>NC_053495.1:140522299-140823799 GCF_905171775.1 Rana temporaria
TAACCAATCATTTGCAACTTTCAGTTTTGTATAGTTGTCACATCATTTACCATGTTTCACCTATTATCCATCCAGATTAAGTTGTGCAATCACCCAATTAAGAAACATTTACCTATATTTGGATTTTTTGTTTTTTTCACTGTGAAATCCAGGTTACGTTTATAACATGGCAAACTATACATTAGTCATCAATGATTCCTCAAACAGGCGCATACTCACTCATCCAAGTCTAGGTTCTTTACATATTTTACCCTTGCATTAAAATTTGTACACCTTGGCATTCCCCGCAGCATTTGCCATAGAAAGGTGATGTACGTTCTGTAAAGGGGAGTGTGCTTGTATACCTGGATGTAACTTTATTTTAAATTGTTTCCTAATTTCTCGTTTGTGGGAAAAAAGATACAAAAATTGAGCAACAGAATTTGAAAAATATGTTACTGGGGTGGGGGCAGCACATGTTCGTGCTGAGTAAAATGGACAGTTGTTTTAAAAGTATAGATTTGTTTTCACAGGTACTGCTAGACCCAAGACCGTCTTTAGCAGTGCGGAGATCAAACACATAGGGGGTTATTTACGAAAGGTAAACCCACTTTGCCCTGCAAGTGCACCTGTAAGTGCACTTGGAAGTGCAGTCGCTGTGGATCTGAGGGGGAGATCTGAAATGAGGGCAAGCTCTGCTGATTCTATCATCCAGTCATGTACAAGCTAAAATTATGTTTTTTATTTTACTTGCATGTTCCCCTTTGGATCGACAGCAACTGCACTTCCAAGTGCACGTGCAGTGCACTTGTAGTGCAAAGTGGATTTGCCTTTCGTAAATAACCCCCACAGAGTGGATTCTTCTCCTCAATGTTGTCCTGTCAGCAGGAAAGAGACTAATAGCAGGGGCAGGACCAATAGCAGAAGAGGACACTGTAAGTTGCTGGCAATCAGTGAATGGTCTTAACCACTTACCGATGGCCCACTGTATATGTACGTCCTCTTTTTAAAGATGGATATCTCGGTAACGGCAGCAGCTGCTGCCACAACCGAGGTATCCATCTTTTCAGTGGGCGGCCGTGTAAACGATAACGGCGGTCTCCGCGAGATCGCCGTTATCGGTGGCGGGAGAGGGGCTCCCGCCGCTTTCCCGCGCCCTCCGCCGCTTACCGTAGCCGTCGGTAGCGGCGGAGGAGATCGGCTGCTGCTGCCTAGTGTGTGAGGACTTGAGTGAGGGCAAGATGGCCCCCACCCGTCCTCATAGCTTTGCTGGGCGGAAGTGACGTCAAAACGTCAGTCCCGCCCAGCGCCTTAAAGAGACAATTTTTTTGTTGTCATTTTTTTAAATGACAAATTTTCCTTTTTTTTTTTTTTTCTTGAATTTAAGTCTAAACATGAGATCTGAGGTCTTTTTGACCCCAGATCTCATATTTAAGAGGACCTGTCATGCTTTTTTCTATTACAAGGGATGTTTACATTCCTTGTAATAGGAATAAAAGTGATACATTTTTTTTTTTTTTATTATTTCAGTGTAAAAAATTATAAAATCAATAATAATAAATAAGAAAACAAAAAAATAATAATTTTAAAGCGCCCCGTCCCGACGAGCTCGCGCGCAGAAGCGAACGCATACGCGAGTAGCGCCCGCATATGAAAACGGTGTTCAAACCACACAAGTGAGGTATCGCCGCGATCGGTAGGGCGAGAGCAATAATTCTAGCCCTAGACCTACTCTGTAGCTCAAAAAATGCAACCTATAGAATTTTTTTTAAACGTCGCCTATCGAGATTTTTATGGGTAAAAGTTTGACGCCATGCCACGAGCGGGCACAATTTTTAAGCGTGACACGTTTGGTATCATTTTACTCGGCGTAACATTATCTTTCACAATATATAACAAAATTGGGCCAAATTTATTGTCTTATTTTTTAATTAAAAAAAGTGAATTTCTTCCAAAAAAAGTGTGCTTGTAAGACCGCTGCGCAAATACGGTGTGACAAAAAGTATTGCAATGACCGCCATTTTATTCTCTAGGGTGTTAGAAAAAAAATATATATAATTTTTGGGGGTTTTAAGTAATTTTCTAGCAAAAAAAAATGTTTTAGTCTTGTAAAGTTAGGTTAGGCCAATACTTTTCTATAAAAGTTAAAGATAATGTTACGTGGAATGGCGACAAACTTATTTTTTTTTTGTTTAACCACCTCCATACAGGCACTTTCCTGCCCAGACAATTTTTAGCTTTCAGCGCTGTCGCCCTTTGAATGACAATTGCGCGGTCATGCTACACTGTACCCAAACAACATTTTTATCATTTTCTTCCCACAAATAGAGCTCTCTTTTTTTTTTTTTTAAAGTGTATTTTGTGCGTGTACTCGAGAGAGGAGCCGGACTGCAGCAGTTGGGAGTAGGCAGGCCTCCCCCAGAGGCAATCTGCCACCTTTCTCCATGCCCCGGGTGGCAATGGTGGGTGTGTGAGGGGGTCCTCCCACACAGCCCGCCCTACCTGCTCTGCTTTGAAGCCCAACGGGGCAGAGGGACTCCCTATAAGGGAGTGAGAGGATCTAGCCCGCTCAACCAGCCCCGTTAGTCCTTCGCCTCTCTTTTTAGAGACCGCGTGGTCAAAGTGCGTGCATGTTAACCCAATTTCGAGTGCGTGTAAGTGTGGTGGTTTTTGTGGGAGGGGGTGGGCGTACTAAGCGCAGGCTTACCTCGCATAGCACACCCACCGGGAGCCGGGCTGAGACCACCAAACTCAATTCACATGTAGCTGAGACCGGGATCCGAACCCCTAGCTGCAGAGGTGAATGGCTTGTCAGCGCAGTGCCAATCACGTTGAGCCACCGCAGCTCCCAATAGAGCTCTCTTTTGATAGTATTTTGATCAAATCTGCGGTTTTTAGTTTTTGCGCTATAAATGAAAAAAGACTGACAATTAAAAAAAAAAAAACTGATGGGCACTGATAGGTGGCACTGGAAAGGCAGCATTGATGAGGAGCTGCTGACAGGCATTACTGAGTGGCACCGATTGGCACTTTGATGGGGCACTGACAGGCAGGAAATTTTGCCCGTTCCGCAGGGCGAGAGGTTTCAGGGTTTTTATTCGAATCTGTGGTCCCGAAGAAGGACGGGGTCCGTCCAATCTTGGATCCCAAAGCCCTGAATGCCTTCGTGAGAGTGAGGAAGTTCCGCATGGAATTCATATGCTCGGTGGTAGCTGCACTCTATCCGGGGGAATTTCTGGCGTCCTTGGACATCAAGGATCCTTACCTACATGTCCCTATTTGCGCAAGTCACCAGAGGTTTCTGCGCTTTGCGATTGGGGAAGACCACTATCAGTTTGTGGCCCTTCCCTTTGGCCTAGCGTCGGCACCTAGAGTTTTCACCAAGGTGCTCGCACCGATTCTAGCTTTGAGACAGCGAGGCATTGCTATCGTGGGCTACTTAGATGATCTTCTTCTGAGAGCAGCTTCTGGCTCAGAATTTGAGGAGGATGTGTCTATAGCCAGCCAGACCCTCCAAGATTTTGGGTGGGTGTTAAACATTCAGAAGTCAGTCCTGGTACTCGGGGCCGCCATCAGGAATTATGGGGCCCCTTACACAGCTTCAGGCATGGACAGAGAACCGGGGGGGGGGGGGTGCTGCCCCGTCTGACATTGAAAAGCGGGGGGCTGCCACGAATTGAGAAGCGGGGGGGGGGGCTTTACAAAAAAGGCCCCTGGGGACCTCTGGACACCGAAAAAATATATTTTTTTTTTATAAAAAATAAATAAAAAAAAGGGGGGTTGCCATCTGGGGACGTCCAGACCCCTAAAAAAAGGGGGTTGCCATCCCCTGGGGACTTCCGGGCCCCTTACAGGTGTACTGCCTGTACCCCCCTGATGGCGGCCCTGTTGGTACTGACTCAGCGTTTGGAGTACCTAGGGTTGATACTGGACTCCTCGGAAGCGAAAATGTCTTTCTTCCCCTGGACAAATTGCAGACTGACTCTTCAGTCTGCAGTGAAGGTGTTGGCATCCCGCAAATGGTCGTCCCTCCGTTTTTGCATGCGAGTCCTGGGCCTGATGGTAGCCTCCTTCGAGGCGGTACCGTATGCCCAGTTCCACACTTCTGTATTGCAGAGGGAGATCCTGTCTAAGTGGAACAAATCTCTATTATCTCTGGATCGCCAGATTCAGGTAAGTCACCTAGTCAGTCTCTCTGAATTGTTAGAACACATGCAAAGGGAACATGGTTAACCCCTTGATTACCCTGTAGTGTTAACTCCTTCCCTGCCAGTGACATTTTCACAGTAATCACTGCATTTTTATAGCTCTAATCGCTGTCCCAAAAAATGTGTCAAAAGTGTCTATGTACGCCATAATGTCGCCATCCCGATTAAAAATCGCTGATCACCGCTATTGGTAGTAAAAATAAATTATAATAAAAGAATTCCATAAATCTATCTCCTATTTTGTAGACGCTATAACTTTTGCTCAAACCAATCAATATACGGTTTTTGAAATTTTTATTAAAACAAAAATAGGTAGAATACATATCGGCCTAAACTGAGGAAAAAATATGTTTGACATTGCTCTGGTCCTCCCACGGGCATAGAGTCAAGTGGGGGCTATCTTGCCCTCACTCGACTTCCTGCCCATCAGGTAATAGAATCGTTTCCGCCTGTACCAATTGCTCCGGTAAGCAGCAAAGGCGGTGGGAGGGGGCATCTATCCCACCGCCCATAAAAGTGATTCAGCAGTGAATCCGCTGCTGGGACCACTTTTATGGTAATGCAGACTGCCCCCCGTTTAAAACACACAGGGGTTATGTAACGTCAAAGTAGCAACGTGTATACATGGTGGGCAGTCCGTAAGTGCAGTTACCTCTCTGGTAATTAGTGAATGGTAATAATGTGCAGTAACCTCTCTAGCAACCAATTGGTGAATGGTAATGATGTGCAGTAACCTAGCAACCAATGGATGAGCGGTAATGATGTGCAGTAATCTCTAGCAACCAATGCAGAAAATGGGACCAAATGAATATAAGCTGAGGGCTGCTAGTGCCGTCTAACCCATAAATAATCACTGGTCATGGGAGTGGTGACTAGGATTTTTCTAGGTGCTGATAAGACTACAAAATACTGACATAAAAAGTATTTCTCTTTCGTTCATGGACGAACACAGCCTTAATCTTGACATAGTGGGTATTAGCCTTCCTTTAGGAGTGACTAGGCAGAAACTTATAGAAAAGGTTAACTTATCATACCCTCTGGGTATAACCCCTCTCTGCATCTCGCAGGTCAGTTTTGCAATGTAGAGAGCTGCATAAGAGATTCTGCTTCTGTGTGTCCAGCGACCATTTTTTCTGTGACCACATGCTGGATTGTTTGTATACTTGGCGGCCATTTTCTTGTAGCCGCACTGTATTGGCCTCTACTTGGCGTTCGGCGGCCAAACTTTTGGGGTCTACATGTTCCCTACGGTGGCCATTGTCTTGTAGCCGCCCTGCGTTCTGGAGGTGTTGCACACTCGGTGCCCAAGGGGGCTGTACCGCATCTCCCGGCCGCTCAGAGGCCTGTGCGGTGCGCCCCAAGAACGGCGCTTAACCGGCTACGTTTCCGGCGGAATTCCCATGAAGCTGGGGCCTCTAGGTCCCACGCGGCGGCCATTTTTTGTAGCCTAAGCCTAGAACACTGGTGGCCATGCTTTTGGGGCCTCAGTATGGTTGACCTCTAGCACCTATGTGGCAGCCATCTTCATAAATCAGCAGCCAGACAGAGACACGCTGCTGACTAGCAAACAAAAGCTTATTTAAAAAAAAGGCAGGCTTGTATTAATAGCAGCCATTTCAGCAGACTGACAGATTCAGCACTGCACTACTGGTTCCGGGGTGGTGAGTCTTCGGGGACCCCTCATCTCTGCTGCAGTTAGGAGGGTGGGTTGTCGCACCTTGCTTGAAATCCCTGTATCAAGCGTGTGGGCAGCATGACGTCAGAAACAGACATTTTTTCCCCTGAAACACCTGAGCTGGCAATTGATGCCCCTGCACCCAATGTATCGGTGGACGCTATGTCTATGCCTTCATTGCCAAGGTGGAAGTAGCGCGTGGAAGAACGGGGGCTAGAAAATGCCCCCTCCCTCCACCATCTTCTGGGGACAACTCAGATACGGAGCCAGGTCTAGCTACGGCTCAAGACCCTGACTGAGGTATCTGACGATGCGGACCAAGATCGGCCAGACAGTGAGGATGATTCTGGACCCAGGTCAGCTTGCGAGAAGGCTCTGGTGAGTGACCTTATCACTGCAGTGCGAGATACCCTAAAGATAGAGAGGTCTGTAGAAGCAAAAGAAGTGCCGGTCCCCTTTGGGTTCCGTAAGGCGACCCGCATTGCTAAGGTGTTCCCTTGTGTGTCTTACTTAGACAAACTTTTATACAAGGAATGGGACGGACCACAAAAGACCTTTTTTTGTACCCAAGAACCTGGCGGTACGTTACCCACTGGAGGAGAGTTTCTTGAAGAAATGGACCTCGCCCCCCATAGTGGACCCTCCTGTGTCCAGACTAAACAAGCTAACCACCATTCCGGTGGAGGGGGCTCCTGCCTTCAAGGACCAGGCGGACAAGAAGGCAGAGTTGATATCCCGTAACCTATACACTGTAGTAGGTTCGGCAGTACGCCCAACCATAGTTGGGGCGCTGGTGTCCCAGACACTCACGGAATGGGCAAAGATGCTGCTCAATGGGTTACAAACACATCACGCTTCCGCCCACGAGGTAGCCCTAGCGGAACAACTGGTACAGGGCTTAAATTTCATGTGTGAATTGGCCTTTGACACTATTCCTCTGCTGGCCAGAGCTTCTGCTCAGGCGGTGTTACGCCGTCTACTTTGGTTAAAGAATTGGTCGGCGGACCAAGCTTCCAAAAAGGCCCTAATGGACCTGCCCTTTAAGTGCGACAGACCCTTTGGAGCTTGCCTGGATGACATTATTAAGGATGCCACAAACCTATAAGGGGAAGGAGCCACGTCGACGACAAGGGCCCTTCTTTTCCGCACCCAATCGTTTTTTTTTTCATCCGCCCAGCACCGCGGGCAGAAAACCACAGGCCAATAAAGCGCCTGCTCAGGGACAGAGACGCCCCTGGTTTTGCAAACTTAACAAGCCCGTTAAGACCACGTCTGCATGAAGGTGCGCACCCACCCATTTCTCGGGTGGGGGGACATCTTCGCGACCCGGTGGACATCTCAGTCCCCGACCGGTGGGTTTGCGAGGTAGTCTCATCAGGGTACAAGATAGAATTCCTATCTTGCCCACCAAACAGATTTTTCCCTCCAACTACAACCGGCTCGTCGGGAAGCCCTAATTGGGGCAGTTCAAGACCTGCTGGAACGCGGGGTGGTTATCCCTGTCCCAGTACAGGAACAGTTTCAGGGGTTTCTACTCCAATCTGTTCATAGTACCAAAGAGGGAGGGCGTTCGTCCAATCCTGGACTTCAGGACCCTCAATTGTATATCTGGGATTGATTCTGGACTCCTCCAGAGGCAAAGGTTTTCTTCCCTGTGGAAAAGTTGCAGACCCTTCAGGCTGCGGTGCGGCAGTTGACATCCCAGAAATGGTCGTCACTCCGTTTTTGCATGCGAGTCCTGGGCCTCATGGTGGCCTCCTTCGAGGCGGTACCATAGGCGCAATATCACATGCGAGTGCTACAGAGGGAAATTCTGTCCATCATCCCTGGATTATCAGATCCGGGTGGCATATGTCAACCATCAGGGAGGAACAAGAAGCTCGGCTGCAGCTTCAGAGGCCGCTCACATCCTAAGGTGGGCAGAAAAGGAGCATACCGGCACTGTCGGCCATATACACTCCAGGTGTGGAAAACTGGCAGGTGGACTACCTGAGTCGCCAGACGTTGGACCAAGGAGAATGGTCTCTGCACCCAGGGGTGTTTCAGCTCCTTTGCCAAAGATGGGGCACGCCAGACTTAGATCTCCTGGCGTCTCGACTCAATCGGAAGGTATTGAGGTTTGTGGCCAGGTTGAAAGACCCATGGGCGGACGCCACAGATGCATTAGTGGCACGTGGAGTCAGTATCGTCTAATCTATGCCTTTCCTCCTCTAAATCTCCTGCCTCTTCTGCTTCGCAGAGTGGAGGCAGAGGGGATCCGATGATCCTAATCGCCCCAGATTGGCCTTGGCGTCCTTGGTACGCCGATCTAGTGCCGCTAGTACCTGACACCCCTTGGCGTCTACAGCAGAGAGAGGACCTGCTGTCACAAGGTCCCATACTGCATCCTACTTTACAGTCGCTGGCTTTAACGGCATGGCTATTGAAAGCCAGGTACTAAGAAACCGGGGTCTATCGGATTCGGTAATTTCTACCATGAGAAGGGCTATGAAGTTATCCTCTAGGAGATTTATTATCGCACTTGGAGAGCTTACTTAGCGCTTTGCGAAGAAATGGCTGTTTTATTTCAGCAACCCCTGGCGACTCACTCTCTAGTGAGAACATTTGTACAGGGGGTTCGGCATGTGGCCCCTCCGGTCCATCCTCAACTACCCCTGTGGGACTTAAACCTGGTTCTCTCGGTGCTTCAGAAGGCACCGTTTGAAGAAATTAGGGAGATTCCCTTATTGACACTTTCTCAGAAGGTGGTCTTTTTGGTGGCGTTCACCTCAGTTAGATGGTCTCTGAGCTGGCCGCCTTATCATGTAGGGCTCCCTACCTGATTTTCCACAAGGATAAGATGGTGCTGCGTCAGCAGCCATCTCATCTTCCTAAGGTTGTCTTGGCCTTCCATCTCAATGAGGACATTGTACTTCCATCCTTGTGTCCTAATCCGGCGCACCCTAGGGAGACAGCGTTGCATTACTTGGACGTTGTCCGAGCTCTGAGAGTATACTTGGCTGCCACTGCTCCGTTCCGGAGGTCAGACTCACTGTTTGTTTCGGTGACTGGTCCCAAGAAGGGCCTAGCGGTCTCATCGGCCGTCATCTCTAGGTAGATCCGACAGACAGTAATTCAGGCTTGCGCCATAAGGGGTCGGGCGTCCCCCTTTCCTATCAGGGCGCATTCGACCAGGGCAATAGGTGCCTCCTGGGCTTTCCGACATCAAGTGTCTTGTTTCCCAGGTGTGTAAAGCGCCGACTTGGTCATCCACTCACACTTTCACTAAATTCTATAAGGTTGATGTGAGTGCATCTTCGGATGCTTCTTTTGGCCGTTTTGCAGGCGGCTGTTTAGAGTTGCAACTCCTCAGTGCTCTATTTGTTTTGGAGTGAAGTTTAATTTTATGCTGTTCCCACCTCTCATTTTTTTTACACTGCTTTGGGATGTCCCACTATGTCAAGATTAAGGCTGTGTCCGTCCATGAACGAAAGAGAAAATAGGATTTTATGCTCACCGTAAAATCTCTTTCTCTGAGTTCATGGACAGACACAGCACCCTCCCCTCCTTTTTATGTTTGTACTACTTTTTGACGAACTGACCTGCGAGATGCAGAGAGAGGGGTTATACCCAGAGGGCCCGCCCCCTGGGCGGGGCTGTAGGGTGTGTATGATAAGTTAACCTTTTCTATAAGTTTTTGCCTAGTTACTCCTAAAGGAAGGCTAATACCCACTATGTCAAGATTAAGGCTGTGTCCGTCCATGAACTCGGAGAAAGATTTTACGGTGAGCCAAAAAATCCTATTTTATTAACATAAAAAGAACTGTACAATGTTAAAAACATTTGGGCCAAACCCCACAATTGAAAACTGCATTATAGATAACGGAAACTGTCATATATCTGTTAGAGTGGAGCAGGCCAAAACCTCGACCGGTTTCGCAGAGTTTACAAACAGAAATAAGCGTGCAACCCAAATATTAACGTGCAAGGGTGAAAAAAAGGTTGGTGCACACGCATAAAAAATATATATAATCACTATAGTGAAAAAAGTTTCAGTGTAACAATGCACACACAAAAAATATATTGTAAAAAAACACAGTGTAGTTGAATTGACCAAAGTGTTAACTACCCATAATAAAGGTAGTAAAAACAATATATGGTGAAATAAAGTCCCAAAAAAATGTGTATAAATATAGAAAAAAAGTCCAGGGATCCGTTCACCGATCGCTGCAATACTCGGGCCGCGTACACACGGTCGTTCCAAACCGATGAGAATGGTCCGACGGGCCATTTCCATCGGTTCACCGCTGAAGTGGCCTGATGGTCCGATGTGCGTACACTCCATCGTTCCAAAAACCGATCAGGTCAGAATGCGGTGACGCCAAACACACGACGTGCTGAATAAAACAAAGTTTAATGCTTCCAAGCATGCGTTGACTTGATTCTGAGCATGCGCGTGTTTTGAACCGATGCTTTCTGTACTAACCATCGGTTTGGACCGATTTTGAAGGACAACAGACTGATGGGCTATACACACGGTCGGTTTGGACCAATGAAACTGAACCTCGGTCCATTCTCATTGGTTTTGTCCGACCGTGTGTACGTGGCCTTAGTGTAATATCTGGAAGAAGCTTGGATCTTATTCTCAGCCAAAAGGATGTAAAATTACTGACTCTTACCGAACAAGATGGACCTCGGTTTAGGGAGGTCAATGAAGCGTGTGCATCAGCCTGCCGGCCCCGGTAAAGGATCACTCAACTCAGGGAGGGGTATTTCTGTCTTGCAGGAAGAGAGAAAACCTTTAGCTGTTTCTCCAGACCGAAGACGGTAGTCAGATTCAACTTGGCTTTTGCCAGACACTAAATTCTGAGAGTATTGACTCAATGGGGAAAAAAAGGAATAATATCCTCATAGTAAAGTATGTCCAAAAAGATTATTTATTAAAAATCACTTAATGTCACAGCAAGTAACAATCCATTTAAAAATGTCACAGCAACCATCAATATGTTGATAGAGAGCGACCTTTATTAAACAAGGGAATCGTAAAAGGTTCGAAAAAATTTGGGGACCATGGTTGAGAGACACAGGACTCCCTCCTTAGAGATATAGGACTGACATGAACTGCAACTTTCCTTAACGAAAGAAGAGAGAAGCCCATTATAAAAATAAGTCGGACCAGAACACGACCCCTCATTAAAAATGACTCCTGAGTTGGAAACCTGGAAGCGGCCACTCCCTCCGGCTCCCTCTGTCAATCCCTCTCGCTGCCTCAGCTATAACCCTTTAGCCGACATAAGAAAAAAATACACAATAGCTGTATTAGGGAGAGGGGAGGGAGGGGATGGAAATGGGTCAGGATTATCTGATATATGTATACTATGGTTAAAACTGTTCCTTTTTGGCTAACCCATGTGTACTATATATAATGCGTGTGAATATGTGCAATTATGTAAAGTAATATCTTTTGGAAAACAATAAAGAAAAATTAAATATGAAAAAAAAAAAAATGTCACAGCAAGTATTAATCCACAGCAAGGTCATATCAAGGTGGAAGAAGAGTAAAAATTAAAAAAAAGTAAAAAAAATATATATAAACGGCCAAGGATCAAACCAAAGGGGCTGAATGATATGATTGTGATGGCGTTGGGAAATGCTCAACCCGACGCGTTTCCCCAAAAATGGCTTCAACTGGAACGGAGACTGACCTCCCACGCCAACACATCACACTTAAATACTTAATGGGCAGTCAGGACATTGGAAGTGAGATTTTTCAGTCCCATCTCCAGATCAATAGGATCAAAATACATAAATAAATACAAATTAAACCTATAATATCCTTCAGCAATGTAACTGTATGTATGCGACAGAAGAACCACCCTCCTGGAAGAGGAAAAATGACCCCTCCGGAGGGGAGGAAAGAATATTTTTATTTCATTTTAATTCCCTGCATGATAACACACAAATATACAGGACAGAAACAAACCAACTACATATTACAAATTAAGACTCATAAGTATATCCATAGAATAAAGGAAAATAATGAAAAAAATTATATATTAATATTTAGAATATATTTTAAAACCAATAAAAAATTGTTAATATCTTAATGTACAAAAAATCAGGAGTGTTGAAAAAAACTGAAATAATTAGCTATTATCAATAAAACAATTAACATCCCACTCCACATTTAAGCCAAAAGGTCGGTAACATTGGAGGTCATATATCCATTGAGTTTCACGTCGAGATATATGCCTAACAAAATTGTCTCCCCTCCAATGTGCGGTGTATTTTTAATGGCCAATACTTTAAGTAAAGAGGGATCTTTATTGTGATGTAAACGAAAATGTTTTGAAACGCTATGTTCAATAAAACCTCTTTTGATGTTCCCTAGATGTTCCCCTATTCTAATATTTAATGCTCTTTTGGTTCTGCCAACGTACTGTAACCCGCACGGGCAAGTAAGAAGATAAATCACTCCTATTGTTCCGCAGGTAATGAACTCTTTGATTTTATAGGACCTAGAAGTGACGTGAGCTAAACGCAGATGTTCTCACAGTTTGTGAGCTTTTGCAGACCTATTCCAAGTATTTATTGATCTTCAGAAATATATGAGGAAGTTGACCATCAAGCGATATTTTCTCTCTGATCCTATAATAAGGAACTCTGCTTCCCTCATTATGACTAAGGATACCAATTCCAACATGCCAAAGGGGTCAGGATTAAGGAATGCATCCCTGTTTAATCCTCCTGGAAAACCGGTACCCAGCATTACTGTTTTTAAAGATTTGGTCCTTCAGGATTTAAGGAAGGCTCATTTTAGAAGTGAAAATCAGAAGGATATACATCAAGGGATAGAAACTTTATGCCAAAAGAAAGAATTGATAATCCGTCCTGCGGATGAGGGAGGGGGTATTGTACTCCTCAAAAAACAGGATTACTTGGAAGAGATGAATCGTCTACTGGCCGATTGGGACACATGGAAAGGGAATATTTAATTCCCTTGGCACCCAAAATGCCAATTATCTATTGTCTCCCTAAAATTCATAAGAGCTTGACCCAACCACCTGGCAGGCCTATTGTTAGTGGTATAGAGTCTCTAACATCCAGAATCTGGAAATATGTAGATTTTTTCCTACAACCAGCACTTATCAAGACACCAGCCTTCCTAAGTGTAACGCCACTGGCGTTATTTTACACAAGATCAGCGCAGCCTTACCTCTTTCCCTCGGCTCCGCTCCTCTCTCAGCTCTGGCCGCGTCACTTCCGCCGCGCCACTGTTTGCGTTCCGCGCTGGAACGTCGAAGTGCGCCCCAGCGTGCTCCGCTCGTTCCCGCGCCCTGGCGGCTATTTAAATCGCCAGTAATGACGGCAGGGTGTTCCGCTATTTTGTTGGACCCCTGCCGTCACCTGGGACCCACGCAAGACACCCCAGAGAACCTGCTCCAGCACCCACAGTCTCCACATCCAGCATTGGGACCAGCGCAACAACTTCAGGCTTCAATCCAAGCCCCTCCAGGCAGCAGCTCTACAGGCATTCCCCACCAGCCTATGTCCACTACCTACAGGGAGGATTCTGAACAGCCTACAGCAAAGCACTCGGTTTGCAAGCTCCTCATGTGATGACAGCAGTACCGCAAGTATCCTTATTTCTCATGCCAATATCACGCGGGGTGTATTAAGCTGAACTTCAAAAGGAACTCTGTTTATTTAAAATTATCCTTACCTGACTTAATGACCTTGTGATTGAATATTCATCTCTTAGGCTGGAATAAGCAGTGTTACTTAAACCACTTAAGCCCCGGACCATATTGCTGCCTAAAGACCCAAGGTGTTTTTACAGTTTGGGACTGCGTCGCTTTAACAGACAATTGCGCGGTCGTGCGACGTGGCTCCCAAACAAAATTGGCGTCCTTTTTTTCCCACAAATAGAGCTTTCTTTTGGTGGTATTTGATCACCTCGGCGGTTTTTATTTTTTGCGCTATAAACAAAAATAGAGCGACAATTTTGAAAAAAATGCAGTATTTTTTACTTTTTGCTATAATAAATATCCCCCAAAAACATATAACATTTTTATTTTTCCTCAGTTTAGGCCGATACGTATTCTTCTACCTATTTTTGGTTAAAAAAATCGCAATAAGCGTTTATCGATTGGTTTGTGCAAAATTTATAGCGTTTACAAATTAGGGGATAGTTTTATTGCATTTTTATTCTTTTTTTTTTTTTTTTTTTTACTACTAATGGCGGCGATCAGCGATTTTTTTTTCGTGACTGCGACATTATGGCGGACACTTCGGACAATTTTGACACATTTTTGGGATTTTTGTCATTTTTCACAGCAAAAAATGCATTTAAATTGCATTCTTTATTGTGAAAATGACAGTTGCAGTTTGGGAGTTAACCACAGGTGGCGCTGTAGGATTTGGTGTACACTGTGTGTGTGTTTACAACAGTAGGGGGGTGTGGCTGTAGGAATGACGTCATTGATCGTGTCTTCCCTATAAAGGGGATGACGCGATCGATGCGCCGACACAGTGAAGCACGGGGAAGCCGTGTTTACACACGGCTCTCCCCGTTCTTCAGATCCGGGGAGCGATCGCGACGGAGCGGCTATAAACAAATAGCCGCGCCGTCGTCCCGGATCGCTCCCCGAGGAGACCCGACCGCCGCAAGTCGCGGGGGGGGGGTCCCGATCGGACCCCCCACCCACGTCTAGGCAGGGACGTACAGGTACGCCAATGTGCCTGTACGTGCCATTCTGCCGACGTATATGTACATGCGGCGGTCGGGAAGTGGTTAACAATGTATTGATCCAGAGACTTTATTTCAGTTTATTCTACTAACCACATATGCTGCCTGCTTTGTCAGACACCTTACTTATTACTGATTGATACATAACATATGCTTATGACGCAATAAGCTTTGATTACTTTGGAATTCTATCTGAGGTTGTGATGAATTAAACCATTAACTCTTTAACCAGTTAATAGAGTGACTATTGGTTTACACCTGAGAAACCTCCGCAGCTCGGATCCAATTAATCATAATTATATCAAGACAGGATCATTACACTAAGGGACTCTATGCAGCTGATCAATGAACTATCCAGTTTAAATGTTGAGGAAGATGTCTTGTTGGTAACGGCGGACGTTGCCTCACTCTACACAAATCTCCCTCATGAGTTAGGCTTCCAAGCAGCAAGATACTTTCTGAATAAAGAGGAGTCGATGAATAAGTCCATAATGGAATTTGTTTTGAGATTGTTGAAATTCGCTATGGAGCATAATTATTTTCTTTTATGATGGAAAGTTTTTTCTACAAAAAACGGGCGTGGCGATGGGGGCTAAATTTGCCCCCAGCCTCGCCAACCTCTTTATAGCATTATGGGAAAATTACCATATTTTTCTCTGGGAGATGTCCCCGCCTATTATATTGGCGAAGATATATTGATGATGCCTTTTTCCTCTGGAAAGGTGATATTGAGTCTCTCAAAAATTTCATGGATATAGTTAATGATAACCAATGGGGGATTAGGTTCACCTATGAAGCAAACACTGTCTCTGTTAATTTTCTGAATTTGGTGATTACAAAAGAAGAGGGAAAGCTAACTACTAAAACCTTATTCAAAACCACCGACAGCAATGGGTACATACCAGTGGGAAGCTGTCACCATCCTAGGTGGTTAGAAGCAATTCCCAAAGGACAGTTCTAGAGGATAAGAAGAAATTGCTCTTGAATAGAAGATTTTAAGGAACAAGCAAATATCCTAAAAACTTGCTTCCTAGATAAAGGATATAACTGACACCCTTGAGAGCGACCTTGCAAGGATTACTAACATGGAAAGAGAAACACTTTTAAAACCTAAAGTCAAAAACATACATGACAATAATAGCTTTGAGTGGGCATTTGTCACCACATTCTCATCACATCATTGGTGGGTGAATAAAACTATGAAAACACATTGGAATGTCCTCAACGGAGATGGGGTACTGGGGGTACATTTACCTACCAAGCCTAATATCTATAGGAAAACAACCACTTTGAAAGATAGATTGGCACCCAGTGCTATTGACATACCCCCTAAGATCAGTATGTTTGGTAACTTGAAAGGTTTTTTTCCATGTAAAAAGTGCAAGGTCTACAAAAGCTCACAAACTGTGAGAACATCTGTGTTTAGCTTACATGTCACTTCTAGGTCCTATAAAATCAAAGAGTTCATTACCTGCGGAACAATAGGAGTGATTTTTCTTCTTACCTGCCCGTGCGGGTTACAGTACATTGGTAGAACCAAAAGAGCATTAAATATAAGAATAGGGGAACATCTAGGGAACCTCAAAAGAGGTTTTATTGAACATAGCGTTTCAAAAAAAATGTGTTTACATCACAATAAAGATCCCTCTTTACTTAAAGTATTGGCCATTTAAAAATACACCCCACATTGGAGGGGAGACAATTTGGTTAGGCATATATCTCCACGTGAAACTCGATGGATATATGACCTCCAATGTTACCGACCTTTTGGCTTAAATGTGGAGTGGGATGTTAATTGTTTTATTGATAATAGCTAATTGTAACAGTAGTCACTTTTGGGCACAGATTGAGCCAGGACATAGGGTGGCTAAGAAATCATAATTCATGTATTACATGAGATGGGACATTAATAATAGTTCATATTGCAGGATCTTGAGAGATTGCAAGTTGTTGGTTAATTGTGACCCAACCAGTCAATAGTGACTCATCTCTCTGGATAGCCTAGTGACATGTTAAATAAGGCTGGCTCTTGAAAGGCCTTTATTTGTGTGATACCACTGTCTAAAGCCTATTGATGCTCAGAGGTGTGAATAGGTGTCAAGCTGTATGCGGAGACAGAACGTCTGCCTAGGGAACTCAGTGTGTGATGGTGTTTTGTTTGTTATGCTGTTAATGAAGGAATGTGCACTTCCAGTGTCCTGATTGCCCATTAAGTATTTAAGTGTGATGTGTTGGCGTGGGAGGTCTGTCTCCGTTCCCAGTTGAAGCCATTTTTGGGGAAACGCGTCGGGTTGAGCATTTCCTAACGCCATCACACTCATATCATTCAGCCCCTTTGGTTTGATCCTTGGCTGTTTATATATATATATTTGTTTACGTTGTTTTTTCAAGTTTTACTCTTCTTCCACCTTGATATGACCTTGCTGTGGATTAATACTTGCTGTGACATTTTTAAGTGATTTTTTAATAAATAATCTTTTTGGACATACTTCACTAAGAGGATCTTATTCCTTTTTTTCCATTGAGTCAATACTCTCAGAATTTAGTGTCTGGCAAAAGCTAAGTTGAATCTGACTACCGTCTTCCAGTGTGATTCGGTCTGGAGAAACAGCTGAAGGTTTTCTCTCTTCCTGCAAGACAGAAGCACCCCTCCCTGAGTTGAGTGATCCTTTACCGGGGCCGGCAGGCTGATGCACACGCTTCATTGACCTTCCTAAACCGAAGTCCATCTTGTTCGGTGATGCCGCGTACACACGATCATTTTTTGCCATGAAAAAAACGTTGTTTTTAAAAAATGTAATTTAAAATGATCGTGTGTGGGCTTCACATAATTTTTCAGGTTCTGAAAAACGACAAAAAAAATAATTCGAACATGCTGCATTTTTTAACGTCGTTTTTAAACGGTCATTTTTCGGGTTGTAAAAAATGATCGCGTGTGGGCTAAGACGATGTTAAAAACCCACGCATGCTCAGAAGCAAGTTATGAGACAGGAGCGCTCATTCTGGTGAAACTACCGTTCATAATGGAGTAAGCACATGCGCTGTAACAGATAAAAAAGTGCAAATCATCTTTTACTAACACAGAATCGGCTAAAGCAGCCCAAAGGTGAATGGAACTTCCCCTTTATAGTGCCGTTGTACGTCACCACGCTTTGCTAGATCATTTTTTAAAAACGATGGTGTGTGGCCAATGTCGTTTTAATGATGAAGTTGGAAAAACTTCGTTTTTTCAACATGCTGAAAAACAACTTTTTTTTTTTCATGATGAAAAATGATCGTGCATAAGAGTCAGTAATTTTACATCCTTTTGGCTGAGAATAAGATCCAAGCTTCTTCCAGATATTACACTGAACTGATCCCTGGAAGTGTCCTGCTGTTAACTTTTTTTTTTTTATATATTTATACACATTTTTTTGGGACTTTATTTCACCATATATTGTTTTTACTACCTTTTATTATGGGTAGTTAACACTTTGGTCAATTCAACTACACTGTGTTTTTTTACAATATATTTTTTGTGTGCATTTGATATATATTTTTTGTGTGTGCATTGTTACACTGAAACTTTTTCACTATAGTGATTATATATATATATATATATATATATATATATATATATATATATATATATATATATATATATATATATAAATATATAAATATATTCTAAAAAAAAAAAAAATTATATATAATTTTTTTTTTTTTTTTTTTTAGTGTATATGTGTGTGTATATATATAATGTGTGTGTGTGTGTATGTATATATAATTTTTTTTAGGCGTGTGGACTAACCTTCTTTTTTTTTTTCACCCTTGCACGTTAATATTTGGGTTGCGCGCTTATTTCTGTTTGTATGTTTCTTTGAGCTTTAATTGGTAGATTCAGAGAGAATGGTGTAAACTTGCGGCGGCGTAGCTTACCGTGTTTAGGCTACGCCGCCGTAAGTTAGCGAGGCAAGTACTTGATTCTCAAAGTACTTGCCTGCTAAGTTACGGCGGCGTAGCCTAAAGCGGGCGGGTGTAAGGGCGCCTAATTCAAATTTGTCTGAGGGGGCGTGTTTAATGGTAATGAGGCTTGACCCGACGTGATTGATGGTTTCTCCAACTGCGCATGCGCCGGGCGCCTACATTTCCTAGCGTGCATTGCGGCTAAGTACGCCGCACGGGCCTATTGATTTCGACGTGGACGTAAATCCCTATTCACCGACGACTTGCGCAAACGACGTAAAAATTTCGAAGCGGGAACGGCGGCCATACTTTAACATTACTATTCCATCTATTAGATGGAATAACTTTAGGCCGGATAATGCCTTACGGAAACGGCGTAAATGTACTGCGGCGGGCGTACGTTCGGCGTATCTACTAATTTACATATTCTATGCTGACCGCAATGGAAGCGCCACCTAGCGGCCAGCCTCAATATTGCAACCTAAGATAGGACGGCGCAAGCCGTCGTATCTTAGATATGTTTAAGCGTATCTCTGTTTGAGAATACACTTAAACATAAGTCGGCGTAGATTCTGAGTTAGGTCGGCTTATCTACTGATAAGCCGGCCTAACTCTTTCTGAATCTACCTATAAGTATTTAGGCTTTCATAAGCAGCAGCATCCCTCTTTTTAAATCACATATTTTTTCACATTTTTATTGACCCCTTATTTTAAGAGGATTGTTTTCAACTTTTCTTCACTTGTTAGTTGGTTTAGTGTAGAGTTTTTCTTCTTTTTGGTTTCGCAGAGTTACCGCTTCTTCAGGAGGATCTGTATTGGAGGTCGACCGATATATCGGCTGATATTTGGCGTTTTTTAATTAATCGGCATCGGTTGATTTTGCTGTAAAAAAAAAAAAAAAAGATTAAACTGCTTACAAGTAAAAATCCTGTATTTTCTGCTAGAAAATCACGTAGAACCCCCAAACATTATATATATTTTTTTTAGCAGAGACCATAGGAAATAAAATAGCGATTGTTGCAATATTTTATGTCACACAGTATTTGTGCAGCGGTCTTTCAAATGCATTTAAAAAAAAAAAACGAAACAGTAAAGTTAGCGCATTTAAAATGATTAATCTAAATTATACATACAAGTGCACTGATTTGGAGGCTTGTTTTTGAAACAAATGTTTTAAATTTTAAGAAATTTTCTGTATCACTTATTACTTAGCAGAGTAATAATGGAACTTCTGCTTTTCGGGAACTCCCCCCCCCCCCCCCCCCGTTGTCACATTTGGTACCCTTCAGGGGGGAGGAGGGAGCAGATACCTGCGTAATCCCAGGTATTTGCTCCCTTTTTCGGGCATAGATCACCGCGGTGACTGTGGTGATCTACGCCACATCTGGCGCCTACTCCGACCCCCGCTGTCTTCTGGGAGACGCACAGGTCCCAGAAGACAGTAGGGACCAGTGAGATCGCGCAGCGCGACTCGCGCATGCACAGTAGGGAACCAGGAAGTGAAGCCGCAAGGCTTCACTTCCTTATTACCTTACCGTAGATGGCGGCGGCAGCACCTGAGGGAGAGAAATCGGCTTGCGGGCACACAGGACAGGTAAGTGTCCATACGACCACTGGCAGATCCAGGTCGGGGGTCGGTGAGTACTAATCCCCCTGGAAAGGGAGGAGGGAGGCAGTGAGAGTTCCCAACTTTTAGGGAACGGCCAGAGCAGGATCTGGATCCCTTGTCTGCTTCCCCCCCCCCAGTACAATCCAGCAGTCTTGAGGAAAGACAGAGTAATGTTTGAGAGTTGATTTTCGCGCCAATAAAGTGTATGTGGAACATAAAAACGTAATAAATAAAGTAAAAAAATATATATGAATATATATTAGAAAGCTGCTCCCCTAAAAATATATGAGGACAATCCCTCATTAAATTTAGTGAATGTGTGATAGGTAGGGGGCGCTAGTGGCAAAAAAATTAAAGGTAGTAGCAATTACAAATATATGTGATATCAATTAAAAATAAACAACAACTAATTGATCAGAGCTAATTAGCAAAGACACAGTTGAATCAATAATTGAAAAAATAAGATTCACAAGGGAACCTCTAATTGAAAAGAGATGTGCTCCCAACACCTTAAAACAAGAAATAATTCTTAAGTGATAATGATAATGTCCATAAATGTATATAGTGGTAGTGAGCCACTTAGAAAACAATGGAGTGAATCTTGCAGTGGACCAGAAGAAAAACATGCAATCTTCTCATATACTGCAGTGCTTAAAAATCCTTCCACCAATTCCGCAGAAACGACACCCAAAAGTGAATAAATATATGCGCTTACCACAGCGCTTTGACTCCTTTAACTAAAAAGAAAGTCAAACACGCTTGTGCAGTTCTGAATGTCTGCAAACATATAGTGCGTTCTCCAGTAGTTGACACAGGCAAATCTTCTCCCAATAATCTCAGAAATGGAATGAAAAACAGAAAAGCTCCATAGTGCAACCGGTTTTTAATATAAAATAATAAAACAAAACATGGGCCAAATGGCCACTTACATTAAAAGGTGCCCATCCCGGCACTGGGTCTGCGGGCCTTTAAATGGGGAGGTGAAACCTCAATTTGCATGCGGTGTGTGTCTCCTCTTGCCTCGCCAGCTCACAAGAGTCGGATGATGGGGAAAGATAAAAAACGTGACCAGGCTACGCCGCCGACGATCGTTTCGTGTAAACGTCTTCAGGGGGGCGTGCCTGGTCACTGGGGTCACGTTTATTTATTTAGAAGCGAGCGGAAGTGCTCCGCTTGATTGACAAGCTAACTGGCCAATAACAGCTCAGTTGCGGTCTGGAAGAGACCCGGAAGTGGCCGAAACTAATGGACAGATGCTGGAGCCAATTACAGTGCAGCATCGGAACACTGTGGGCCGGAAGTGCTCCGCTTGATTGACAAGCTAACTGGCCAATAACAGCTCAGTTGCGGTCTGGAAGAGACCCGGAAGTCGCCGGAACTAATGGGCAGATGCTAGAGCCAATTACAGCGCGGCATCGGAACACTGTGGGCCGGATGGAGAGGAAGAGTGATGGACACGGAATCTAGCCAATCACAGCGCAGTCCCAGTGTTGGCTTCGGCACTTACATATGGGAATTGGTTAATTGTAGCATCACTCTCTATTCTTCAACAATTAAGTTCCTGATGGTGACCACATTTATTTCTAAATCTCTATCTAAGAAAGAAATGTAGTTTTAGATATAAAGAGTGATTAAATTAAAAAATTAAAAGTAATGGGATATAAATGAATATTGTAAAGCTGTCTTCTCATAAAACGCCACAAGATGGCACCCTATATTTAATTAGAAGAAAACATCTAATCAATGGGAAATTAATATTTAATCAATATGAAAAAGAGAACAAAAAAATCTCTCAGAGGTTTTAATGTCAGAGAGAGGACAATTAGATATAGAATGGCTAATTTAGTCCCCAAGAGAAAGAAATATATAATATATAAGTGGTAATACACATATAACTATATAATATAAATATATAGAATATATTAAGGGGGTCCACCCAAAAGCTAATTATGTCTATAGACTGACTCACAAATGAGATGTGGTAAATCTGGACAGCTGGTATCACAAAACAAAAAAATTATATGAAAAAGACGGACGTATTTGGACTGTATATATATCAAGAAAGGGGCATACACAGAGCTCAGTCGTTGGATAAAAAGCAGTTGAGATCAAGTTCAATGTTAAGGCCCAAGGGCTGCATGCTTCTGAGCTTGTGTATCCACATGGTCTCATTCTGAGAGATGGCTCTTCTCATATGAGTGCCCCGCCAGTGGTTCGATATCTTGTCAATTCCGTAGAACTGGCAAAGAGATGGATCACTTTGATGATATTTTTCAAAATGTCTAGAAACACTGTGGTTCGGAAATTTCTTTTTAATATTTGCTAAATGTTCATTTATCCTCACTCTGAGTTTACGAGTAGTACGGCCTACGTACTGGAGCGAACAGGGGCACTCCAGGACGTAGGTAACATGATCAGAATTGCAAGTGATCAGTGGTTTGATTTTGAACTTATCTTTGGTTACATTAGACTGGAAATGTGTTCGTTTCTTTGTGGCTCCAGGTTTTCTTGTAATCTGGCAGGCATTACAGCGTGTACAATGGTGGAAACCAGAGCCATCTAGGAAGGTACTCAATTTTTTGGGGGGATCTGGTACATTTTGGGCTATCCGATTTCTAAGCCCCGGCGCTCTTCTATATATGAATTTTGGTTTTGATGTGGTCGATGTCATCAAATCAGGATCTTTTAAAAGTAATGGCCAATGCCTCTTAAATATGGTCTCCACCTGACGATATTGTCGATGAAATCCCGAGATGAAAGGAACTTGGCTCTCAAATAATTTTTTCGGTTTGGTGGTAAGTAAAGATTCTCTTTCCATTGCAGACACTTGGGTCAGTACTTTATTTAGATTTACTTCAGAGTAACCTTTTTCTAAAAATGTGTTTGTCAATACTTTAGCTTGTGCTTCAAAATCTCTTTGTGTAGCACAATTTCGTCTTAAGCGCATGTATTGACCTTTTGGAATGGCTCCTACCCACTGGGGGTGGTGGCAACTAGTAGTTGGCACGAAGCCATTTCTATCGGTTGCTTTGAAGTATGTTTTTGTTTCAAATAAAGTTGTATTTTTTGTGATGGTAAGATCTAGATAGTTCACTGTCTCCATACTTATCTCAGCTGTGAATTTGAGGCTATACTTGTTGGCATTCATCTGGGCAAGAAAAACTTTTAAACTACTTTCTGAACCTTCCCAAAAGAGGATCACATCGTCTATATATCTCCAGTAGAAATACAGAGACTGATTACGGTTGGAAAAAATACTTTCGTGTTCCCATTTATTGAGAACTACATTGGCTACACTGGGAGCATATCTAGCTCCCATAGCCACTCCGCTGGATTGATTGTAGTATTGTTGGTTCGCCCAGAAGAAATTGTTAGTCATAGCTAGTTTGAGACCCTGCACCAGAAATTTAATCTGAGCTTTTTTCAGAACAGATTGTTTGGTCAGTGCCCATTTTATTGCTTGTAGTGCATCTGAATGCGTAATGTTCGTATATAACGATTCGATGTCAACTGTCACTAGAATGGTCTTGTGAGCTGGCGAGGCAAGAGGAGACACACACCGCATGCAAATTGAGGTTTCACCTCCCCATTCAAAGGCCCGCAGACCCAGTGCCGGGATGGGCACCTTTTAATGTAAGTGGCCATTTGGCCCATGTTTTGTTTTATTATTTTATATTAAAAACCGGTTGCACTATGGAGCTTTTCTGTTTTTCATTCCATTTCTGAGATTATTGGGAGAAGATTTGCCTGTGTCAACTACTGGAGAACGCACTATATGTTTGCAGACATTCAGAACTGCACAAGCGTGTTTGACTTTCTTTTTAGTTAAAGGAGTCAAAGCGCTGTGGTAAGCGCATATATTTATTCACTTTTGGGTGTCGTTTCTGCGGAATTGGTGGAAGGATTTTTAAGCACTGCAGTATATGAGAAGATTGCATGTTTTTCTTCTGGTCCACTGCAAGATTCACTCCATTGTTTTCTAAGTGGCTCACTACCACTATATACATTTATGGACATTATCATTATCACTTAAGAATTATTTCTTGTTTTAAGGTGTTGGGAGCACATCTCTTTTCAATTAGAGGTTCCCTTGTGAATCTTATTTTTTCAATTATTGATTCAACTGTGTCTTTGCTAATTAGCTCTGATCAATTAGTTGTTGTTTATTTTTAATTGATATCACATATATTTGTAATTGCTACTACCTTTAATTTTTTTGCCACTAGCGCCCCCTACCTATCACACAAAGACAGAGTAATGTATGTGTATCTCATGTCTTTCAGAATCCCCCAGCGGAGCCCAGGAGGCCTCAGTTCAGTCTCCTGCCGCTACAGGTCACAGTTCCTCTAAAAAGTGTGGGATTTGTAAAGAGAAGCTCCCCAAATCCTACTCAAAACCCTTCTGCTATAAATGTATTAATACTCTAGCAGGAAAGGAGGCTGCTGCAATGATGAAGAGTTTTCTCGCATCCATGCAAACGGAAATGTTAGCAACAGTTAAAGCTTTCCGGGAGGCAGATGGGCAGTCAGCACAGACCGAGACAGAGGAACTCACCCCCAGGGAAGGCACTTCTTCTCAAGAAAGCCCCTTCTCCAGGGGCCCAAATGTTTTCTTTACACCTTCACAGATTCCCCCTCTGGGTCAGGCAGAGGGTGAAGAAAGTGAGGTAGCAAGTCTATCCAGATCTAGGCACAGCTCAGGAGAGGTAGATGGAGACTCCATTAGTCAGTCTCAGGAAGACATGCGTCTAAAGAGACACCTCTTTGCTGTAGAAGATCTTGAGTCTCCTCCAGGCAATTTACGCCACAGAGGAGATTCCTGAGACCCCTAAACCAACCTCAGCGCAGGATAATGTTTTATAGGGGCTTGGGTGACACCCAGTCTAAGGTATTCCCTCTACACCAGTCCCTTAAGGAGTTAGTCCTACAGAAAGGAGAATAATCAAACAAAAAACCTGGAAAAGAAGGTTTCCCTTTTCCCAGGAGGACGAGGAAGTCTTTTTTAAGCTCCCTAGACTTGATGCGGCTTTGTCGCAAGTCACTAAATTGTCTGATCTTTCCTTTGAGGATGCGGGTAACATCAAAGATGTGATGGACTGTAGAGCAGAATCTCTCCTTAGGAAAGCTTGAGAGGCCAACTCGGCAGCGCTGAGTCCAGCTTTAGCAGCAGCATGCGTAGCCAGGAATACCGATATATGGGTGGAGACACTCACCGAGCACCTGGCCCAGAACTCTGAGGCAGAGGAGGTGGTTGAGTCACTTACAGTGATAAGGAAGGCGATTGCTTACCTGGCAGATGCAGCAATTGAATCTGCAAGAGCATCAGCCAAAACAGCAGCCCTCGTTAATTCAGCTAGGAGGGCAGTTTGGATCAAGGCTTGGGAGGGAGATGCAACATCCAAAGGAAAACTTTGTGGCATCCCCTTTCAGCGTTCCCTTTTGTTTGGCAAATGCCTAGATGATGTCCTGGCTAGGTCATCAGAAAGAGGCAAACAATTTCCAGTTAAGCCCAAAAAAGAAGGTTTCAGGAAAACTTTTCGAGGCCCCCAGGGGCAAGGTAAACAAAAAGCCAAAAAGGAACCTTACAGGCGTTGGAACTTTGGTAAAGGGAATAAGAAGAACAACCTGCTTTTCCCTCCTCCCAAAGCCAACGACAAAAAGTCTAAGTGACGCCGAGATCAAAGTGGGGGGTCGACTGTCCCAATTCTTTCCCCAATGGGAAATAATTTCGAACAGTCCTTACATTCGCCAAATAATTCAAAAGGGCTATCGTCTAGAATTCTTGGCAACACCCCCCTCCATGGTCACCCTTACACATCTTCCCAGGGATGCCCTGAAGAGGTCTGCCCTCCTAGAGGGCATACAGGGGTTAGCCGAGCAATTGGTGGTAGTGCCAGTACCAAAAGATTAGCGGTACCAGGGATTTTATTCCCATGTATTCGTAGTTCGCAAACCATCCGGAAAATACCGTCTAATAGTAAATCTGAGAAACCTGAACAGGTTTCTGGAATACAAAAGATTTACTATGGAAAGTATCTATTCGGTAAGAAAGAACCTCATGAAGGATGCCTTCATGGTGACCCTAGACCTCAAAGATGCCTACCTCCACGTGCCAATTCATGTGGATCACCAGGCGTACCTGAGGTTTGCGGTCGTAGTGGAAGGAGAAATCCTCCACTGGCAGTTCTGGGCACTACCATTTGGGCTAACCTCCAGCCCAAGGATATTTACAAAAATCCTAGCGGAAGCAATGGCATTTTTGCACCTCCAGGGTATATCCCTTATACCCTATCTAGACGACTTACTGATTTCAGGAAAGTCAGCCACCCAAGTCACGTTGGATTCCAACAAGGCAATAGCAGTCCTGGAGAGTCTAGGGTGGATAGTCAACAAAGAAAAATCCTCCCTCAAACCAGAACAGGTCAAGACCTTTCTGGGATATATAGTGGACACCAGGCAGCAGAGGCTCTTCTTGCCAGAAGACAAAGTGTTAAAACTAGCCTCAGCAGCAGGGGACCTGATAAAGAACCCCAGACTCTCCAGAAGAAATGTTCTGAGAGTCTTAGGCCTTATGTCAGCAAGCATTCCAGCGGTAGTCTGGGCTCAGCTTCATGCCAGGACACTGCATTTCTTCTTCCTGTCTTTGTGGGACAGAAAGAGAGAGAGAGAGTCCCTGGATCAGGAAATACTGCTCACCCCTCAGGTACTGACTTCCCTGGAGTGGTGGACGATTCACCAAAACCTGAAGGAAGGGCGACCATGGGCGCAGTGGAACCCGGTGAAGGTTACCACGGATGCCAGCTCCTGGGGGTGGGGGCCCACCTGGAAAAGAAGAAAGCCCAGGGGCAATGGGACAGCTCACTAACTCGCAGGTCTTCCAACTACAGGGAACTCAAAGCAGTGGGGGAAGCCCTAATAGCCTTCCAGGAAGACTTCAGGGGCAGAGAAGTCCAAGTAAGCTCCGACAACTCTACAGTGGTAGCGTACCAAGGTCACCAGGGAGGGACCAGATCCAGTCCCCTACTAGAACTATCCAAGAAAATGTTGGAATGGGCAGAAGGAAGAGTACTCTCTATCTCAGCCATACACATAAAGGGGACAAGCAATACAGAAGCAGACTTCCTCAGCCATCAGCAGTTGAGGCAGGAGGAATGGGAACTGAACCCAGAGGTCTTTCAAACCCTGGTTCAGTACTTTTGAAATCCGGAAATAGACTTGTTTGCCAACCGACAAAACAGGAAGGTAGAAAGGTATTTCTCGATTTCCCAGGAACTACAGTCGGAGGGTCTGGATGCACTATCCCAGACCTGGCGCTTCGGGCTGGCCTATGCCTTCCCGCCGGTGGCGCTTATTCCGCGAGTTCTTCAAAAACTCAGCAAGTCTCCCGGCCAGATTCTTCTGATGGCACCATGGTGGCCAAGAAGAGCTTGGTTTGCAAACCTAAGATCCATGGCGGTAGTGGAACCACTAAAACTCCCGTACAGGGCAGATCTCCTCAGGCAGGGCCCAGTACTTCACCCAAAGCCGTAATTCTTTCAGCTGGCGGCCTGGTTAGTGAGCGCCAGATCTTGAAACGTAAAGGCTGCTCAGAGAAGGTCATAGGTACTCTCCGTCGCAAGCCGTCGTATCTTAGATATGTTTAAAGGATCACTAAAGGAATTTTTTTTTTTTAGCTAAATGGCTTCCTTTACCTTACTGCAGTACTGGTTTCATGTCCTTATTGTTCGTTTTTGCTTTGAAGTTGCTGTAATTCTGCTGTGATCTCCACACTTCCTGGTTGCCTGTTTCCTTATAACCACAGTACTGGGAGCTTTTCATGGTGGTCTAAGCTGTCATTACTGTGTGTCTAAAACTTAACAGAACCAATCAGATTCATATTAAAAACAAAACACTGCCCTGGATTTGTTTGTTTTTGTTCTGTGTGTCTCTAGTTCACAGGAACATGAAACCAGTTTAAAAGTGAAACTAACCTGCAGGCACATTATATGATTGATTTTTATCTATTTGTAATCATTTTTAAAAGGAATCAGTTAACCACTTACCCCCCGGACCATATTGCTGCCCAAAGACCAGAGTACTTTTTGCGATTCGGGACTGCGTCGCTTTAACAGACAATTGCGCGGTCGTGCGACGTGGCTCCCAAACAAAATTGGCGTCCTTTTTTTCCCACAAATAGAGCTTTCTTTTGGTGGTATTTGATCACCTCTGCGGTTTTTATTTTTTGCGCTATAAACAAAAATAGAACGACAATTTTGAAAAAAATGAATATTTTTTACTTTTTGCTGTAATAAATATCCCCCAAAAATATATAAAAAAACATTTTTTTTCCTCAGTTTAGGCCGATACGTATTCTTCTACATATTTTTCGTAAAAAAAAATCGCAATAAGCGTTTATTGATTGGTTTGCGCAAAAGTTATAGCGTTTACAAAATAGGGGGTATTTTTATGGCATTTTTATTAATATTTTTTTTACTAGTAATGGCGGCGATCAGCGATTTTTTTTTTGGTATTGCGACATTATGGCGGACACTTCGGACATTTTTGACACATTTTTGGGACCATTGGCATTTTTATAGCGATCAGTGCTATAAAAATGCATTAGATTACTATAAAAATGCCACTGGCAGTGAAGGGGTTAACACTAGGGGGCGGGGATGGGGTTAAGTATGCCTGGGTGTGTTCTTACTGTGGGGGGGGGGTGGCCTCACTAGGGGAAACACTGATCCTCGGTTCATACAGTGTATGAACCGAAGAAAAGCATTTCCCCTGCTGACAGGAACGAGAGCTGTGTGTTTACACACACAGCTCCCGTTCCCCGCTCTGTACCGAGCGATCGCGTGTGCCCGGCGGCGATCGCGCCCGCCGGGCACACGCACGGGAGTCGGGGGCGAGCGGGGGGCGCGTGCGCGCGCCTCCGGCGGCGCGCGTGCGCCCCTAGTGGCGGCTAAAAGGTAGGACGTCATAATACGTGATCTCGCCTAGGAGAGCCACCTTGTGGACGTATTATGACGGTGCGGCGACGGCAAGTGGTTAACTTGTATGTCTCTATACCCTGTAAACAGTAATTTTAGGAAAACATTTTTTTTTCCTTTAGTGACCCTTTAAGCGTATCTCTGTTTGAGAATACACTTAAACATAGGTCGGCCCAGATTCTGAGTTAGGTCGGCGTATCTACTGATACGCCGACCTAACTCTTACTGAATCTAGCTAAAAAGTTCTAGTAACCAATGGTTGAGCAGTAATGATGTGCAGTAACCTCTAGCAACCAATCAGTGAGCATGGACCAATCAGTGAGTGTGGACCAGTTATTTTATGTCTACATTATTATTATTTTTTTAGATAAAGCTGGCCAGAGTTCGAATCTCAGCCGGTTCAGCAGGAACTGTCCAAGATTTGAATCGTGTGTGGGCAGGCTGAATGTATCATCTATCAACTTGAGTACACTTGAGTCAATCAACTTGAGTACAACCAGCCTTTTGGATTTTACATGTGGTTGTTATTGCTGGTCGCTAGCAATAATCATGTGTTCTGCCAATGGGGACGGTTTCCCCTGCCGGGAGAACACAATGGTTTTGCAGGAGGAATCCCGTGTCAACACTGTGTTGATGGGGAGGATCAACCTGTGGCTGCAGGTTAATAAATGGGTTTTCAATGTATTATTTGTATTCAGCCCCCCCCCCCGAGTTAATACTTTGTAGAACCACCTTTCACTGCAGTTACAGCTGCAAGTCTTTTTGGGGATGTCTCTACTGGCTTTGCACATCTAGAGAGTGACATTTTTGCCCATTTTTCTTTGCAAAATAGCGCAAGCTCTGTTAGATTGGATGGAGAGCGTCTGTGAACAGCAATTTTCAAGTTTTGCCACAGATTCGCAATTGGATTTAGGTCTGGACTTTGAGCCATTTTAACACATGAATATGCTTTGTTCTAAACCATTCTATTGGAGCTCTGGCTGTATGTTTAGGGTCATTGGCCTGCTGGAAGGTAAGCCTCTGCCCCAGTTAAGTCCGATGTGAGCTTTTGAATGGAAATTCCAACCGTTTGTATGCTCCATCGGACTTTCTCCTAATGCCTTCCAGGACGGCACACCAGAGAGATGAGGGCTCCTCCCCACAGGAAACACAATCAATTGACAGTTTGTTATAAGTCCCCACCCATCCCCTTGCTCCTCAGTATTGATTGTGTTTCTCCCGAACACAGCGACATGTTTGTTTTTTTGTTAAACCTGGAGACGGTGAGGTCGAAAGGTACCCCTGTTTAGGCAGGTTCAGGGAGGCCGGGGAGAGCTGAACTAACCTGTAGGCTTCGGCCGCTCACAGGTCGCCCCAAAGGTGTGCATGGGCGCTCTGAGCTATGGTGAAAAAGCCATCGTCCCTCTGCAAAAACGCCGCCACGATACTGCTCTCTCCTTCCTGGGGGGGGGTTGCCACTAAGGAGCATTGCGCTCCAAGCCTCTCTCTGAGAGAAACGGGAACCGCGCCACCGGAGCGTGGGCGGTTCCTTACAGCGCAACCCGGAAGTGACGCATCGGCGTGGAGGTCGGCGGCGGATAAACCCTAACACAGGTACCGACAAGCCAAGGACCCAGCCAACCTCCTCATGAAACAGGAGGAGAGGAAGGCAAATGTGACTGCAGGCAGATCCAGGTCGGGGTGTGGTGAGTACAAATCCCCCTTGGAAAGGGAGGAGGAAAGGGAGTGAGAGCTCCTGGCTTTCAGGGGTCTGAGATCCCGGAGCCAGCCAGAACAGGCTGGATTTTACTTCTCAACACCCTTTCCCCTCCCCAGTACAAACCTGCAGTCCTAGGGGAGGACAGAGTAAAGTGTATATCTCTTGTCTTTAATCCCCCCAGCGGAACCCAGGAGACCCCAAATAAACAATCTCCTGCCGCTACAGGGCATAGCTCCTCTAAAAATAAATGTGTGGGTACTGTAAGGATAAACTCCCACTCAAAGCCCTTTTGCTAAGAATACATTAATAACTTAGAAGAGGGGGCTCCTGCAATAATAAGGTATATCTCACCTATGCAGACAGAAAGGCCAGCAAACGCCCTGCTTGGTTAACAGTCAAAACTTTCCGTGAAGCCACCAGGCAACCAGTAACTAAAGGTCTGACATAGAGGAGCTTATCCCTAGAGAGGACACATCCTCCCAGGAAGGCCTTGTCTGAATGGGATCTAGTGCCCTTCCCCCGCTTTCACAGTCATTCCCTCTAGTCCAGTAGAGGAAACTAAGGAAGACAGGGAGGATAAGGGGGAGCCGAGCAGAATAGGACGCCCCATTCACCCTAGAGGATCTGGGGGGAATTCTGCAGGGAAAATCGGCCTCTGGGGACCTTGTAGAAGTCCCTAGAATAATTTCATATAGGGGCCTGAGCAAGGCTCAATCCAGGGTGGTGGTTTTCCACTCCATTAATCCCTAAAGGATTAGAGCCAACTGCCATGAATCTGACAGCTTACAATGGTGCTGTTAGAGGTTTTTAGCCCCGCAAAAACCTACCTCCTAAACTCTTAAAGGGGGGGGGACAGGGCACTCATAGGGGACATCTTAATGTATATATATTACCCTTGAGGGTGTTGCTTATTAGTGGCAACATCTTCCCAAGTTCCAACCTATCATCTCCTCCTTACACTGCTACTATATCTATCAGTGTGTAAGAGTTAATCAAAAACCTCTTGTGGCTTAGGCAACAAAACCACTTAGGGCTGTATGAGAAGCAGAAAATGTGAGCCTGCAACCCTTAATTGAGAGTTTTTTCTCTGCAAACCTCTATGCTAAAGCTATGAAAATTAGCCTGTATTTAGTATGAAGCCCTACAGGTGTCTGATTGCCTCCAGCCTAAGATTGTGATCACCTCTGCTTGAGAGATCTAATTGATCGCTGGGTCTGTGCTCGTTAAGACCTTAAAGGCCTGGACTCGTTCCCACCTGTGCGTATGGATCAGCTACACCTACTCAGACTTATGCAATGGTAGAATAGCAGCTACCACTATCGTGGTATGGTCACACACCTCAGACTTCCATTATTGGAACTACCATATTCCTCCACTGAGGGAAGGATTAGTATCTGGAGTTCAGGCTTTGCCTAGGATAGATTGTCGGCCTGACCGCATCAGAAATGCTATCCTATGGCTCACTAGAAATGCATAATGTTGATTATGTAACGGAAACAAAAGAGGAAAAACGGAGGGCGCACCGACCTAGTGTGATACTGATTGGTGGATTTTATTAAATAAATAACAACAAATCATAATACTCACAAAAGGAGTGTTAAAAACAGGCCTTGAATCACAATGCAGCAAAGAACCAACACCATCGGCATAGCACGATATTGTTTCGATCCGTGACCGTGGCTAGTAGCCCTAGCCACGGTCACGGATCGAAACAATATCGTGCTATGCCGATGGTGTTGGTTCTTTGCTGCATTGTGATTCAAGGCCTGTTTTTAACACTCCTTTTGTGAGTATTATGATTTGTTGTTATTTATTTAATAAAATCCACCAATCAGTATCACACTAGGTCGGTGCGCCCTCCGTTTTTCCTCTTTTGTTTCCTTTAGTTTTATGAATTCCAACGATTCAGAGGAGGGCTGCAAGACTTTAGAAGATACCTTTTTATTGAGTTGCTATTGAGTTTCACCTTTTCTTCAAACATCTTCCCTAAAAATACCGGAGCGCAGGAGATTTGTCTTTGTATTGATTATGTAACGGCACACAGTTGCCTACCAAACGCATAACATTGAAATGTTGGTAACACTTCTATTATATAACCATACACTGTTGCTATTCAGAAATGCTCAACATAGTTTATTGATAGTAACATTTCTGTGGGTTATGCGACTTTACAAGGTTGCTAGTCAGAAACGCACAGCATTGGAAGTTTATCTTGTGTCTTTTCTGTTATATAAATATCCTATGGTTCATCAGAAATGCATAATATTGACTATGTAATGTTACACTACTGCTTATCAGAAACACATGTCTTTGAGTTACTGATAGCGACATTTCTGCTGGTTATATGACTGTACAATTTTGCTAATCAGAAACGCACAATATTGTATTGGATATTTATGTAGGTTAAGTGACCGTACACGGTGGCTATTCAGATATGCACTGAATTAAGCTTTTAGTTGCTAGTGACATTTCTGTTGATTAGATGACCCTACAAGGTTGCATTAAGTAACACATTAAATGGTCAGCAACATTCTGTTGGTCATATAACTGTACAAGTTTCTAATCAAAAAATGCATAACATTGTATTGCTGGGAATGACACTTCTGTGGGTTCAGTAACGGTATACTGTTGCTATTCAGAAACGCACAGCGTTGAGCTTTTGGCTAGTGACTTTTCTGTTGAGTTGCCGGCAACATTCTGTGGTATAGCTGTGCAGGTTCTCTAATCAAAAAATGCACAGCATTGTATTACTGGCAGAAACGCACAGCATTGAGTTTTTACTAGTGACGTTTCTGCCGGGTATATGACGGGGTTGTGTTGTTAAACAGAAATGCACAATGTTATTGTTGGTAACGTTTCTGTCTTATGTCCTATACCCTGTTAATTATTTGAAGTGTGTTGGTGCCACTCTCTGCTGGTTATGACTGTAGGTAGTCTAGCACCAGCAATACACAGTTGGGGTCACATATGTCTTTTTTGTTGTCATACTGGCTATGCGACTGCATTTTCGTGATCATCAAAAATACGCAAGAGGTGTTAGTATTTTTTCTGTTGGTTATATGACCTTACTGCGGTCGGTATCAGGAATACACAACACTGAAGCTGTCCTTGTCCTCCTGTTTTTGAACCTATTACCTTTAGTTTGCTGTACATCAGAAAAACACAGCAGTGGAAGGTGCCCGTGTCTTCTGTGTTTAATTACTCAGAAAAACACCATAATGGCTATTGGCCTTTCAGTTGGATGAAGGACCCTAACCTATTAAGCATCAGAAACACACATTGGAGCCTCTGTCCTTTCCCTTTGCTTAGGTTACATGGTATCTTATTACATATTAGAAATACACAACATTTTAAGTTTGATTTGTGTCTTCTATGTCCTACAGGTGACTGTATATCAAAAAATATAACCGTGAAGGCTAGGTGTGTCTTCCTGTTTTAATGTTCCATATTAAACCTGAGCTTGCTATCCTTCAGAAATACAAGATTTATGACCTGTATATCTGTGATATTAATTATATATCTGTCACTTTGTTTCAGACCTTATTTTCCATGCACATGGAAGGAACAGGATTTCTGATGGCAAAAGATTCAATCCTTTACATCTAGGCATGCCAGAGACATGCCCTAGACCGGAACCCAGTAGGGTTATAGGACACTGGAAGGTCATAAAATCACTTATCAGGATTTTTTAGTAAAAAAGGGGTTACGCTTTAGGAATTGGTTGCTTGAAGATACAGCATCAGAGCTTATCTGACTAGTTCACCCAATCCGATAAATTTACAGCTCGGTATGTATCCTTCAGGTCACCCCATTGGACGAACTGGATGTGACTAACCAATATTCGTTTCTTACTCCTACTATAGAATTAATCACTTGTGGTAGGGATCTGCTTAACTTGGCACTCTTTGGTGCCTGGAGTAGATTATGCACTCAAACGCCGTGTATTTACAAAATATTGTATTTTGTTGGCGTGTGGCACTCACGTATTTTGCCCTGAGAATATAGGGAAAACTGTGCCTGCGTGTTATACGCAGGGGTGCTGTGGAGAGTTTCTTCCCCCGATACTTTTGTTTTATATGCCAAAAAATGCAGTAGTTACTCGCAATTCTTACCAGGCTCCTTCATGCATAGTTTAACGCATCTGCCAGCAGGACTATAAGGAGCTGGGGGATATAGAACAGATTCACATCTGACAGTCGGCATTCAGATGGGAAGAGAACCAGAAGTTGGGAATGCCCAGGGGAAGATTGGACTTACTTGCCAACAGGCTTGCATAGCAGCCGTTTTGACCTGTCTAGCAGTGTGCGTTCGAGACAGGGGGTTGGTCAGCACACGTTGGCGGGCGCATGAGTGAGCCACGCCAAGGCATCCTGTTTGGTTTGGAGTGCGGCTGTCCATCCCTCATCTTTATACCTTAGTGCATTGCCTGCACCCTTGGAGTCCTATATTTGTGAAACGACCCTACAATAGACCTACCTTGAGCAGTGATCTTCTCTCTCAAGGCATCCTGTGGACCTGACACTGACCAATAGGTGTCCTCGCTATAGAGGCACATGCATTCTGATGAATGGAGGGGGGCAGGTGAACTGAAGGGGAACCACCCCTCCTTGAAGGTGCAGGAACACACCAAACGCCCTGCTTGGTTACATACCTGCCCAGTCATTTGAGTCCAGGGAATAAGCTTTCCATAATCTAGTATCCTTGAGTGGGTTGACTTCCTTGTTTCACCATGACTATGGCGGACAAGAAGGGGACCCACAAGGATTGTCCGTCAGGAGACCTTTTTTCTTCTAAACCATTCTCCTGAACAGACTAGTGGCTTAAAACCAGATGTTTTTTCTTGGTCGATCAAAGTAGTTCCTTGTTTCACAGAACAAATCTCTGATTAAACTTTTTTTTTTTTGTTTACAAAAGTTTTTTATTGGATAGTACAAAAAAAATAGGTACAAGCATAGGTAAATAAAAGCATAGAACTTTTAAAAGACATATCAGAAGGAAGGTGATACATGAGGTATTTTGACAATAATTGGCATCTGAGTGCTTAAATGGTATACAAAGCTGTGCAACACAAAAATTGAAAGTGTACAAAGTTATCAGAAACTTCTATTTGTAATCTACCAGTATGACCATTTCGTTTCGAAGATGTGGAGGCTGTCATTGATTGTGTGGAAAATTCTCTCTGAGAGCTTCAGAAGCTCCATCCTATCAAGCACTTGTGACCATACTACTACATCAGACCTCCAGTTGAGTGCTATCATCCACTGAACCGAGCTGCATAGTGAATGAAGGAGTCTAGAGCATGGAAGGGGAATATCAGGGATGTTACTGTAAAGAAGGCAGATTAAAGGGGTAAGGGAAATTTTTTGTTTGGAGGAGTACTCAAATCTTTGAGCAACCTCCAACCATATCTGTGAGAGACAAGGGCAGCTCCAGAATAGGTGGAGTAGAGTACCTTCTGATCCGCAGCCTCTAAAGCAGGCCGGAGAGACCGATGGGTAGAAGGAGTGAATTTTTGAAGGTGTGAAATACCATCTTGTAAATAATTTGGTAGGGGATTCTCTGAAGGAAATTGCCTTATTGCTCTTCTTAAGATTTTCAATCATAGAGTGCCATGTCTCCAGTGGGAGGTCAACATTAAGATCTGACTCCCAGTGAAGCATGGGTTGGGTTTTTTCTGGGGTAGAAAAGTCATTGAGGTATGTGTAAAGTCTAGAGATCATGCCTCTATCCCGGGATGAGGATTTGCAAATTCTCTCGAATGTTGTTATTTTGGTGTTCGTGGAGATAGAGTAATATGTTTGGAAAAAGGATTTGATCAATTGGAATCTTTCCAATTCTGAGGAGGGGAAGTTAAAATCTTTTTGAAGGGATTCAAAAGATCTGAAAATCCATTTGGATTGCAGTGAGCCCAAGGAGGTCAGTCCATGGTGAATCCAAAAGAACAGGTGTTTATCTTTAAATGCAGGGGGGAGTCTAGGGTCACCTAAGAATGATGTGTGTGGAGAGATTTCTGAGGCTAGTGAAAAAATATCTCTAGATCCTTGCCAGAGCTTAAATGCGTGAGCAACTATGATATTGCGCTTGATAAGGTCTCGGTAAAGGACATATCTGGACCAGAGAATTCCCTGTAAGTGCAATGGGTGTATGGATGAGGTTTCAAAGGGGATATTTTTATTTGGGGAGAACCATTGGGAAATCTGTGAGAGGCGCGCGGCTAGGAAGTATTTCCACAAGTTGGGGAGACCTAGACCACCTGTGGATTGAGATCTATATTGTAGGGCATAGCTATATCTTGGTCTTCTGTCTGCCCATATGAATTTATTGATGAGTCTCTGTAATGCTTCAATCTTAGATTTGGGGACATTGATTGGTAGGGTACGGAAATGGTATAAGAGTTTGGGGAGAATATTCATTTTAATTGCGCAAACTCTGCCCAAGAAAGAGATATGGTAAGTGGACCAGTGTTTTAAAAGGGAGGCGATGCGTGCAAATAAGGGGATGTAGTTAGTTTTGAATAGGTCACTATGAAGTGGGGTGATGTTAATGCCCAAATACTTGAATGAGGATGTGATCCAAGTAAAAGGGAAGTTGGACTGTAGAAGGCCAAGGTCAGTTGGGGGGATGTTAATTGATAATGCTGAGCATTTGCTCAAGTTGATTTTAAGTCCTGAGATTTTATGGAAGAGGTCTAGTTGTTGAAGAAGTATAGGCAAGGAGACATGGGGGTTCGTGATGTATATCAGTGCATCGTCCGCATATAAACTAATCTTGTATTCTTGCTGATCTTTGGTGTATCCTTTGATATCTGGGTTGGTTCTAATTGCTTGGGCTAGAGGTTCCATGGCTAAGGCAAAAAGGAGTGGGGACAGGGGGCAACCCTGTCTGGTGCCTCTACCTAGAGGGAAGAAGTCAGAGTTGATACCAGGTAAACGGATGCGGGTTTTTGGGGAGCTATAAAGAGCATTAAACCCCTGCAAAAATGCTCCAGAGATTCCAAATTTGGGTAGTAGGTTATTCAGGTATGACCAGCTGACGCTGTCGAACGCCTTGTGAATGTCAAGACTAAGAAGACAGGTCTGGCGTGAGTGAATGTTAGCATCCTGAATAATATTGGTAACAAGCCTGATGTTATCTGTAATCTGTCTATTGGGAATAAAGCCTGATTGATCAATGTGTACTAAAGGAGAGATTACTTGGGCAAGCCTGTCAGCTAGGATCCTACCGAAAATTTTGATATCATTATTTAGGACAGAGATGGGACGGAAGTTTTGGGGAAGTGAATGGTCTTTGTCAGGTTTGGGAATGAGGGAGAGGTTAGCTAATAGCATCTCATCTGGGAAGGTGTTACCTCCCAAGATGTGATTAAATAGGTTTTTTAAGTGGGGGGCAAGGAGGGTAGCAAATTTTTTATAGTATACGGAAGTGTATCCGTCGGGGCCTGGTGCTGTGGAGGATTTAAGTGACTTGATGATATGTGTGATTTCTTCTGTTGTACATGGTGAATTAAGAGAGTCCAATTGCTCTTGATTCAGGGAAGGGAGGTTGAGGTTATCTAGCCATGACTTAGCGGCGTTACCTGGGGGAGTGTTAGGGTCTGACATGAGGTCCCGATAGAAGGAGGTAAAAATTTCTATTACTTTCTGTGGATGGGAGACTATGTTGCCACTATTGTTTCTAAGTCTGTAGGTATGAGTGGGGTTACTATCTTGTTTAAGCTTCCTTGCAAACATCGCCGAGTGGGAGTTGCAATGAAGCATGTATTTAGCTTTGGAAAATCTGAGAGACTTTTCAACGTTGGCGGAAAGGATTAAGTCTAGAGATTTACGTTTATCTTGGATTTGCTGAGTTATGGAAGGGTCAACTGTGTGGTGTAGTTTGATATATAGATGGTGGAGCTCATTAGTAGGGCGTTTAATATCGGCCTGTCTTTCTTTGTTCTTGGACGCAGCTAGACTAATGATATGGCCCCTAAGGACTGCCTTGTGTGCTACCCATATCGATGTAGGAGGGGTTTCTTCATTGATGTTATCAGAGAAATAATTTTCTATATGAGAGGAGATGGTGGCTTTGCTGATGGGGTTAGTTAGTAGGGAGTCATTAAGATGCCAGTTGAATGGGGGAGGGAGTTAGGCCTATGTATGATGTGGTGAATGAACAGATGTTGTGGTCCGACCATGGACAGGGGTGAATTTGCGCTTGAGTGGAAATGGCTAGCAGAATAGGGGTGGAGAACACATAGTCTAGTCTGGCGTAACAGTCATGTGGGTGTGAGTAGTGAGTATAGGCCTTGATACCTGTGTTGTGGGCTCTCCAAGTGTCTAGTAATTGTGATTTGTTCAATAGGCGGTTTATCGTTTTAGAAAAAGATTTAGTATGTGGGGATATGACACTTCTATCAAGGGTTGGGTGGGCCGCAAGATTAAAGTCGCCACCAATTATTGTGTGGGGGGAGTGATATTTGTCCATTTCCTCAAAAAATTTGAGGAAAAAGGATGTGTGGGTATCATTAGGGGCGTAAACCGAGGCTATGGTGATCTCCCTATTGTTAATGATTCCCTTTAGAATGATATACCTACTCTCAGGATCTCTGAAAACATGGTGAACATCAAAGATAATTGAGTTACGTATAAAAATGGCAACACCCCTTGTTTTGTTGGCATATGTGGTGAGATACACCTGATTGTAGGATTTATGGAAAAATTTAGGGTGATTAGCTGATGCAAAGTGGGTCTCCTGGAGGAGAATAATGTCAGCGCCCAGTTTCTTATATTGTTGGAAGGCCTTTTTACGCTTATTGGGGGAGTTAAACCCATTAGTATTATGTGATATAACTTTAAGACCCATGACTTAAAAAGTAGCATCCTATGGGTAGGTCTGCAAACCCTACCAGGGACTGATAAGTCCGAGGGACATAGAAGCATATCAGGTATGTTTCATCAAGGCCAATACCTCCGTAACATCGTGAAAAATACTGAGGGCCTGAGGTAAGTCTGCTAGACAACAGTATTTTTGACAGACGAGTAGATGTGCAGTGAGCACAGAAATATAACATATGATAGTAACCATGTATACCTATATATGTAGACAAACTGAGAAACTCGTACACTATGCCTGTAATAAAGAAAATTATTTTTTTGCATAAAGAACAATATGAAATAACATTTCTGATGTTAACCAAAATCCATAGGAGGGGTGAGAACCCCTTCGATCTGGTTTTAAACTGATTTAAGATAAAAAGAGAAAGAAAAAACATTAACATGAAGGACCAAAAAAAATGGTCCATTTCCCGCATCCGATCTCTCCAGACCATCAAAAGTGGTGATCAAGAAAGGGATCGAGGCGGGAATGGGGACAATCCAGCAACGGCGGACACACCCGGTCTTAAGGAGAACAGGTTCAACTGAAAAAAAACATCAATATATAAGTGCATGGCAGTTTTATACTGCAGTGTGGCAACTTAACACTCTAAGGTTAGAGAACACGGCCAGCATAACTGGCTGTATTTGTATGCTGTCAGGGTGAGAGCATATAAGGGAAGTGACACAGTGAGTTGTGTCAAAGTTATTCCAGCAAGGTGGGAAATATCCAAGTGAAATAGGTGGCAGTCCTGTACATCAGGGAGGGAATGTAGTTAGGAAGTCCAGGGAGATTCTCTCAGATCTCCCAAAGATGCAAGGGACTATAACATCATCCTACTCAGAGACATAGGATAGAGGACGAGATCAAGTTGGAGGAAAGGACTATTGCCTGGAAGGGACATCCATTGCGTAGTGCATTATAGCTTGGAATGAGTGCTGGATGGATGTCCGGGTTGTATGCGACCCTCAGTGAGCGTTGCTAAAGGAATACCTCTGTAGCAACTACAAGAGGTCGCAAAGATATGTCGCATGGAAGTTCCAGAGTATAAGGCATGGTTATATTACAGGGGTATAGAAATTTGTATTGTAGATAGTGCAATTACTTGAGGCGATCATGTAGGAATCACACAGGTTAGTTTTGGTGTGGGTTGAATAATCTCCTCTGGTCTCTTTGGCTGCGTCTGTTGGAAGGAGTAGACCATATAGGTGAGGGTCTTGGAGTGGCAGGGAGCCGAGGATGGGGCTCATTGGGTAACAGACCTAATTTGACCAGTAGTTCCTTACCCTCAATTACATTATATACAGTGTACGTAGAACCATTGTGAGGAATAGTCAGTTTGAAGGGAAATCCCCAGCGATATCTTATCCTGGCAGATTGCAGGACTGAGGTGACCTCCTTCATCCTGCGTCTCCTATCAAGTGTAGCTGGGGAGATGTCAGGGAAAATTTGTATGCGTTTTCCTTCAAAAGATATGTTAGGGGCATTTCTGGAGGCACGCATGATGTCCTCCTTCACCAGGAAATCCTTCATGCACATGATGATATCTCTGGGGGGGTTTTCAGGTGGGGGTTTGGGACGGAGGGCCCTGTGAATCCTGTCACAGGAAAAGGCTGATAGTTGCTTCTCTGGGAGAAGATTGTGGAATATCTGGGATGCTGCTGGTAATAGGTCAGTGATAGATTCTGGTATGCCGCGCAATCTAATGTTCTGGCGGCAATTGCGATTGTCCAAATCCTCAACTTGGGCCTGCATAAATGCGAAATTATCAGCCAGATTTTCATAGTCCTTTCTCAGGTCGTTATGAGCCAGGGAAAGTTCATCATGTTTTGTCTCCAAGAGGTCGGTGCGACCACCTATATTAGCAATTTCATGTGATAGTGCAGCGGTGGATTTGTGTACCTCAATCTCGATTTTTTCCACTAATTTGTTAAAGATTTTTGTGAGGCTCTCATCCAGGTCAGCCTTAGATAGGGGGGAGTTGTACTCACAGTTCTGCAGAGTTTTAGAGGGCTGTGAGACGATTTCATCTTCTCCCCACACGCTGCTGCAGGCGCCATTTTGGGACGTCTTCCCTGTTCTCTGCTCCATGGTCATAAGAAAGTTTGTCAGCGAGTGCTGCTGGCCGTGAAATTTCTTCTTTTTTGTGCCAGGCATGCACCTCGTATTCCCGCAGGGGTGCTGGAGGTTTTGGTCCGGAAACGAGCGTTATAGCCCTGGGGAAACGGCCGTTATGTGACCGGGTGTGGAGGAGATGTGTCTAGGCACTTCCCATCAGCGTCGCGCCGCGCATGCGCCCCTCTGATTAAACTTTTGATGGTCCTATGCAGCAATTGCAGACATTATTGACCACGATTGCTAGAATATTGGCACAGCCAATCTTTCTATCTTAAAAAATTCACAGGCTCTCAGATTTTTCTTTGAGAGCACATGCCACCTAGGTCCTGCATCCAAAAAGGAGACGGGGACATAGGTGGAGCAGACCTGCAGGTCAATTACATGATCCAGCTAGGATACCTTCATCACACACTAGGTAGTGGAGGTGGTGAAACAAAGTCAGACTCTGACATTTAGCAGAAAGACCTTGCAGGCAAGGGTCCCACCCTAAAGTAGGCCTGTGGTTCTTTAATATCCTCTCTGGTGTGCCGTCCTGGAAGGCGTTGGGAGAAAACTTACGTTAGATCTACCGGTAACGGTATTTCTATGAGCCTTCCAGGACGGCAGGCCTACTACCCGCCCTATGTGAAGGGGGAAAAATAAGCTATACGCTAGGTGGTAAGTACCTATACGGAGCAATGTCCCTTGTGAACCAGTTCAAGATTACTTTAATACATACTGAGGAGCAAGGGGATGGGTGGGGACTTATAACAAACTGTCAATTGATTGTGTTTCCTGTGGGGAGGAGCCCTCATCTCTCTGGTGTGCCGTCCTGGAAGGCTCGTAGAAATACCGTTACCGGTAGATCTAACGTAAGTTTTTGCTGTTGGAATTTCTGCCAACAAAAGATTGAGAGCTGGTTCTCAAATTTTCAGCCAGAAAAAATTCCTATCGGGAAATCTGATCGTCTGTAGCAATTATAACCCGCAAAATTCAGACGCATGCTCGGAAGCATTAAACTTCATTTTCTCGGCTCGTCATAGTGTCAAAAGTTCAGAGAACTTTTGTGTGACCGTGTGTATGCAAGCCAAGCATAAGCGGAATTCCATCGGAAAAAACATCCAAGGTTTTTCCGACGGAAAATCCGATCGTGTGTACGTGGCATAACAGGCTTTCTTCTAAGATTGCCCTGTATTTGGCTCCATCCATCTTTCCAACTCTGACCAACTTCCCTGTCCTTGCTGAAGAAAAGCATCCTCACAACATGATGCTTTCACCACCATGTTTCACGGTGGGGATGATGTGATCATGGTGATGTGCTGTGTTAGTTTTCTGTCACACATAGCATTTTGCTTTTAGGCCAAAAAGTTAAATTTTGGTCTCATCTGACCAGAGCACATTCTACCACATGTTTGCTGTGACCCCTACATGGCTTCTCGCAAACTGCAAACAGGATTTCTTATGGCTAAAGGGCAGTGTGGAGTGCACGACTAATAGTTCTATGGACAGACTCTCACCTGAGTTGTGGTTCTCTGCAGTTCCTTCCAGAATTACCTTGCTTCTCTGATTAATACTCTCCTTTCCTGGCCTGTCCATTTAGGTGGACGCCCATGTCTTGGTAGGTTTGCAGTTGTGCCATGCTTTTTTCTATTTTCAGATGATTGGACAGTGCTTTGTGAGATATTCAAAGCTTGGGATATTTTTTTAGAACCTAACCCTGCTTTAAACTTCTCCAACTTTATCCCTGACCTGTCTGGTGTGTTCCTTGGCCTTCATTAGGTTTTTTCACTGAGGTTCTCTAACAAACCTCAGAGGGCTTCACAGAACATCATCTGTATTTATACTGAGATTAAACTGCACACAGGTGGACTTTATTTACTAATTAGGTGACTTCTGAAGGTAATTGGTTCCACTAGTTACACTAGATTTTAGTTGGGGGTATCAGAGTAAAGGGGGCTGAATACAAATGCACACCACACTTTTCACATATTTATTTGTAAAAAAAAAAAAACATTTAAACATTTAAAAACCTTTATAATTTTCCTTCCACTTTACAATTATGGTCTATCATATAAAATCCCAATCAAATACATTTACGTTTTTGGTTGTAACATGAGAAAAATTTGTATGAATACTTTTTCAAGGCACTGAAACTTTGCCTTTCTATTGTATGCAGTTCTCAGAAACAGTAGCAACAGAGTAGACCGCAGCAACAGAGTATAAGTGGATGGAGTTAAAGCGGAGGTTCACTGCTAAAATGCTGTTTTTACCCTTAGAGTGATGCTCGTTGTGTCTAGGGGAATCGGCTAGTTGTTTTAAAATCGAACCTGTACTTACCTTTTTAGAGAGCGATCTTCTCCGCCACTTCCGGGTATGGGCTGCGGGACTGGGCGTTCCTTCTTGATTGACAGTCTTCCGACAGGCTTCCGACGGTCGCATCCATCGCGTCGCGATTTTCCGAAAGTAGCCGAACGTTGGTGCGCAGTATAGAGCCGCACCAACGTTCAGCTTCTTTCGGGCTACTCGTGACGCAATGGATGCGACCGTCGGAAGCCTGTCAGAAGACTGTCAATCAAGAAGGAACGCCCAGTCCCGAAGACCCATACCCCTAAGTGGCGGAGAAGATCGCTCTCTACAACGGTAAGTACTGCTCGGGTTTTTAAAACAACTAGCCGATTCCCCTAGACACAACGAGCATTAATCTAAGGAAATCGAAGTTAAAAAAAACATTTATGGGAGAACTCCCGCTTTAAGGCAATTCTGTTGAAAATGTGGTGCTGGGAATTTCTCTGTTATGTGTTGGAAATATCTTAGAAAATGGACAACTTTGTATAAAGAAAAGTGTTTTTATTTTTTCCCCACATATTCCAAAAACGTCTGGGAAAAAAAATGAACTGGTCAAAAGACTCATTATGCCTCATAGATTATACGTTGGGGTGTTAGCTTTCCAAAAAGGGGGTAATTTTGTGGGTGCTTCCTGTATTGAAGTGTTTAACTATAACCATATTGCTACACTTAGGGGCGCCTCTCTTCTCTTTTATACTCCGTTGTAACATGATGCTGCTTGTATATCAAGACATCACTTGTATATCAAGTATTGTCTTGCAAAACACTCTCAAACCAAGGTTTTACTTCACTAGGAACAAGATGGGTCCACTGTGATGTCAGTCATGTCTTTTTCACAGTGGTATTAAAGGATGTGTCAAGATTTGTTCTAAAAAAACAAACATGTCATATTTTATCTCCTCTGTGCAGTTGGTTTTGCACAGAGTGGCCCAGATCCTCTTCTGGGGTCCTTCAGCAGCGCTCCTGGCTCCTCCTCTTCTCGAGTGCCCCGTTGGAGAGCCGCTCTCCCTTGGGACACTCGTGCAGGCGTGCTCCCGTGTCCTGCTGCTGCGTCCATTGACGGACATCGGGACTCGATATCGCCTCCCGTATCATTGGATTTAATTGATAGCATTGCAGCCATTGGTGCCCGCTGCTGTCAATCTATCCAATGAAGACACTGGCTGGAGCTGGTGTGCTTGTCCCCATCGCTGGTAAGTAAAATGGGGCTCTGGGATCTATACAGTAAGGCAGCGCAATAAACAGTGCTAATGAGCCAAGTGCAAAAAGCAGTAGTAAACCGCAGTTAAAGAAAGAAAAATCCCCTGCAAGACAATGTCATAATGCGCCAGTATGCATCGCATACTAGCACATTATGAGGGACTTGCCTCAAAAGGAAAGCCCACCTGCGCCACGCTTTCACCGCTAAGAGGGCCTCCATTTTCCCCCGGTCTTCCTTCCGTGCAGGAGCCAGGCTCTGAAGGTTTGGCACTGTATGCCAGACCTTCAGAGTGAATGCGCCAGTGACTTTACCGGCTGCTTGCAATCTGAATATATCCTAAACCGTGCAAGTTTAGGAGATATTCACCGTACCTACAGGTAAGCCTTCTTGTAGGCTTACCTATAGGTATAAGTGGTATAACAGAGTTTACTACCACCTTAAGCCATTTGACAAACTAAACTGTGGTTACTCTTGGTGTCCTGAACATTAAAATTGCTGCTTGCACAGCATTACTGAATAAACATTTAATTGAAGCGTTTTTTCCTGTCCTGCAAAAAAAACTATGTTTTTCTCAACATGATTCATCGTGATTCCTCTCAAGCCTGCCTTGCATACACACGTTCATGAAAAAATAAAAACGGTCGAACAAAGCGCGGTGACGTACAACACGTATGATGGCACTATTAAGGGGAAGTTCCATTTGAATGGCGTCACCCTTTGGGCTATTTTTGCTGATTTTGTGTTACCATGTGTTAGTAAAAGTTTGAGAGACGATTCGCGCTTTTCAGTCTTCAAGCTTTTAAGATCATTTTCTGGTGTTCAGTTTGTGCTTGTGGGTTCGTATTTGTCTTTTAGTGTGTGTAGTCAGTTCTTATCTGTTTTTTCAGTGCGTTCTTGTCCGCTCGTTACTGTCCAGGTCGTTCTTCATAGGCTTTGCTGTTCTAAAGTGTTTTTTCTTTTAGTTCGTTCTGACCAGCCAACCGTTTGTGAGCCATGTTGCAGGTACGTTCTTGTCGCCGAGATTGTGCTGTGGTTGGTGTTGGGATTGTTGCTTTATCTCGACTCCAGTCCATAAACAGGGTGGGGAGGAGTTCATGGACCAAGAATTGGTTGCTCCAGCGGGACCAATTCTGTCACATGCCTTTGTTGCGGGAGATCCAGGAGAATAACTCTGACTACAGGAATTTTCTCTGGATGACGGAAAAAAATGTTTTTCAGCATCTGTTGGCTTTGGTGTCCCCCTATATCACTAGGCAGAACACTGTTATGCGGGAAGCTATCACTGCTGAGCAGAGGCTAGTTGCCACGTTGCGCTCCCTGGTGACAGGGAGAAGCCTGCAGGACCTCAAGTTCTCAACAGGCATCTCCCCCCAGGTTCTGGGGATCATAATTCCAGAGACCTGTTCTGCCATCATTCAAGTTTTGCAGAATGACTATATTTTTATATTTTTTTAATCAAAAAGGTGTTTATTGAACAAGTAAATAAACAATTTCCAATGTACAAGCAGATATTAGAACCATTCAAATGTACATCATACATATATAGACATATGCACCACTTAACCATCATCTCCCAGTATCCGTCAGATACTACTTCATCCCCCCACGACACGGATCATCACAGTTCACGTAGCAATACATTACTAATTACAGTTACCCCTATAGACATTGCAAAAGTCTGGACACCGTGACCATATTCGCTCAAACCTGCCTGGACTCCCCCCTATGCTGGTATATATATATTTTTAGAAAAGAGAAAATTACCCCTAGGGGCTTTGTGCTGCAGCAAGGAATAGAAACGTACCAAAAAATATATAAAAGTATAAATTTATTTAAATATGTTGTATGGAAAAAGCCCCAAACAGTAGGGACTCAAGATATGAACTTGGTAAAAAACATAAGTCATACATGGCAAATAAAAACACAAGGTAGAACAAGTACAGACATAGCATAACCGTACTGTAAGTATACAAATACTATGGGCGAAAAACACCCCTACGCGTTTCGACCTTTTATAAGTAGCGGTCTTCTTCAGGGAGTATTAGTTAGACGCTGCCATAGGTTCTGTAGGAAAGAAAATACATACAAAGAGATACATATAGATAAATGGGACATAATAACAGAAGAACACAAAGAGGGCCCGCCACCCACAGCCATATAGGTAGATGGCAGGATGCGGGTAAACCTCCTACAAAAGTGGACTAGTGTAGAAAATCCCAATGCCACTCACCCAAGACGTCCAATGGAAGGCGTAGACCCGGACCAGATGAACCACTGCCGCACCATCAAACTCCCCCGGGGGGGTACCAGAGGGGTGGAAAAAGGGGAGAGGAGCTCCCCTGGGTCAGTGTAGAAAAGGACTCCGAATTCAGGTGCACCACCAAGAGAGGTACCGCCCGGGCCTACGAGAGGTCACCAGATAGCGCGCCAAAGCCGCGCCCCGAGGCGGGCCGGAGGGGGGGGGGCGGCAGGCAAAAAGGGGGGGGAAGGAGAGCAAACCGAGGTGGGGAAGGAGCACAGGGAGGGGGGGGGGGGCAACGGGGCCAGGGATGGCGGATCAAGGCCAAGCAGGTGGGGGCGAGCACACGCGCCTGGCTGAGTCACAGGGGGGCCCGACACCACCGTGTACACCGGGATGGGCAAGTTGGGGTGCGGGGGAGCGCTCCCCTCCTAAGGTTGCGGTGAAGACCCTGTAATGTAAATACACGTATATGTATAAGACTGGGAAGCATGTCTAGAGAATAAAATATTAGTACACGCCAGGCTGAACAAGAAGCCTGATGTGTAGGCATGGAAATTGCGTGAGGGAGATGCACAGGGGAGAAAATGAGATGTGGGAATGAGGGGAAACAACAATAGGACACAGAGTGAAGACAAACCAAAAATAATGAACATGGTAAAAGTACATAAAACAAAACAAAGAAGGTGTATAAGTGACTGAATGAATAACAATGAAGAATGCAGTGTGTGGTCTAGTGAGAAATGTGGAAGTGTATGTGAAAGGGATGTGGTAGAGCAGCAGTGTGAGGTGGGAAAGCAAAAGAAAAATGGAAAACAACAAGGGGAGAAGAGAAAAAGGATGAAAGGGGAACAGGAAATATGGGGAATGTTGCAGTGAAAAAGAAAAGAAAAAGGAATACAAATGAAAATAAAAATGATATATTTTTAGGGCTGTTACTGATCAACATTTTTCTGTTCGATTAATGTTTTTTTTTTTTTTTCTAATCGATTAATCAACCAATTTCGATTAATTATAACGCACATACAGATCCAACTACTTTTAGCTGATCTCCTTGCAGGCTGATTCCCAGTTCAGCTACCAACAACTGGAAAAATGGATAGCAGATACAAAAAACACACAAAGGCAGCGCTCGATGGGAATAGCATTAAAACTTTTATAGTCTTCAAGTAGGTAACCAAATAAATATTGCACTGGAGATAAAATCGATGTAGCTACATAAACTGTAAAAATGGTGCGTGTAATACCAAACGGTAGAAAAAGCAGTCATAAAAACATGTAGCTAAGTATGATACTGGTATAAAAATGTGTACAATGATACCACTGCTGAATCCAGATGAGGAGAGGTTAACATCAGTCCGTCGGCATGTAGATGTCCCATGAAGGGAACTATCACAACTCCCAGTGGATGGCTGTAGAATCCCAGATTGATAGAGGGAAGTGTAACAACCCTTGCGTGTGGCAGATAGTAAGGTCCCGCCGTCATGCAAGCCCCACCGGTGTCCGTGACGTTACTGGATCTCCGACGGGAACTCCCTGAAGGCCCAGAAGCCGGCGGAGAGGTGAGTACCAATCAAAAGAATTTTAATCGATCAAAAAGATTTTGATTGATCAAAAAAATTAAAGATTAATCGATTAATTAAAAGTTAATTTGCACAGCCCTAATATTTTTCCATAATTGGGGTGTTCCCCACATGAGTTATCCAGGAGGGGTGAGTGGGCGGAGAGGCGGATTTCCATCCCATTAAAAGTAGTTTCCTAGCTTGAAACCGCGCTCTAGAGATTTCCACCCTGGTCAATTCCTCAGGAACCACGTCCTCCAGAACCCCCAGTATACAACACAGAGGGTCAACAGGAACCTTGGTTTGGAACACAAAGTTAAGTATCCCCACCACATCATTCCAGTACCTGTGTACCTTCGGGCAGCGCCACAGAAGATGTATAAGGTCCCTGTCATGCTGCTGACATCGGCAGCACAGCGGTTCCGACAGTCTACCCATCCTATGTAGATTTACTGGAGTATAATGCACTCTTAGTATTATATATAATTGGGAAACTTTTTGTGCCACATTCAGAGAGCAAGTGGTTAGGGATTGAAGAGCCTCTTGCCATTGGTCACCCGTAATCTGGCCGAGGTCTCGTTCCCAAAAAGACAATGCCTTACATTGGTAAGCCCTCAGGTGTCCGGACAATAACATTTGGTAACATGGTCTCTGTGGTAGATTGCAATACGAGGAATACCGGAGTGGGCGACAATGTCCACTCCCCAGCATGCTGGAGCTGAAGGTACGTGAACCACATAGTGACCGGCAGGTCAAAGTGAGCCTACCGTTGTTAGTTAAATATATGAGACAGCATCGTCACCCCATGGGCTCTCCATCGGGGGCCCCTGTTGCAACCAGAAGGACTATATTAAGGTAAGTTTTTTTTTTTCTCCTTTAACCACTTAAGACCCGGACCAATATGCAGGTTAAGGACCTTGCCCCTTTTTGCGATTCGGCACTGCGTCGTTTTAACTGACAATTGCACGGTCGTGCGACGTGGCTCCCAAACAAAATTGGCGTCCTTTTTTCCCCACAAATAGAGCTTTCTTTTGGTGGTATTTGATCACCTCTGCGGTTTTTATTTTTTGCGCTATAAACAAAAATAGAGCGACAATTTTGAATGAAAAAAATGCAATATTAACTTTTTGCTATAATAAATATCCCCAAAAAAGATATAACTTTTTTTCCCTCAGTTTAGGCCGATACGTATTTATTAGTAAAAAAAAAACGCAATAAGCGTTTAACGTTTGGTTTGCACAACATTTATAGCGTTTATAAAATAGGGGATAGTTGTATGGCATTTTTATTAATAATTTTTTTTTTTTTACTACTAATGGCGGCGATCAGTGATTTATTTTTTTCGTGACTGCGACATTATGGCGGACACATCGGACAATTTTGACACATTTTTGGGACCATTGTCATTTTCACAGCAAAAAGTGCTATAAAAACGCATTGTTTACTGTAAAAATTACAATTGCAGTTTAGGAGTTAACCACTAGGGGCCCTGTAGGGGTTAAGTGTGACCTCATGTGTTTCTAACTGTAGGGGGTGGGGCTGGACGTGTGACGTCATTGACCGTTGTTCCCTGATCTAGGGAAAGACGGACGATCAATGACAGTGCCACTGTGAAGAACGGGGAAGGTGTGTTTACACACACCTCTCCCCGTTCTTCAGCTCCTGTGACCAATCGCGGGACGCCGGCGGCGATCGGGTCCGCGGGCGCGGTCACGGAGCTTCGGACCGGGTCACGGCGCTCGCTCTATGGCTGGGCTCTTAAAGGCGACGTACCTGTACGTGCCTGTGCCCAGACGTGCCATTCTGCTGACGTATATATGCAGGAGGCGGTCCTTAAGTGGTTAAGCTCCAGTATAGAAGGTGCATTTTACTGAAAACCATTCCAAGGGTGTATCAAGCAGAAGCTTTTGAACTAATTGCACCTTGCACCAAAACACAGAAAAGTAATTGCAGCCTTAACCCTCCTAGCGGTATTCCCGAGTCTGACTCGGGGTGAGATTTTCTTACCAAAAGCGGTAACCCCGAGTCAGACTCGGGCTTGCCTGGCTGCAGCAGTAGACAAAGTTACTTACCTTGTCCCTGGATCCAGCGATGCCACCGCGCTGTGTGAGCGAGTGGGTGCTCGCTCGATTTCACACAGCGTCCTCCTGTGCCGCCGATCTCCGTTCCCTGCGACGTTCCGACGCACGGGAGTGGAGAACGGCGTCAAATTCAAAAACGTAAACAAACACATTACATACAGTATACTGTAATCTTATAGATTACAGTACTGTATGTAAAAAAATACACACCCCCCTTTGTCCCTAGTGGTCTGCCCAGTGCCCTACATGTGTTTTTTTATAATAAAAACGGTTCTTTCTGCTTGCAAACTGTAGATTGTCCATAGCAACCAAAAGTGTCCCTTTATGTCAAAAATGGTTTTAGATCAGCTAGAAAACAGCGATAATAAATTATAATCACTTGCAGAATTGTGCGATAGCGATTTGTGGGGAAATTCGTCATAAAAAAAAAAAAAAAATTACAGCAACAATTCTGCAACTGAGCAAATTTCAGTGATTTTGAGTTGATTACATTATTGAATAATTTTTATTTGAATTATATTTGTTATTATTTATAATTATTTATTTATTATATTATAATTTATAATTTTGTTTTAAAAAAAGTCATACCCGGGATGCCTATTCGACTCTGGTTTGGTCAGATTTAAGTGGGTTATTCCTAAAAATTACAGGCCTACAGTATAAAACGCCAAATTTCCTTGCAAATAATGGTACCGCTTTCAGCATCTTTTTTTCTGAAAGAATCATACCGCCAGGGAGGTTAAATGACACTGTCACTCGATCCTGCTGAAAATTCTTAACTAGAACGTGATCTCATATCTATGGGTAACAGTAAATACCTGATCATTTGATGTTCCTTATTCCAGTATCACTAGCAAAAATTTGCCCTAACATATGTAGATGGCTAATAATAGTGGGGGGAAAAAATTGCGCTAGCTAAGAAATGTAAACCATGTAGCAGCCGGCACACAAACAAACAAAGTCTAATGCAAACAAAACAAAAAAGTGCAGCGCTATTAACAATAATGAGTGAAAAAACACTGAGCAGGTGCAGTGAACAATGTAGGAAAGTTCAGTGATCAGTGAGGAAAGTTCATAGAAATGCTTCTCAGTGAAAGGGTAAAACACTTCACAAATGATGCAGGTTCAGATAGGAAAAACAACAGTAATGGCTTGCCTGTAGCAATCTCCAAGGTAACATATATAAGCGAATGGGTACTCTTACCAGCTGTGGTGGACTTGCATGTTAGTACTAACACCAAGTCAGGTAAGGCGTGGTGGTCACAGCGGACCCTGGGTTCTGTGCGGATGGCTCTGTCGGATGGTCACTCCATTTTCAATGATGAGACCGGTCTGGTCAGATGCTCTCTCAGGAACAGGAACCCGAATGGACAAGGCCGATGGTAAAAAGGGCCACACTCATAGATCAACACAGCATGTGTAAAAAAGAAAAGAAATGCTCCAATGGTGCAGATCAAAAATTAAAACCGCGAAGGCTTTATTTAAAAGAATAACAATAAGATCACGTGAAAAAGTTATAAAAAGCAGTATGGGGTACTAGGCATGTTACCCGACGCGTTTCGGCTCAAAGCCATCAACAGGGGCATGTATCTGTACCCCCACACTGCTAAACTTATATGTACCAAACACTCTGAAACTCCTCCCCAGGAAGGGAGGAGACAGGAAGTTGAACAAACATGGTAAAAACAAATGCATATTTACATAGGCAGAAAATAAAAACCTTCAATGACATGTTCTGCCTATGTAAATATGCATTTGTTTTTACCATGTTTGTTCAACTTCCTGTCTCCTCCCTCCCTTCAGCCACAACGGCCAGGAAAATTGTTCAGGATGCAAACAAAAACCCACAAATAACTTCAGGTCAAATACAAGACTCTCTGAAAACATGTGGTGTGGCTGTTGCAAGATGCAAAATAAGCAAGCACTTGAAGAAAGATGTGCTGCTTGGTCAGTTCACCAGAAGAAAGCCATTACTATGCAAATTCCACAAAGTATTCCGCTTATAATACACCAAAGCACAGAGACAAGCCTCAAACCTTCTGGCACAAAGTAATTTGGAGTGATGAGACGAAAATTTTTCTTTTTAGCCACAACTATAAACGCTTCATTTGGAGAGGAGTCATCAAGGCCTATGATGAAAGGTACACCATTCCTACTGTGAAACAAAGAGGGGGATCGTTGATTTTTTGGGGATATGTAAACTACAAAGGCACAGGAAATTTGGTCAAAATTGATGGCAAGATGAATGCAGTATGTTATCAAAACATACTGGAGGAACATTTGCATTCATCAGCCAGGAAGCTGCGCATGGGACGTACTTGGACATTCCAACATGACAATAATCCAAAACACAAGGCCAAGTCAACCTGTCATTGGCTACAACAGAATAAAGTGAAGATTCTTGGTGTGGTCATCTCTGTCTCCTGACCTCAATATCAATGAGCCACTCTGGGGAGATCTCAAACGTGCAGTTCATGCAAAACAGCCCAAGAATTTACAGAAACTGGAGGCTTTTTGCCAAGTGGAATGGGCAGCTTTAGCCATCTGAGAAGATAAAGAGCCTCATCCACAAATATCAAAAAAGACTTCAAGTTGTCATTTTCCGTTAAAGGGGGTATTAAGAACAGGGGTCTGTAAACTTTTGATCAGGGTTATTTGGGTAGTTTCTGTTGTCATTATGATTTAAAAAGAGTAAACACAGTTGATTTGTTAATAAATGGCTTCAGCCAAACACTAACCATGAGCGAAAGAAAAGTTTTCGTGTTTTCATTCATACTCTCTTAAAAATGGCCAATAAATCATAAATTCTTTAGGGCATATAAACTTATGAGCACAACTGTATATCATAGAATCTGACCTGAGTAGAGTTTAGCTTTAGATTGATAGGTAGATCCTCTGTAGAAACTCCTTAAGAATCAGTACTTATTATATATTTCCACTTATTCAATTAAATGGGTCTTGCAAAGTACTGGCAGGTCCCCCTCTGTAAAAGTTGCTTCAATGGTTCTCCTGTCAGACACATCCATTTTTGGGACCATTGTCATTTTCACAGCAAAAAGTGCTATAAAATGCATTGTTTACTGTAAAAATGACAATTTCAGTTTAGGAGTTAACCACTAGGGGGTGCTGTAGGGGTTAAGTGTGATCTCATGTGTGTTTCTTACTGTAGGGGGCGGGGCTGGACGTGTGACGTCATTGACCGTTGTTCCCTGATATAGGGAAAGACGGACGATCAATGACGGTGCCACTGTGAAGAACGGGGAAGGTGTGTTTACACACACCTCTCCCCGTTCTTCAGCTCCTGTGACCGATCGCGGGACACCGGCGGTGATCGGGTCCCGCGGCTGCGGTCACGGAGCTTCGGACCGGGTCGCCGGCGGGCGCCAGGCAACCCACGGCTGGGCTCTTAAAGGCGACGTGCCTGTGCCCAGCTGTGCCATTCTGCAACGTATATGTGCAGGAGGTGGTCCTTAAGTGGTTAACATCACATTCTATGTATTTAATGCTTGCTAATGTATTGTATTTCTTTCATCAGTCCCTAATTACCATGGTTGTAATATGCTGTGAATCTCCCCTTTGTCCCCATGCATGCTGTAATCTTTTAATGCTCCTTTTTCCCAAGGCGTCTTTCAGGACAGCACCTGAGAGATAGTGACTCCTCCCTCTTCCTGAGGAAACACCTTCTTCCAAATCTTTAAGTGGAGGTCCCTCCCCAGCACATTCAGTTTTGTGTTTCCTCCGGCCCGGAGAGAACATCTTCTGGGAAGGAGCCACTATCTTTCAGGTTCGCCTGGGAGACGGCTTTTTTCCTTACCTTTTCTTTTATGGCTGCGGCCATGGAGACTGTCCGCTCTCCCGACGCGTCCACGGTGGCTAGGTAGCGTTCGGGCTCCCCTCCCTCCGGGTGCTCGGGGAGAGCCAAGGAGCCCCGGCGGCCTGCGATACTACACGTGAACGCGCGTTCCGGCGGCAAAAATTTTTTTTGAGCTGGGAGGTCGCCGGGAGGGCGCATCATTTCCGGCGCGCCTACAAGGAGGAAGGGGCAGGGCGGTGGCTGGTGCCTATTTCCGCTTCCGGTCCGGCGCAGCGGCGCTATTGGAGTCCGGAAGCGTACTGCAAAGCCACAGGTGTAGCGCGGCTGTCTGCCATGGAGGGTGAATCGCCAGCGGTGGGGACAGGCACAGGCACCAGCAAGACCTCGGCGGTAGGCAGCAACGTAAGTCTGCGTTTTCCCCTAAGGGTAGCCTTTTTAGCTATAGTCTCCTCTTTTTCCCCCCCCCCTTTTGGTGGCTTAGGGGCCTGTCTGGGCACTGGAAATGTTTGCACCCTTCTTTCCTAGTGCACCTCGGTGAGGGGGGGTCCATCTGCTGGGACAAGGTCTCACTAGGATTCCCTATGTTTTTTTTTTTTTTTCTTCTCTTCCTCTCCCCCAGGTCAAGGCGGACACTAAGAGAAGGTGTCCTACATATAAAACCAAATTGGGGGAAGGCTGGAAGAAAGCTCTCTGCGGTGCATGCATTGATGCCTTAGTGAGGGAGGAATCAGCCTCTATACGAGGAGAGCTGGTTAAATCAATGAAAAAGGAGCTGTGTGCCACGTTTCAAACCTTTCGTGAATCATTAGCTTCCCCTGCCACCAGTCAAGCTTCCACTTCTCAGTCGTCTCAGGAGCAGGCGGTCTTACCTACCTCAGCTGTAGCTGAGGAACAGGTGTTAAGAGAAGGTCACTCCCAGGGGGTTTCTAGTGCAGATTCAGAGGAGTCAGGAGAAGAAGCAGTGACATCCCCTTCAAGATTTAAATTTATCTCTGGAGGATGTGGATGGGCTACTGAAAGCCATTTATGCTACATTAGGTCTTAATGTAGAGAGTAAGGAGTTAACCCTGCACGACCGTATGTATGCAGGCTTGAGCGAGCCTAAGGGTAGGTCCTTTCCGGTTCACCCAGTTATTTCTGAGACCATTTGTAAGGAATGGCGAGACCCAGAGAGGAAGCCCTTCTTTTCAAAAACCCATAAAAGACGCTTCCCTTTTGAGGAGGATCCTACAGCAGTTTGGAATAAAGTCCCCATGTTGGATGCGGCTTTTTCCCAAGTGTCCAGATCTACGGATTTGTCCTTTGAGGACATGGGGGTTCTAAAAGACCCCATGGACAAGCGTATGGACCTCCTTCTCAAGAGGGCCTGGCAGTCGATCATGGGTAATCTAAAGCCTACTATGGCCACAACTTGTGTGGCCAGAAACTTGGAGTTTTGGGTTAACCAACTTAAAGCCCACATTGTTGCAGACTCACCCAAGCAGGAAATCCTGGATTCTTTTTCCACTCTGTCCGCAGCGGTAGCTTATGTAGCAGATGCCTCCGCAGAAGCTATCAAAATGACAGCAAGGTCCGCAGCCCTAGCTAACTCAGCTAGGAGGGCCCTATGGTTGAAAACCTGGCCAGGGGATTCGGCCTCTAAAAGTAAACTTTGTGGGATTCCCTTTTCAGGGGACCTCCTGTTTGGGCCAGAACTAGAGAGTATTCTAGTGAGGACCGCGGACAAGAAAAGTTCCTTTCCAGTCAAGAAAAAGCAACCCCCTCCCCCTCTCAGGCGTTTTTTTCGTGCACAAAAGAGCCAGGAGAGAGGGAACAAACCTCAGGGAGGTAGGGGCAGATGGACAGGCCAGAAGACTATCCTCCTGCGCCGGCCGAAAAGTCACAATGACTCGGCCGTGCGAGTGGGTGGAAGGCTACAAAAATTCCTTCCACAGTGGTCAGCTATAACAACCAATCATTTTATTCTGACCACTCTAGCCCAGGGGTACGCCATAGATTTTTCCGAACCCCCTCTAGAAAGATTTTTGATAACTCATTCTCCCAGGGATCCGGAAAGATTCAAGGCCATGAAATCTTCCTTAGAGGAACTCATGCAACAAGGAGTAGTGGTAAGGGTTCCTCCGGCAGAGCAGTTCCTTGGATTTTACTCCCATATTTTTCTGGTAAAGAAACCCACAGGCAAGTTCAGGTTGATCCTGAATCTAAAGCCGCTGAACAAATCCGTCGGCTACAAAAAATTCAAGATGGACTCCATCTTTTCAGTCAGGAATCTTTTGACGCCAGGATGTTACATGGCATCAATAGATTTGAGGGACGCTTATCTCCATGTCCCGATCTCCCAGCAGTCCCAAAGATACCTCAGACTAGCAGTGGAGAGGGAGGGGGTAATTCACCACCTACAGTTCAGGGCCCTCCCCTTCGGGCTGTCGTCGTCCCCTTGGATTATCACCAAGGTGATGGCGGAGGCTTTAGCTCCCCTGCGTCTACAGGGTATAGCGGTCGTGCCGTATCTGGACGACCTTTTGTTTTTCGCCCCCTCGGAGACGAGATTGTTGGAAGATCTAACCAAGGCGAGAAGTCACCTGGAGTCGCTGGGTTGGATCCTCAATCTTCAAAAGTCATCTCTGGTACCATCTCAAGAAATTTGTTTCTTGGGTTACCAGGTGGACTCTCGAAATCAAAGGATTTTCCTTCCCCTAGACAAAAAAGTACGGGTTCAGGACGCAGTGGTGTGGCTGCAGTCAAACCAGCCTATATCCATAAGACAGGGGATGTCGGCTCTGGGGGTCTGGGGGTGTTGACCTTAACCATGCCGGCTATTCAGTGGGCAAAACTACACTTCAGGCCTTTACAGATTTTTCTTTGGGATCACAAAGTCAGCTCCCTGGACACCCTAATAAAGATCCCGACCCGAGTGAAAAGATCTCTCTTGGTGGAAGAGTCAGGAGGTCCTCTCGAGGGGTCTGGAGTGGTCTTTTCCAGTGGGGAAAAAGTTGACCACGGACGCCAGTGCATCTGGATGGGGAGCCCACCTACAAGGGGACTTCATCCAGGGTTCCTGGGGGGAGGAAGAGGCAGGTCAATCTTCAAATTGGAGAGAGTTGAAGGCGATTGCCTTAGCTCTGGAAACTTTTGCCCCAGTTCTCCAGGGCCATCATGTCCAGGTACTATCGGACAATGCTACGGCGGTAGCGTATTTGAACAAGCAGGGAGGCACGAGAAGCAGAACCCTGCTGACTCTGGCATCCACCCTCCTTTGGAGGGCGGAAAAGAACCTTCAGTCCCTGTCAGCGCTACATCTAAAGGGGTCCCTAAACACTGTAGCAGATTATCTAAGCAGACATCCGGTGCGGGAAGCAGAGTGGTCTCTGAACTCAGTAGTGTTTGGGGAGATCTGCGACAGGTGGGGTCTCCCAGAGGTAGACCTCTTTGCCTCGAGGGAGAACTCCCAGGTGCCACAATTATTTTCCCTAAGCAGGCTGGATGGATCCCTAGGGATAGATGCTCTGTCGCATCCCTGGAAATATCGCCTTTGCTATGCTTTCCCCCCGTTCCAATTGATCCCCTTAGGAAGATACAGAGAGAAAAAGCACCAGTCATTCTGATCGCTCCATATTGGCCCAAGAGAGCTTGGTTCTCAGGTGTTCCTAAAGATGGCATCCGGACCATGTTGGCATCTTCCGCTCAGGCGGGATCTGTTGATGCAGGGTCCGGTATGTCATCCGAACGCCTCCAGACTCTCCCTAGCGGCTTGGTGTCTGAGAGACAACTTCTGAAGAGGAAAGGGTTTTCGGACAAGTTAGTGTCTACCCTTCTAAACAGCAGGAAAAAAGTGACAAGGGCAATATATGCGAAAGTGTGGAAAGTTTTTTCCAGCTGGTGTGCCTTGTCGCGTCAAGATCCTAACGATCTTAAATCCATCTTAGAATTCCTTCAGGAGGGAGCGGATAAGGGACTAGCAGTCAATACCTTAAAAGTCCAGGTTTCCGCTTTAACGTTTTTTCTAGAAAAACCGGTAGCCTCAGAGCCCTTGGTAGTCAGATTTTTCAGAGCCTTATTAAGGTCTAGGCCATCCCAAGTGAGGGGCTTCCCGAGATGGGACCTCTCAATCGTGTTGAAGGCCTTGGCTAGTAAGCCATTCGAACCCTTAAAGGAGAGCTCTCTTCGAGACCTTACCTTTAAGATGTTATTCCTGGTCGCTGTGACCTCAGCACGCAGGATTAGTGAGTTACACGCCCTGTCTATAAGGGAACCTTATTTAGTTTTGTTTGATGATAGAGTTGTGCTTAGAACAGATCCTAAGTTTCTACCAAAGGTAGCTTCAGTTAGTAATCGTTCCCAGGATATTGTGCTTCCTACCTTTTGCGCAAATCCGGGGGGGGGGGGGGGGAGAGACTTTTTTCCATATGCTAGACGTTAGAAGGACGTTGTTATGCTATCTTGAAATAACGAAGTGCTTCAGACGGGCAGAATCTTTATTTGTTTTGTTTGGAGGTAACAAAAAAGGGTACCAAGCGTCAAAGGGGACGTTGGCCAGATGGTTGAAGTTAGCCATTCGAGAAGCCTACTTACATGCAGGCGAGGTGCCACCAGAAGGGATCCGTGCTCACTCAACGCGAGCCTTGGCAACCTCATGGGCAGAAAGAGCTGGTGCCACCCCGGAACAAATCTGCAAAGTAGCTACATGGTCAAGCTTCCGCACGTTTGTACGGCACTACAGGTTGGACCTCACTTCTGCCGCTGATCAGGCATTTGGCAGGAAGGTCCTACAAGCTGTCATCCCGCCCTAAGGTGGTAAGTCTCTGTTATCCTCTCAGGTGCTGTCCTGAAAGACGCCTTGGGAAAATTCAAGTTAGACTCACCGGTAACTTGTTTTCCAGAAGTCTTTCAGGACAGCAACGACCCGCCCTATTGACTGGAATATGCTATGCTGTGACTAACGTATGTATTTATGTGTTACAGCCGGGGCCGGAGGTTTTCTCTGTGACAACTGAATGTGCTGGGGAGGGACCTCCACTTAAAGATTTGGAAGAAGGTGTTTCCTCAGGAAGAGGGAGGAGTCACTATCTCTCAGGTGCTGTCCTGAAAGACTTCTGGAAAACAAGTTACCGGTGAGTCTAACTTGAATTTTTTTACCTACATGCATACTTCCCTTCACTAACCTCTCCAGCATGCTATGCTGGGCCCAAACACACCTAGCCTAGTTACTTCCCAATGTATTTTGTCTGCTCCATTGTAGTGCTTTACCCTAAACACCCACTAAAATGTGTGCATTTTTTTTATTAAATTCAGACGGAGTGCTAGAGCCTTGATTTCTGAGGTCCCCAACTCATCTAGAACCCCCCCCCCCCCCATAAAATAATTTTAATGGGCTATCAGAGGGGGTGAGGAATCTGATAAGTGACCATTGTTTTTTTTTCTTAAAATACTTCTCAAAATGTAATGTTACTGATGTTGGCCAAGAATGTTTTTGTATAATCTGATTGCAATGTTTATGTATCAAAATTTTTTTTTTCCCTGTTTACCTCCACAGTTCCCTTCTACGCCACAGGAATGGAAGAATGTGGCTTCAGAGTTTGCCCAGTGTTGAAACTTTCTCAACTGTGGAGGGGCAATTGATGGCGAGCACATTCGCATCGTGCCACCACCTCATTCAGGATCCTTTTTTTACAACTACAAAGGGTTCCACAGTATAGTGCTGATGGCGGGGGAAAAAATCGTCGGATGTCTGATGGCGGAGTATTTTTCCAGATAGACCTGGCATTGCCACCTGTGGCTGAGAATGTGGAGTGACTACCTTTCGTCTTTGTCGTGGATGAGGCAATTGCGTTTGGTCCCCATCTTATGAGGCCATTTCCTCAACGGACCCTCACTCCTGAGAGGAGGCTGTTTAATTTCCGGCTGGCCAGAGCCAGAAGAGTTGTTTGAAAATGCCTTTATGACCTCCATCAACCTCGCGGAGTGCAAATGGAACCGTGTGGTTATGTCATCCTGTGTTCTGCATAATTTTTTAAGGGTGCATTCCCCAAATGATCTCGCTTCTGTTGGGCCTGAGGCCACACTCCAGGACCAAAATCCGTTGTCGGCCCTGGAAGCTGGCCTTACTGGCTTGCCCCCCAAAGCGGCCGTGATGTGCGGAAACAATATGTTGACTATTTTATGGGTAGGGGGGCCATTCCTATGCCAGATGAATTTTGATGTGTTCATAAATAAAAATTTATACTGAAAACATCTTGGCGCGGATTCACAAAGCACTTACACTGACGTATCTCCAGATACGCCGTGTAAGTATGCGCCGTCGTATCTATGCGCCTTCGTATCTATGCGCCGTGCCCATAAACTGAGATACGCCTGAAAATAGGCTTCATCCGACCGACTTAACTTTCCTACATCGTCGTATCGTGGGCGCATATTTACGCTAGGCGCATTTGCCGCTCCCATAGATTTTCTATGCACATATGCAAATGAGGGATATACGCCGATTCACGAACGTTCTTGCGCCCGGCGTATAATATACGCGGTTTACGTAAGGCGTACGTCCGGCGTAAAGTTATTCCTCATATAGGAGGCGCAACTCATGCAACGGTATGGACCAGGGAACAGAGCCGTCGTATTTTACGCCATTTACGTAGTACGTGAATAGGGCTGGGCGTAGGTTACATTCACGTCATAGGCAGTGATCCGTCGTATCTTAGGGAGTAGTTCCAACGTGATTCTGCGCATGCGCACTGGGATGCATCCACGAGACGGCGCATGCGCCGTACGCAATTCGTATCTTTATGACCCTCAATCCATTTACATGGGGTCACGCCTCATTAGCATGGCTCACACCCACTTCCACCTACGCTGGCCTACACCGAGGAAATCCAGCGTATCTTTAAGAGCGAGTGGGAGCGTCTGCTTTGTGAATCCAGTGCTTGCCTCTGTGTGCTTCGCCGGCGTAGCGTAAAAGAGATACGCTACAGCGGCATAAATATGCGCCAATGTATGTGAATCCGGGCCCTTGTGTTTTTTTTTATTTGCTTGTGTTGCTTTTATTTTTCTCCTAGGTTTTCCTAGTGCACTGGTAGTGCCATGTGTATTTTCCTTTAGTAAATACCCATTATTGTCCATGTAAACACAAAAAATAACCTTTTTTTTTTTTCCATAATTGATATAAGAAGCCACACATTTTTGAGTCCAAAAGCTTTCATTACTCCTTGCACATTTCAAATGTGCGTTTTTTTTTTTTTTTCAATATAAAATGGATTTACTTTTGTAAAAAAGTTTTGGGTAAAACGCATGAACTGACATATATATATATATATATATATATATATATATATATATATATATATATATATATATATATATATATATATATATATATATATATATATATATATATAATATATATATATTTTTTTTTTTAACCATTTTTGAATCTGTAACTTCTAAAGTTCAACATGTCCAATTTTTAAATTGTAAAAAATTAAATTAACATAGAAACAAAAAAATAAAATAACATTTTTAGAATATTTAAATTCTCCCAAGCACATCCATGATGTTTTTGAGGTTTTGCTCCACCCGCTTGGTATTTTCCATGATTTGTAGCAAGTCTCCCTTGATCTTTTCCAAGTCAAGACAGCACACCATTATGTCCTGTATCATGATCTGGGCACTGTGACTTGTGAAAGTGGTTCAGGATCCACATGCAGAACATCACCTAAAATTTAAAAACACACCATGTATTATAAATATGCAGGCCTACATCCATTACCTGAATCTGTGGTGTATGACACTGACCTGTAGTGATGCCAGTTTCCACCACTTCCTCCACTTCTTCATCCTCAACATTCCGCGGTTGTGGGTCTCTTGCTGGAGTGGGGTTCCTAGGCTCCCGTCTAGAAGCTGATTGAAGCCCTATGAGATTGAACCCAAAGGAATACTTGAGTAAAATTATATTTGAGGCCTGAAAGAGGAATATGAAACATTCTTTGGAAGTGTTGAACAATTGTCTGTTTTGGCAGAGTTCAAAGCTGAACACATGATTGGATCCCTTACCAAAGCAGGAACATGTATCTATTTTGCTCAAGTTTCACACATGGAAACACACCAAGTATCCCCTGGATCACCTGTGTGTGACACCCTAAAAAGGTTGTTCTTGTGGCCCACACTTGTGCTACTGAGTCCAGATGTGTAACCAGCTGCTAAATATCCTCTCCTTGCATTACACTGAATCCAGTTATATTATTTAAATATAGTTACCAACACATCTAGACAACCATGTTCAAAAAATCTTATCATATAAATAGGCATGGTTTAAATATAGTTAACCCTGCATCTGACAAAAACATTGTATTATTATTATTGGTTAGCGAATGAACGATGTTTCCTCCGACCGATTAATTTGCCTACGAACATGAAAGTTTACATCTAACTGTACAACATTAATGAAAAACACATGCAGCAACATGCAAGTACTGTAATAAGAATCTGAGTTAACAGAAAAATTACTTACTTTTTCCTCCTAACTTTTTTAATTCTCTTGTAGACCGCCTTTTGCGGAGCTGTTCTTTCGATCTGCGCACTCAAATTTATGTTGAATAGTTTTCACAACTGTATCCAATATTTTTGCCTTGACAAGATTAGGCTATTTGTATGGCCCATGTGTAGCACATAACAACAAAACCTGGGGAATGCCCAGGGAAAAACCAAGCCTACTTACCGACCAGCTCGCAGAACAACCAATTAACCTATATATATATATTCGCCAGCACACCAGGGATCATCTTAAAACAACGTCCAAAGATTTAATACATATCTATTGATCCAAAAAGAGCAACGTTTCGTTTCGTCAGGCAAAACATCTTTTTGCCTGACGAAGAGGTCCTGCGTGGCCTCGAAACGTTGCTCTTTTTGGATCAATAGATATGCATTAAATCTTTGGACGTTGTTTTAAGATGATCCCTGGTGTGCTGGCGAATATATATATATATGATTTGCTTTCCGGTTCCCAGCCGGTGATCGTTTCAGCACCCTTTTACTACTTGGCCATTTTGCCGGAAGGTGTGCAATCGGAATATTTTTGAGACAACCAATTAACCTGTCTAACAGTATGCGTTAAAAACAGGGGTTTTGTCTGCATGCATTTGCAAACGCATGCATTAGCCACAGAGCCGCGCCAAGGCACTCTGTAATCTGTGGTCCTAACACTAAACAATGAGTGTCCCCACAATGGAGGCACATGCATTCTAATGGATGCAGACCCTGCTATTTTCCATAGCTGGTGCTGCCTTAAATTTAGAGGGTAGTCAGAGATTTAACTACCTCTGACTGTGTTTGTTTGCCAAATTTGGGCCTCTGTTCCAGCCATGGCTGTACTGTGAGTAACCACTATTGTTGTTGGTCTCACCCCAGGCCGAGGGTGGCAGCAGTCAAGTCAGGGTATATTGGGTGTTTTTCCTCAGCAGCCAATCAGTGGGGGTTGATCGCCTCGCTGAGCATGCTGGGGAGAGTACTTAAGGGACAGACGTCGCTAGTTCAGGGTCGTCGCCGATCCGGCTCTCTCACCCCACTGCCCCCCGTGTGTGGCCCTCATGGCCGGGGATGCGTGTTCAAGTGTTCCTGGCTCCGGGACCACATTGGTCCGGAGTTGTGATTTACTATGTAGACCTGGTAGTCAGACTGGGTCTACAATTCCAGTGTGGTCCTGTGCTGTCCGTTCTAAGGGAGAAAGCCACCCAATGAAGCACCTGTCTTGGAGAGCACTGAGCACGAGGCTGGTATCTCATGAGAGGCCTTGAACTTCATCGAAGGATGCACGATTGCTGAAAGGCTGAGTGATGGTCGCCTGTCAGCTTGAGTTCTAAAGTTTATTCTAGAGAGAGATCCGGGTGCTTAATCCTGTGTTGAGAAGGATTCTGGACCAATACATCTCTACCCTTTGGGAAGGTCTGTGGCAGAGACTTTGCTGAAGTTTCTGGCTAGAGTGGCGACGAGAGTTACATTGCTGGAAGCAGGATTGTTTCCGAACAAAGTTTTACACCTGAACCTACCACTCATTATCCTTCTACCTCTTCAGCTACTACTTTTATTCTTCTACCCCGTTGGATAATAAAGCACAGAAAAATACATCTAAAGTGTGGATATTGCAGTTCTTCTCAACTCTCATCGTATACCCTAGATGGCGAAGGGATAGAGGTAACATGCCACCCGAAACAAACCAGCAGCTCCTTCGGGGGTAGTGCTACACATGCTTAGCGTCATAATCCTCCCTCCTCAAAATGGGCACATCTCAACCATCTCCTCGAACGACATGTTCGATGCCTTGTATCTCCGGGATCTGCTTGTTGGTTCCTCCGGGCTTTCCTCCTCGTTTGAGGTTGACACCTGCAGTGTATCCGCAATGTTGTTTAGCACTACTACGATGAGCGAGAAGGGGTGGGGAAAGTACTAGAATGAACGTCGGGGGTGGGGAAAGCGTGCAGAGCTTCACGCATGCGCAGTGTATATAAATCTAATCCGCATGTGTCAAAACGACGTTCAGTGTGCGGAAGGAGTAAGCAACGAACGTGAGATCGAAGGTATGTAAAACATTTTTTACTTGACTCATCAGTGGATGAGATTGTGGCCTATATATGGTGAGAACAATTAGTAGTCTTGACTGACATTTTAGTATTTTTGTCTTGTTTTTGACTTGCAGAAATCATGCAGGTATTCAAGGATCATGATTTCATGGGGGAGTTCCTGCACAGGTGGAAGAATGTTCCTATTCTATGGCAAACAAAAAATACAGGTAATAAAAACAAAGAAGCCAAAAAAACGCAGCACTGGAGAGCCTGCTTGAATTTGTAAAGACACAGATCCCCACAGCAACAACCAAGGATGTGAATACCAAAATTGGGACCATTAGGGGCACATACAGGACTGAGCGCAATAAGGTCCTGAAATCCATGAGGTCAGGAGCAGCAGATACAATTTATAAGCCAAGTCTGTTGTACTATAGTCAATTAAGCTTCCTTGATGACCATCTGGAAGCCAGGGAATCTCTTTCAAGCCTTCCCCCCAAAACGTAGCTCCAGCCTTCCCTGCAGCCAAGCTCAGCTTTCTTCGGAGGAAGAACCTGGGTTCCTGGAGGAGCCTGATTTGGCCATATGGAGCCAGGTATAGTATTTAGATAAAGATTTATTGTAATAAAAAAGTATATAAAATTATGTAAAATAGATGTTTACTATTGCTGACAAGTTAATGATTGAACAAAAAGTGTTTTACATATCAATAGACAGTAGTGGCCAAAAATGATGAGGACAAGAATGAAAAATGCAGGGGTCAGAATGATTGTCTTTAATATTTTTTAGCATTCAATTTGCAACTGTCATGAGGTAAAAAAAATGTGTGATTAATGAAGCCAAAAATTTAACTATGTCCCTTTTTTATACACCGCCAGTGCTCAGCCAGGATGAGGGGGGAGAAAATGAGAGCCAGCAGGAGGCAGTCCCCAGTGGCACACAGGAGGTGCCAGGCCCCCGGTGGCACACAGGAGGTGGCCAGGCCAAACACAAATACTGAGATGCCTCCCCTCCACATTAAACAAAAAAGGCCCAGGAGGCTTAAGCAGATGGAGGAGGAAACCTGTGACCTAAATTGGGAGGCTTCTGCGGCCCTCGGAGAGCCCCCCACCGCTGCAGAGGGATTTGCTGCACTTATAGGAGACAAATTGCCAAGAATGGACATGGCCCAACGTCTCCTTAGCGAAAACCTCATCCTGAAGGTCGTCAACAGGGGCTTGAGGGGGCAGCTTTCTGACTTCACAGACCTTTCGGAGGTCGCTCCTCCTGCTCCTGCCACAAGCTTTCCTCCAAAGACGCGTTTAACAAAGGCTGCAGAGAAGGCTACAAGGAAGAGAAAAAAGTAATTGTGGCCCTAAATATATGTGCTTCTCATAGTCCCAATTTTGGATTTATATTCTTGGATGTTTGCTGTGTGGATCTGTGTCTGCACAAATTCAAGCAGGATCTCCAGTGCTGCCTTCACCTTTTAATTTGTGTGCCAGAATAAATGTTTTTTTGGTTTACTGTAAAAACTTGACCATGTGTTTTGTTTTTATTCAAAATGGAGAGTTTGCTAGTGAGTAGGCAGGGACATTTCAAAAATACATTTTCAAATTAACAAGGGACACTAACCTCCTTGAGGGTAAATACTAAATAATAATGTTGTTGTGGTAACTTGACACACAAATAAAAAATGGAAATCAGTCTAAAATATTCTACAATTATTAATCAAAAATTAAGCTCTTCATTAAGATCGAAAAAATTATTTAAACAATTTTTATGGAGATCTGGCTTACAAAAAAAAAATATATTATTCATGAGATCACAATAAATAATAAAGAAACAAGTTGGTCATAACTCTGTGTGAATATCAGCAGCAAAAGAAGTTCATTATTATTGTAGCAGTCTAAAATATTCTACAATTATTAATCAAAAATTAAGCTCTTCATTAAGATCGAAAAAATTATTTAAACAATTTTTATGGAGATCTGGCTTACAAAAAAAAAAATATATTATTCATGAGATCACAATAAATAATAAAGAAACAAGTTGGTCATAACTCTGTGTGAATATCAGCAGCAAAAGAAGTTCATTATTATTGTAGCATTATAAAGAAGAAAAGAATGCGCTGCATTAAACGATGTAATGATTTACAGCATGACGAATGTGATATCTCCATTACGAATGCTAGTTCCCGTCTCATACTTGGTTCTAAGCATGCACGTTCCCCCCCCCCCCCTCGGAAAAGCATGCACACGAGTGATTTTTAACGACAAGAAAAACAACGAGAAAAAATAGAGCAGGTTCTAATTTTTTTGTGGCCAGTTTTCTCGTTGAGAAAAATGCTATGGATCATACACACGACCAGTTTTCACGAAAAAATGGCAGTTTTCTCATCATGAAAAACGTGTGCACGCAGAATAACTCTGATGCAATGGCTTTTTTCTTAGTCATACAGTACACAAGATTTGCAGTCCTTACCATTGGGTTATAGGCAGCTATCTTCAGGTAATTTAACACCCTACCACTTCCAGCAAGCTTCAGTTTTTTTGCTATGGTCAGGTCATCAGGTGATGGACCTCTTCACTCTGAGAGAAACTTACCTTTTTCCTGTACCCTACTGGAAATGTGCTAGGATTAGTTAGATTTAGAGCTGGCTCACTGTGCTCAGTGGAGCTGTATTTTGTTTGCTAGGCAATTAGTTTGTTTCACTGTAACCAGTGTGGCTGTTATTACTGTGTTAGGTAAATTTCGTTGTGTTCTTTGTAATTAGCGCAGTTGCAAAAAAATGTGCTAGGTCTGCTCAGTGTTTCAGCTGCTGCTAGTTTTCACTCTTTCCTCTGCTTTCCAGAGAACTGGAGAATTATCTGGAACATAGGTGTAAAGCAATGCAAATAGCAGCATGAATATTATTACAGCCCTGGCCAATCCCAGGGAAGATGGCCCTGAAGGCTGCTGGAAGTCTGTAGAAATACTCAGACACAGGGCTTGGGGGTCTTTTCCTTCAGGAGAGGAACACAGTCTAAAACACAGGTCTTCAAACTATGGCCCTCCAGTTGTTCAGCAACTACAATTCCCATCATGCCTAGTCATATCTGTGACTGTCAGTTTTACAATGCCTCATGGGATGTGTAGTTCCATAACAGCTGGAGGGCCGTAGTTTGAGGATCCCTGGCCTAAAAGAAGTTGATGCCCTCTAGGGCAACGCTGCCATGTGCTTACTGTTCGTGAGGCCTCAGGTGGGCAAGCTGAGGGCCTGGATGCTGGAGCTCCAGAGAGCTGACTGAGGGGCTGTCTTCTGAAGATCTAGTCTGGTATCACAGGAGAAAGGTGTTGGAAGAAACAAACCAACTTTCTCTAGACATTTGTAAGTAGGGACTGCTGTGAGAGATCGTGGAGACTTTTGGGCTGCTGCCAGCACCCTTGTGCTAGAGAGTCAGCTGTGTGTTGTGTAAAGGAGACATCGACTGGTGTCCTGAACCAGCTTAGTCTATTTAGGTCTTCTTTTTTAATTGAATTTTTTTGCATCAACATACAAAAGAAAAACTTTGGTTATTCATTGCATTGTAATTTTGCAGAAATATACTTACGTGGTCAATAAACAGATTGCATTTTACCTGTCTAGCAGTTATTAAATGTAAAGTTACAAGGAGTAGTCAATATTCATTTCTCTAGTTAGTTACCAGGAGGGTATACATGGTTTGGTTGCACTGCATCTGTAGGAACATTATACAGCAGGTTATCCATTTGGTGTAAGGGTTAAAGGGCTGGCTAGCCATCTGCCCCATATTTTGTGAAAAGGTTCTGGTTCTTTTCCGAACCTCAAACGTGAGTTTGTATAGAGGTATCAAGTCATTAATCTGTTTTAACCAAAGGAATTTTGGAGGTACTTATGATCCTTTCCAGGATAATAGTATGACTTTCTTTGCATAGGAATGGAGGATACGAAGAAGTCGCTTTGCATGAGTTGAAATGTGAAGATCCCAAGAAATGCCTAGGAGGCAGTTTTTGGGGTGGAGAATGTTTGTTTGGGAGGCCTATTGCCGATGAAATGAAAGACCCTATCTCTATCCAAAAGTTCTGAACTATTGGACAGGTCCAGAAAAAATGTATAAAGTCTGCAGCTTGGCCACAACCTCTAAAACAGTCCGCTGTGGGAGGCAAGCCCATTTTATGTAACCTAGCAGCAATTAAGTGGGATAGATGATTTTTTTTATGTTAATGATACGGTCTTTGGATGATATTACTGAGGTCTTATATGTATTACTGAGGTCTTATATGTATCACTGAATTCTGACCTCTGTGAGTGTAGCGTCCATAGATGCCCATTTTATCTGGGCCACTCGAAATCTAGGGATGCAGTCAGTCACTATACCTTTTGTACATTCCCCCTGTACTGTACTGTCTCATCCTCCAACCAGTGGGCATTCAGGCGCCACACACTTGGGCCTGAGTCTGTAAGAAGGAGATCCACCGCCAGGGGGGCATGATCCGATACACCCCTAGGTAGGTAGGATATGGCAGAGACCACTGGGAGAATATCTTGTGTACCAAATGGCAGGAACACAGATATGTTTTAGTTCTGAGCCTTTTTTTGTAATTTCTAAGCTCAACACAATACTATCGCCTTTCAAAGGGGTTTTCATTCTTTGTTTTATTTTAATATTATTTTATATGATGGAGAATGCAGTACCATGAATTGAATTTCACAAAGTTTGATAACACTCAAAGTACTTTTTCTCACTGGGAATAGTTTACCAATAGTTGCTATGTGACATTGATTTTATTAAAAGCAGGGGAAAGCCTGCTTTTTACGTCTATTGCAATGTCCTTTTTGTTCTGTGATATTTACTGTAGTCAGTGAGGTTAAAGGGTCAACATGTATGTCCAACCAGTAAATGTATCTTCGTGTTGGAAGGAGTGTGAAAGGTTAGAACCCATTTTAAGTTTTGACTGCTCTCCAGGGTTCCTGTTGGAGAGATTTGTCCTCACTATCTTTCCTACTGACAACGTTTTACCAAATAGAAGGTAATCTTACCAATAGCAACACAGATCTAAAATATGGGTTTCTTTAGTAGAGTACAGAAACGCTAGAAACCCTGTCAGATTTTTACTTGTGTATGTGTTGCTGTTGCAAATATTCCTTTACTTTGTCTAGTAAATCTATTGTTGGCAGGACAGTAATCAAGCTCTCTAACTGAGCTCCAGATACAGTAGCTGTAAAAAAACAACAAGAGTGTCAATCCTTTTCTACTCTACCCAAAGCTACACAGACTTTGGCTTGATATAATTGAACTTGTACATTAGATCTAATGTAAAATTAAAGAATCGTGTGTTACAGTTAGGCAAAACTTCAACGTTTGAGGAACGCCTCATATGCACATGTGCAGGTAAACGCTGATGCAACAAAGCTGGTATTTTTAAATTGGAGGAGATTTGCACCTGCATATGTCTATGTACATGAGCCCTAACTGTTGATTTTGGAAATACGATTGTCTTCGAAATCACGATAGCCAAACCATCACTTTGCATTCATATGTAAAAAACCTTTTTATAAGTTTACCATCAAAATGGTACATAATTAGAAAGCCTTTCTTGCCTCAGTCAGTTTCACTTCCGTAGAACATCAGTGCTTATCACACTGCATCAAAATATATACCTGATAATGTATAAGCCGTTGGCAATCTCAACACATGATTTTTTTTTTTTTTTTCAGAACTGAATGAGATGCTTAGGTAAAGTACTGTCAGTTATTGGTGTTAATTGTTGATTGCCACTTTGCCCATGTTTTAAAACATTGCTCCTCACTTTGCATAACGAAATGATGGTTTTTGCTTTCACAATACCAGAGAAAAAGCACAATTGAGTAAAATTGCAACTTTGAAATTAAATATTACCACTCATTTAGCTTTAGTCACAGGTGAGAGTTACACGTGTATGGTGAAATAGATCTTATATTAATATTTTTTATAAAATGTAAATGTTCTTCATTATAAAAAAATATATTTGAGTAAAATACTTAAACTCAAAATGACTGTGTGAACAGAATAAATATTAACATCATAATGCCCAGAAATATGATAAAATACTGTTTTTATTAAATGTTCTTAGGTATTTTGATCTAATTGCATAACGTCCCGAAAATTAGCACTTGATTTTTTCCACCTTATACTGTGTGAAGTTAATGAATGGGTTTATGTGAATACTTTTTAAATACCTTTTCAGTTTTCACTGTAGCGCATATGCTGGAATGGCTCTGAGGTATAGTTTTATTAAAACTGGTAAGGAAAATCTAGTAATTTATTGGTTCAGTGGTCCTGAAGGACTGTATACTCTCATTAACATGAAGGAAAAAATTGAAAAACAAAGGCACTTGGATGCTCTAGGATGGGTGATCCAAGCTAACCATTTCTTTCTGAATGTAGTAGTGGAATAATTTGTATAAGCCAGCATTAATTCGTATTGGGCCTGTATATTGATTCTAGCTATAACTGTCGATAAGTTGGGCGCGTCCTTGGATTTCCACAGGCTGGTTATAGTGAGTCTTGCTGCTACTAGTGTGTGGAATACAATTGTTCTATATTCTTTAGGATAGATATCCAAATTGCTGTGACAGGGTTTAGTTTATTTAGGATGCCTGTGAGATCTGCTATAAAGGAAGTAATTGAATTCCAGAAGCTGTGTAAAAGGTTTCCTTTATGATTTTCTATATACAAATAGTTAACTCAATTGGCGGCCTAGCCATGCCTACAGATTGAACCCGATAGGGGTAGGCTGGTACAGGCTACCAAGTACTGTACTGTTATAAGAACAATCTTATGAACCAAGGTAACTCGGTTGGTTACTAAGGATTAATGTGACAATTTTAATCTGTACTGTTAAGTAAATACTTTCAATAAAAATCTATTGTTTAAAAAAAAAAAAAAAAACGAAGGCACTCACAAAACCCAGGTAAAAAAGCGCACCTTGAATGGCCAGATGGATGAGGTGCAAGACACGCACGTGAGGCTTGAGAAAGAGACATGTCCCTGAAATGCATTGTCGTAGTAATCGGGAAGCTGAACAGGATGTGAGCACAGCTTTCAGTAAGCCCTGGTGTGGAGCGCTGCACAGGCTTTTCATCACCCAGTTGCCCAGCCTGACAGCCCATCAGGATGAAAAAGGAGGATGGAGGAAACATAACAGCATTCCTGTAGTGATGCTGCCAGCCCCAGCACTGGCTTGCACTCTTTCACCATCTGGCTGTGCAGGATGCGTCCTCAGCTGGGTTATGTGAGTGCATTCATTTTTAATTCAAATTTGTAAAAAGTACAACTAAAGCTAAAACTTGTATTAGCTATGGATGGGGATAGGGGTGGGGAGGGATTAGAACACCTGTCAGTTTTTATTCCTCTCTGTGTTCACATTAGGGAGATTCACCCTCTCTATTTGTCCTGTTTTACCATTATCATTGAAAGTAAAAGAAAATCCCAAATTTTGGGTTGTCCCCTGAAAAGTAATAGAGGGGAAATCTTCCAATGGGGACCTGGGGGTCTACAAGAAATTCCCTTTAATTTGCAGGGATTTCCACTCACTTCCTGTTTTGGCTATTGGACAGGAAGTGAAAGTAAATCTCCCCAATGGGACGCAGATGGCAAAAAAACAGTGGTTATGACCCCTGAGGCTATCTAAAACATTTTTTTTTTCCTTGTAGTTTTCGTTTAACCACTTAAGCCCCGGACCATTTTGCTGGCCAAAGAGTAGGTCACTTTTTGCGGTTCGGCACTGCGTAGCTTTAACTGATAATTGCGCGGTCGTGCAATGTGGCTCCCAAACAAATTTGACTTCTTTTTTTTTTTTTTTTCACAAATAGAGCTTTCTTTTGGCGGTATTATTATTATTAGCGATTTTTTTTTTCCCCGCTATAAATAACAATAGAGCGACAATTTTGAAAAAAAGTCAATATTTTTAACTTTTTGCTATAATATCCCCAAAAAATATATAATTTTTTTTTTCCCCTCAGTTTAGGCTGATATGTATTCTTCTACATATTTTTGTTAAAGAAATTGCAATAAGTGTATATTGATTGGTTTGCACAAAAGTTATAGCGTCTACAAAATAGGGGATAGAATTATGGCATTTTTATTATTATTATTTTTCCACTAGTAATGGTGGCGATCTGCGATTTTTTTTATCATGACTGCGACGTTATGGCGGGCACATTGGACACTTTTGACACATTTTTTACAGCGATCAGTGCTATAAAAATTCACTAATTACTGTGAAAATGATACTGGCAGTGAAGGGGTTACCACTAGGTGGCGCTGAAGGGGTTAAGTGTGCCCTAGGGAGTGCTTCTAACTGTAGGGGGGATGGGCTATGTGTGACACGACAGTGATCACCGCTTCCGATTACAGGAAGCTGTGGTCACTGTCCTGTCACTAGGAAGACTGGGGAAATGCTTGTTTACATCAGCATTTCCCCATTCTTCCTCACCGTGAAACAATCTCGGGTATCCGTGCAGACATCGAGTCTGTGGGACCCGCAGTCGGGCTCACGGAGCTCCACAATGCTGCTTCTTAAGGGGATGTATATATACATCCTTTTGCCTGTCCGTGCCATGCTGCAGACGTATATCTGCGCGCAGCGGTCGGCAAGCAGTTAATTGCGCAAGATTGTAACAAGTGAAATATTTGCGCTGTAAAGTGTTATACAGATTAATGTGTGTGTGTGCATATAACCACATATATATACAAGTACAAAAAAAAAAAAAAAATGGGTGGGGAAAGTCCAAAAAAGGGGAAGTGACACTAATATACCAGTAAACAATATTGTTGAATAGTCCTTAATCGAGGGCACAGTGCTGAAGAGGTCCAGGTACAACAAAATCCAACCGTGTAGGGATGCAGTTCATCAATACTTAATCCAATCAATAACGTTGTGAAGTGAAAAATGTTGAAAAACACAACAATAAAAGTAATAAAAAAATAAATATAAAAATAAAAATAAGGGTCAAAGTATTTAAGAAGAAGGAGGCCTTGTATCCAAAAAGGGTGAAAAGATAGAGAGTGAGCCGTAACCAAGATCTCATATATGCACCTCTAGTGATCCCAGCAGCTCACCTCTAATCTGGCAAGCTGGATTAGATCAGCCTGATCCTGATGGGTGTGGTCCGTTGTTGGATATCACATATGGGTCTCCATAAAGTGTGTTACATGAAAAAGTAAAAAAGGGTAGAAACCAAATGGTGTGATAACGTCACAGAGAGGGGTAGCAATGTCTTCTGATTTAAACCAGTGGAGATGCACTCACATATGGGTGAAAAAACTGGGGCTCTTATCCACGAACGCCGAGCTCGTCAGTCCCTCCTTCCTCTCCCTTACTGATTCTCCAGGGTTAGGGGTCCCGTGTCCCCAATGGTTCACGAATCGGCTCTTGTTATGTATGAGGATCTCGGTAGTGTATATGGGGTGAGAGAGAAGGACAAGCCTGATCGTGTGATATCATCAACAATAAACAAAAAACCCCCAGGAATACCCAGATGGTAATGCACTCACATGAACAATATAACATAAAAGACCTTCCTCCACGAGTGCGGACTCGCAATAAATCTGTGCCTCCAACACTTCCCCTCTATCTGTGGCTCAGTCCGGACACTCAGATGTGGCAGTCATACATGGGGGGAAGTGGAATAAACAACCACAGCGTAGCCCAGTCAGACGTGAAAAATTTATTATAAAAGCACTTAAAAACTCACATTTAAAATCGAAATTGCTGCATCAATCCGACGAGTGGCGAACTCGTATGTCCAATGGTCGGATGCTGGAGTGTGTCAAGCCCTCCAATCCCGACGCGTATCGTCAACATGTGACTTCATCAGGGGATGATGTAGGGGACACACTAACAGATATTTATAGTCTGTGAAATTGGGCGCCCGGTGGCCATTTTGTAGAGGCCCGTGTATCTCAATGGGGACAGAGATTATTTCAACCAACCTGCGCCATGTTGTTGGTTATATTCAATACTGTCCACATACAGGGAACCCGACAAATGCATCCACAGCATTGTCAGTCCCTACAGTGCAGACAGGCGGATGGTGTGCCGAAGGCACATAAAATCTATTACCAATGGAATATACAGAACGGGAAAGAGAATTAGAAACTCAGAAAGATAAGGAGAGGGGGGGGGGGAAACGGAGGACGAGGGAGTCCCCCTGGTGGCAGAGAATGATATTGGAAACTGAAAACACAGACTGGGACGTAAGAGGCACTCGTGGCACTCGTGACAGAGCAAGCTCTCTTCAGTGCATGTTGCCAATGATTGGAAGACCTGGAAGGAGCATCTGGGGGACATATAAATATATATAATCCTGGGAGTGGGACGGTATACCATAGACAAAAGGATCCAAGCGGAAATATCCACAGGGCACAGGTGTCTATCTGTAAGATATAAAGAGGCAGACATCTCTCTTCTCATCTGTTGCCACAGCAGGATAAATCAGTAATGGGGTATACATACTTGGGATGTAGAACACCCAGCAGTCTGGATAATGTTAGTCCACTGGTTAGCTGAATCTATAGGTGAACCCACAGATGAAAAAAATATACAAATAAAAATGAAAATAAAAATAAAAATAAAACGATAAAAAAAAAAAAAATATATATAAATAAAGAACACATTTTATTAAATTAATTAGGCATGGGTGTGGGGGGGTGGGGGGGGAGGGGGGGGGGAAGGGGAGCGGGGCCTAGATGACTGAGCCCTATGGGCAATGTCAACTTGCCACACAGATAGTACAATGGGTCCCAACAGTCTGGAGGTATAAATGGATTTAACATGTGTCACAGGGGATGATTACATATAGAGTGGCACGTGGGAGCTAGGTCGCAGTAACCAAGCATAGGGGGTGGGAGGGGAAAAAAAAAAAGAATGAGACGCGGAAACAGAGTTGCATAGAGAACAACAGAGAGCTGGTGACTGATTGAAAAAAAAAAAAAAAAAAAAAGGATTGGGTCTAACCCGAACTAGAGCGCGATCGGGCATGGCGCACTAGAGCATCCAACGCACGGCCACACAGCATCTAGGTCATACATGCATCACAAGAAACAGGAGACAGCAAAAGATGCTATTCATGCATCCATACCAATAAACCCAATCAGAAAGTAACCAAGTTCCAGTCCAACAGTAATGGGACCCAATACGAGGTCAGAGAATTTATTGGGTGCAATACGGAAGGTGCGGTATACTGTTTGGAATGCAGCTGCGGCCTTCAGTACATTGGGCGCACTAAAAGGCTCCTGAGGATCCGCATTAAGGAGCATGTTAAAAACATAGAATGCGGTTTTCCCAAACACAGTGTATCCCGTCATTTTGCCGAAGTACACCAAAATGACCCCACACACTTGAGATTTTGGGGGATAGTACCATACTCTAGACCTTGGCGAGGTGGCCACAAAGTGAGATCACTTAGTCAAATCGAGTCCAAATACATCTTCTCGATGGACACTTTCACACCTAAGGGTTTAAACATCGAATTCGACCTGAATTGTTTCCTTAGTGACTTTTGATTTAAGCTGTCTCCTGTTTCTTGTGATGCATGTATGACCTAGATGCTGTGTGGCCGTGCGTTGGATGCTCTAGTGCGCCATGCCCGATCGCGCTCTAGTTCGGGTTAGACCCTATCCTTTTTTTTTTTTTTTTTTTTCAATCAGTCACCAGCTCTCTGTTGTTCTCTATGCAACTCTGTTTCCGCGTCTCATTCTTTTTTTTTTTTTTTCCCTCCCACCCCCTATGCTTGGTTACTGCGACCTAGCTCCCACGTGCCACTCTATATGTAATCATCCCCTGTGACACATGTTAAATCCATTTATACCTCCAGACTGTTGGGACCCATTGTACTATCTGTGTGGCAAGTTGACATTGCCCATAGGGCTCAGTCATCTAGGCCCCGCTCCCCTTCCCCCCCCTCCCCCCACCCCCCACACCCATGCCTAATTAATTTAATAAAATTTGTTCTTTATTTATATTTTTTTTTTTTTTTTTTTTCATTTTTTTTTTCATTTTTTTTTTTATTTGTATATTTTTTTCATCTGTGGGTTCACCTATAGATTCAGCTAACCAGTGGACTAACATTATCCAGACTGCTGGGTGTTCTACATCCCAAGTATGTATACCCCATTACTGATTTATCCTGCTGTGGCAACAGATGAGAAGAGAGATGTCTGCCTCTTTATATCTTACAGATAGACACCTGTGCCCTGTGGATATTTCCGCTTGGATCCTTTTGTCTATGGTATACCGTCCCACTCCCAGGATTATATATATTTATATGTCCCCCAGATGCTCCTTCCAGGTCTTCCAATCATTGGCAACATGCACTGAAGAGAGCTTGCTCTGTCACGAGTGCCACGAGTGCCTCTTACGTCCCAGTCTGTGTTTTCAGTTTCCAATATCATTCTCTGCCACCAGGGGGACTCCCTCGTCCTCCGTTCCCCCCCCCCCCCTCTCCTTATCTTTCTGAGTTTCTAATTCTCTTTCCCGTTCTGTATATTCCATTGGTAATAGGTTTTATGTGCCTTCGGCACACCATCCGCCTGTCTGCACTGTAGGGACTGACAATGCTGTGGATGCATTTGTCGGGTTCCCTGTATGTGGACAGTATTGAATATAACCAACAACATGGCGCAGGTTGGTTGAAATAATCTCTGTCCCCATTGAGATACACGGGCCTCTACAAAATGGCCGCCGGGCGCCCAATTTCACAGACTATAAATATCTGTTAGTGTGTCCCCTACATCATCCCCTGATGAAGTCACATGTTGACGATACGCGTCGGGATTGGAGGGCTTGACACACTCCAGCATCCGACCATTGGACATACGAGTTCGCCACTCGTCGGATTGATGCAGCAATTTCGATTTTAAATGTGAGTTTTTTAAGTGCTTTTATAATAAATTTTTCACGTCTGACTGGGCTACGCTGTGGTTGTTTATTCCACTTCCCCCCATGTATGACTGCCACATCTGAGTGTCCGGACTGAGCCACAGATAGAGGGGAAGTGTTGGAGGCACAGATTTATTGCGAGTCCGCACTCGTGGAGGAAGGTCTTTTATGTTATATTGTTCATGTGAGTGCATTACCATCTGGGTATTCCTGGGGGTTTTTTGTTTATTGTTGATGATATCACACGATCAGGCTTGTCCTTCTCTCTCACCCCATATACACTACCGAGATCCTCATACATAACAAGAGCCGATTCGTGAACCATTGGGGACACGGGACCCCTAACCCTGGAGAATCAGTAAGGGAGAGGAAGGAGGGACTGACGAGCTCGGCGTTCGTGGATAAGAGCCCCAGTTTTTTCACCCATATGTGAGTGCATCTCCACTGGTTTAAATCAGAAGACATTGCTACCCCTCTCTGTGACGTTATCACACCATTTGGTTTCTACCCTTTTTTACTTTTTCATGTAACACACTTTATGGAGACCCGTATGTGATATCCAACAACGGACCACACCCATCAGGATCAGGCTGATCTAATCCAGCTTGCCAGATTAGAGGTGAGCTGCTGGGATCACTAGAGGTGCATATATGAGATCTTGGTTACGGCTCACTCTCTATCTTTTCACCCTTTTTGGATACAAGGCCTCCTTCTTCTTAAATACTTTGACCCTTATTTTTATTTTTATATTTATTTTTATTTTTTTATTACTTTTATTGTTGTGTTTTTCAACATTTTTCACTTCACAACGTTATTGATTGGATTAAGTATTGATGAACTGCATCCCTACACGGTTGGATTTTGTTGTACCTGGACCTCTTCAGCACTGTGCCCTCGATTAAGGACTATTCAACAATATTGTTTACTGGTATATTAGTGTCACTTCCCCTTTTTTGGACTTTCCCCACCCATTTTTTTTTTTTTGTACTTGTATATATATGTGGTTATATGCACACACACATTAATCTGTATAACACTTTACAGCGCAAATATTTCACTTGTTACAATTATCACTTTTTGTCTATCGAGGTAGACCCCTTTTTTATTTGCAGCAGTATCCCCACTTTTCACTTGTCCCCTCACTCTAGACAGCGCAGGAGTTCACTTCACTTAAATTGCGCAAGATTGTTTAGATTTTTGTAAACGAAATATTCTGGTTGTTCATCTGACCTCTACAGCTGTTCAGTTTTTGGCCCCAGTTCTTAAACAGGATATTGGGGAACTGGAGAAAGTGCAGAGAAGGGCAACCAAACTGATGAGAGGCATGGAGGAGCTTGGCTATGAGGAACGATCAGAGAACCTAAATTTATTCTGTCTTGAGAAGAGAAGATTAGGGGGGATATGTTCAACATGTATAAATACATATGTGGTCCATATAGCGAACTTAGTGTTGAGTTATTCACTTTCAGGTCATCACAGAAGACAAGGGGAAAAGGAGGAAAAGAGATTTAATCTCCGAATACAGAAAGGCTTCACAGTAAAAGCTGTGAAATAGAGTCCCTCAGGTGGTTCTGGCCAGCTCAGTAGATTGTTTTAAGAAAGGCCTGGATTATTTCCTAGATGCACATAATATAACTGGGTACTAACACTTCTAGGTAAAGTTGATCCAGGGAATATCTGATTTGCCTCTTGGGGGGGGGGTCTGAAATAATTTATTTCCCCCTGCTGGAACAAATTGGATCATGCTTTATTGTGTGTTTTTTTTGCCTTTCTCTGCATCAACTATGGGTATAGGATTGTATAGATTAAGATTGAATTTTTTTTGATACAACTAGATGTGTTTTTTTCAACTAGACTAACTATGAGGCAAATTAGTGGAAGGATTTCTGGTTCCTTTCAGCTCAGCTTATTATGAGACAATTGGTTGCGCAGCGCAATTGCTTACTTGCGCTGGCGTAACGAATGCTCCTGATTCAGGAACCTCGTTACGCCGACTGCAGCCTAAGATATGCGTGGCATAAGGCTCTTATGCCCGCATATCTTAGGCTGCATTCTTGCGATGGCCGCTAGGTGGCGTTCCCGTTGTGCTCAGCGTATAGTATGCAAATTGCATACTAACGCCGATTCACAACATTACGCGGGCCCTGCGTACGCAGTTTACGTCGTTTGTGTACGGCGGTTTTCGCGTAAGGCTGCCCCTGCTATTAGCAGGGGCAGCCAATGTTGCGTATACCCGTCATTCCCGCATCGCGAAATTTGAACTTTACGTAGTTTGCGTAAGTGAATCGTGAATGGCGCTGGACGCCATTCACGTTCACTTTGAAGCAAATGACGTCCTTGCGACGTCATTTGCCGCAATGCACGTCGGGAAAGTTTCCCGACGGAGCATGCGCTCTACGATCGGCGTGGGAATGCGCCTAATTTAAATGATTCCCGCCACCTACGGGATCATTTAAATTGCGCACGCTTACGCCGGGCATTTTGCCGGAGCGCCCACGCAATTTACAGAGCTACTGCTCCGTGAATCGCGGGTAGCGCAGAAAATTTGCGGGGGCGCAGGGCAAAAACGTTGCCCTGCGCCTCCGTAAAAAATGCGCAAAAGGTACCTGAATCTACCCCAGTGACTTTTTTTTTTCGGCACACTTTAAATATAAATGCAGCATATTTATAAAGCGACAGAATGAGGGGAGCTCTTTAATTTCAGTAAGCATGCTTTCAGAATAGGATTTTATAACACAAAATATGTTGTAGTAATTTTGCTTTCAGTGATCTAAAGGCAAAAACACTTTATGAAATGGTGTTTTTTTTTTTTTCAGATCTTGAAGCTTTTATAAAATATGGATGAACTTTCCCTAGAAGGTTTGTTTTTTGAAGGACCTACCACAGAAGGGTTAGTAGGCAACAATAAAACAATATTTTTAATAAATGGCAACACTAATGAATTTCTGCTTTTATTGTTTAAGTTTCTGCTTTGTTTTGTATTGTGCCCTATTAAGGTTATTTGCGCAAGAAGCAACTAAAACATCTGTAGTGTATTTTTTTTTCCAAAGTAATTTATTGGGTTTTATGCAAATACAAGCATGGCATAAAATACAATTTACAGAGTATGTTGTACAAATTATGGTGCAAATAACATTTTCAAGAAGTCAACACATGCAAAATAAAATAATACAAGGTATCATTAATCATAGAGGTGTTGGTATCTATAATCCTGACCCCGGAAAGGGATCCTACTAGGTGAAAGTGTCGACTATGCTGGCCAGTAAACCTGGAACATGGAGGAGAAGTGACTGGGGACTTTACTGTGCATATGGTAGAGCACTGGACCAGTGAGTGACCATGAAAAACAAAACGGTGAAGAATAGTTTACCAGGTCCTACAGTGAGCCGAGTCCCAACAACTTGTGGTGTAGCGAGCCCAACAAGGAGGGCATTGTAAGTGTAATTTTAAAGAACAAATGTCCAAACATTTGGCCACCTGGGGAACTAACCAGCAGGGGGAAGGTTTAACAGGTCCGACATGCATCCCGTCGGAGAATGTCCATAAATAAGTACAGACAGGGGACTATAACGGGCAGGAGGGGGGGTGAAGAGGGAGATGCAGGAGGAAAAAGATGTGACGGAAAGGCCATATGAATCAAGTAAGTATTGCCCACCGTATTCGGCTGTGCTGCAGGGAAGGAGGGGGGGGGGTCTCAGGGTTCAGGGATTCCCTATAGTGTGTCCAGCAAGCCCAAGTGTGCCTGAATTTGTCATGCATGTCTTTGGCTTGGTGGATAATCATTTCTATCTCCTCAATTCTGTCAACTCTGAACCGCCAATCTCCTATGGTGGGGGGGAGAGCGTCTCTCCAGCGAATAGGTATACATTGGATAGCAGCGTTGATGATATGCAGCGTCAGGGATTTATGATACGTCGATTTGGGCAGGGGAGTGTGGTGAAGAAGATATTGTGCTGGCGTGAAGTCAGGTGTAAAAGTGGTAGTTTGAGAGACAAGCCTATGCACCTCTCTCCATACATGCAGCAGAGTACCTGTATCCGAGTTACATCTCCAGCATGTAGAGGGGACGTTGAGAAACATTTTGTGAATCTTATCCGGGGTCCTATACCAACGAGAATAAATTTTAAATCTATTCTCCTGGGCAGAAACATTGATGGAGCCCTTGTGGTTGTGTGTCCACACCGACTCCCAGTCGTTGTCGGATAGGACAACAGACAAGTCAGCGTCCCATAATCGATGCATGTCGGTGTTGGGCTTCGCCGTCGAAATAAGTAGGGAGTATAAGGAAGAGATCAAATGCTTCTGTGGTTCAGTTTGTGAGCAAAGGCGCTCAAAAGGTGTAAGGTCCCTATGCCAGGACGAAAGCGACGCTGCAGTGTGAAAAAAAAATGCCTGAGCTGGAACAACTTAAATAAAGGAATGACGAATTCAGGAAATTTGGAGGACATGTCTGAGTGAGAGAGAAGTGTGCCATTATTGAAAAAGAGATGGGCACGTAACGTGGGGAGTTCTTGGGACGCCAAGCAGTCTAAGACTTGAATGCCTGTGTGGAAGTCAGGGTTCTGGGTCAGGGGCGTCATGGGTCCTGGGGAGGGTACCATGGCGAAGGATCTACAGGTCGCTCTTAAATTGGACAGGGTGCGTCCAATCAACGGATGTTTCGCACAGGGTGTAGGGATCGAACGTGGGTCAATCCATGGCAGGTGTGAAACACGCATTCCTGCGAATGCATCCTCCACCACAACCCACTCCTTGCTATTTTTGTGCACGTGCCAATCTACAATCCTTGTGAGTTGACGAGCCTTATAATAGGAAAACAAATTAGGCAAGCCCATACCACCCTTCTGTTTAGGGAGGATCAGTCTATTCCAGCTCAACCTCGCGGGACGACCTGCCCAGAGGAAGGATCTGCAAATTGCTTTATAGGAACTGAAAAAGGCGGTGGGAAGTCTGATCGGGATGGCCTGCAACAGATACAACAACCTAGGGAGGGTGTTCATTTTCAATATCGCCGCCCTACCGAACCAGGAAAAATTGCCCTTCGTCCAATTGAGTAGGTCCACTTTTATCGTCTGAAGTGCAGGTAAAAAATTCTTAGCGTAGAGGTCTGACGGGTGCGTGGGAAGTTTAATACCCAAGTATGTGATATTGTGCAGTTCCCATTTAAAAGGAAAGTTCTGTTTACATATGTTGACCACTGATTTTGGTAGGGAGACATTGAGTGCTTTGGACTTGCCAAAGTTGATCTGAAAATTAGAGAGAGTTTTAAACGTCTGAAAGTCTTTGAGAAGGTTAGGTAGGGTGACGTTGGTTAGTCAGGAAAAACAGAACATCATCTGCGTAAGCAGCTACTTTGTGTTGTCTTCGGTTGATCGTGACCCCACCGGATGTCCTGGTTATCTCTCAGCCTGTGTAGGAATGGTCCAAGGGTCAGAACAAAAAGTAAGGGCGATAGGGGGCAGCCCTGTCTGGTGCCATTGTTGACAGAGAAGGCGTTTGATACTTGACCGTTTACCCGTATCCTGGCCGTAGGGGTGGAGTAAAGTGCAAATACCATTTGAAGGAAGCGGGCGGGCAGCCCCGCTTTGCATAAGGCTTGCGGCCATATAATCCCAAGCCACCCTATCAAACGCCTTCTCTGCGTCAAGGGACAAGAAAAAGCCATTTGTGTGTTTCGTGGTCAGCCAATGGTGAATATTAATGGCCTTAGTAGTGTTGTCCCTGGCCTCTTTGCCAGGGACAAATCCAACCTGGTCAGGTCGAAATCAGGTCGGGTAGGAAAGGGAGCAGTCTATTTGCCAGTATCTTAGCATACAGCTTCACGTCCACGTTAACTAAAGAAATGGGTCGGTAGTTAGAGACTAGCGTGGTATCTCTGTCAGGTTTAGGGACTAGGGTGATGTGTGCTTCAAGTAAATCCACACCGGTGTGGGGTGGGAGAGGGATGTCGAGAAGCGCTTTTACGAATTTGGGGATCAGTATGGCAGAAAACGTTTTGTAGTAACCGGAGGAAAGGCCTGGGCTCTTCCCAGGTTTTAGTTGCTTCAAGGCTAGGAAAGCCTCTTCGGCTGTTATCGGTGCATCTAAGCAAGACATATCTGGCGTGGGGGTGGAGGACGAACCGTAGGCCTCAAGGAATTCCTCTAGCAGTTTAGTGCGTGCCATAGCGGCTCCCGTTGAGGGAGGTACTGGTAAGTTGTAAAGCGAAGAGAGGTATTGTGAAAATTGGTCGGCAATACGGTCAGTTCTAGTAATGGAGACTCCCGTGGGGGAGGTGATGGCATGTGTCGATTTTTTCTTTTGTAGGGCACAAGCTAGGAGCCTACCTGACTTATTTCCAAATTCGTAGTATAATTTGTGGGTGAGGGCGAATTTTAGTTTCAGCCTAGTCTGGAGTTCACTTAGCAAGTCCTTTGCCATGAGAGAGATAATCTCCCCCCTGAGGACACATTTATGAGCCGCCCAAATGGTGGCCGGGGCCACGTCATCAGTGTAATTTTCCGCAAAGTATTGGGATAGTCTAGTCGACAATGTATTGGTGTCCCCTGGGTCTAGGAGAAGGGAGTCATCCATCCTCCATATCTGCGATTTAGGGCGCCGTCCTGGCCACGTCAATGTCAATGTAACCGGGTGGTGGTCAGAGAGTAGCATTGGTTCGATAGTGGCGTCAAAGGAGTGTAAGGTCATTCTGAGTGATGAATAAGAGATCAATACGGGAGTATTTGTTATGTAAAGGGGAGAAGTAGGTAAAGTCTTTAACGTTCGGGTGGAGTGTGCACCAAGAGTCGTGGCGTGCTAGCAGGCTCAGTTGGGATCTAATGGCCCGGAGGGCGCGGTAGGTCAAGCAGGTGGACCCGTTCGATGTGTCTAGAGGGGGGGCTAGCGGAACATTAAAATCGCCTCCCAAAATTAGCATGCCCGCCTGGAATACCGTAAGGTGTTGAAGCGTATCTCGAAAGAATTGTACATGTTGCGAGTTAGGGGCATATATGTTTGCGATGGTGACGGAAGTACCCTGTAACTTCCCTTTGATAAAAAGGTTTCTACCCTGAGCGTCCCTCTGGATATCGTCAACCTGAAGTGGGCAGTGTTTAGAAAGCAGGATAGTTACCCCCTTAGATTTAGACGTGTTGTTCGTAGCCTGTCGGGAAGTGACGGTTACGGAGTGTAGGGATACTATCTGATCTGAAGTGAGTCTCCTGTAGGAGTACTATATGCGGCTTATCCCTCTGGAGGGAGTAGAGCAGACGGGAGCGCTTTTCAGGTGTATTGAGCCCACGAACATTCAACGAATACAGTTTTAGTTTCAGGGGGGGGGTGTCGTCTGACTAGTACCAGGAGGGGTCGTGCTACCGTTGTCCATCATAGTTGCAGGAAGGGAAGGGGGGAGGGAAGGAGTTAAATGTTAATCGCAGGGACATACGGTCAGGGAGGAAATTCTATTGCACTGCTGGGTGTCACAGATCAATTGCCAGAAAAACCGATTAGGAGAGAGGAAGAAAGTCCGCTCACCTAAGAGGGGGAGGGCTAGTCGGAGAGGTACAGTGCACACAGGGCGCGTACACCCCAGTGTGGGGTATACTAACCACTATGTACAACCGTGTGGGGGTTGGTCAGAACCAGCCAGTGGACGTAAAAACACAACAAAGGAGGTTACAAAGAAACTATAAAACAATTCAACTGAGGTATGTCGTGCCACCCCAGAGCAGAGGTTGGATAATATGCGTGACACTGGGGAGATACGAACTCGTAATCGGCCCTAAGAGAAGTAAGCAATGCCCTGTGCCTGAGAGAGCAGCCACCCAAAACCTGGGGCAATGCATAGGGAATAGGGGCGCGTCATGCACGTGGCAATAGACCCGTGCACCAGGCATCTTATGGCCACATACCTCCTCCCCCGTGCACAAGGGAGCAATAGACCAGGCCTCGAAAGGCTAGGGGTCACCAGGGAATGGAATCCCGCTGGGGAAGGGAAGCACGCGGCACTATGTACCCCCATCAGGGGGGCCAGTGAGGGCCAACACTACAAATGAAAACACATTATCTGTAGTGTATTAAAGCGATACTAAAGCTTTGTTTTTCCTAAAATAACAAACATGTTATACTTGCCTGCTCTGTGTAATAGTTTTGCACAGAGCAGCCCGCATCTGACTACAGTACTCCTGGCCCCTCCCTCCTGCCAGGTGCCCCCACAGCAAGCAGCTTGCTGTGGGGGCACCCAAGCAGGCACGTTCCCGAGCCAAGGCTCTGTGTGTCCATTCACACACGGAGCCCCCTCCGTCTCCTGATTGGTTCACTGGCTGTGATTGACAGCAGCGGGAGCCATTGGCTTTTATCAGCCTTCTATTTTATTTTACCTTCTACTTTTAATATTGATTCCATAACTATTGGACCAAAAAATGATTTCAAATTGGAATATACCTACTAGTAGTATGCAGTCATTAACGGTTTGTGTGATTTTGATTACAGCACTAGATGGGATAAAGAAAACCTTAAAAAATGGCTTTGTGGTCCAGCTCCTTGTACCGATGATATTCCACAGGCTGGAGATCTGCAAAAGGATGTAGATACGCAGTTCACAGGTATAAATAATGTATACAGTATGATAGTAGATAGTGTGAAGAAGGGCTAGAACATCTGTCAGGTTTTGATGCCGGTTTACTTCATTGGGAAAATCTACCACAGGGAGGGAAATAATTCTGAGAGGGACACATACAGCATTTTATACCTTAACGAGTTTTGTCAAAAACAAGTGAAAGCTTTTGTCCTTGCCAGAGGTATTTCCTTGCGCATTTCTTAGACCCCTTTCACACTGGGGCGGTTTGCAGGCTAAAAATAGCGTCTGCAAACTGACCTGAAACAGCGGTCGCTGTTTCTCCAGTGTGAAACCCCAGGACACCACGGCTATACCGCCGGCAATGTGCCTCTGCAGAGGCACATTGCGGGGGATTTTAACCCTTTCTCGGCCGCTAACGGCCGAATAGCGCCGCAAAATTGTCGGTAAACCTCCGACGCTGCCCCCGCCGCAGTGTGAAAGGGGCCTAACTGTAATGGTAAAATGCATCACACTAGTGTGAATGGGCCCTAACGCCTATTTGCCGTTTGTTGGAAAACAAATTGGAGCAAGTGAGGGTGCAGATCAGTATAACTTTTAAATGTGTTGCTATAGTATTTTGCATTGCGCACCTGCGCTAGAGCAAAATACATATTCCCCGTGGGAGTGTGAAGATAACTGAATGGGCAGAAGTAGTTATGGCAAGGCAGGCAGCCTGTCAGACACCTGCAAAGAAACTGCTGTTCTCACATAGATGCAGGGAGTCTTTATCTCCAGCTGATCTATCACATACCTGATAAAGGGGTCTTGCGTGGCCCTGAAAAATCACAATTCTATGCTGTTATGTGATCGCTTGAAACAACGTTTGTACGCCATTTCAAAGATCCTCAGTGTGCTAGCAATATATGCTTTAAAAACATTTAACTACAGGTTGATGCTGGGATTAAGAATTTTGGGCTGGCACCGAAGCTCACAGAAACAAAAACTAAGACATGTAAAATGTTCAGTTTATGTTCCCCAGTTGGTCTCTTTGTTTTTGCCAACAAACAATAATCAGGCTTTACAATGACTCAAGTTTTTGTATTTTTTTTTTTTTTGTAAATGAGTGTGTATACTCACCTCCCCTGCCTGCTCCCTGAAGCTTCGTTCTCTACAGAGCTATGGCCTCACGTAGATTTTTCAGATCCTAACACATCCAGGAGTGTCTCTTACTGCACACTGTGGTTTCATATTTTGGCTTCTATGTCATTCTTGTATCCTGTAGTGGTGTGGGGGGAGGCAGAAGAAACCACAGCATGTAGCAAGGGGATCAGGCATCCAACACAGACAGAAGTGTGTTGAATGTGAAAAGTCTGCCGGAGGCTGTAGCTCTGCAGGAAAATGAAGATCCAAAAAACGGGGAAGTGGAGTATCTAATTTTAATCCTCCTTCCTTTGCAGGCAAATTTTTGCCACTGTTTTTTTCTTAACGAGTCACTTTAAGATATAGTTCCTGCCACACACGCCACTCATTGACGTTCACACAAAAATGTGCACCCTCCTCTTTAATGAACGATGGGAAATTGTATACATGTCTGATTTTACTTTAGGGCAGATATTGTGGTTGTTTTAAAAGCTGATTGAATCTAAACTACATTAAATTGTATACATTTATGGAGGTTAAATCTATTATACTATACAGGATAATAGTTGCATTAAAAACATTATAGTTGTTTACTTGCATATATTGAGGGTAGGCTGTAATTGCATTATGTACGGCTAAAATGAATATGTTAGGAAAAATGTCACATAACATTAATTATAAGTCCTGTCACATTTGTACCTTCAAGGCAGATGTCACACGATTGTAAACAGCCTTCAATTGCTGTTACTAGCTTATTTGCATAATATGCTAAATAATGTTTTTATGCTTTTTTTTTTTTTTTTTAAGCAACAATAAGACAAACCAAAAAGTTTACACCACCATTAAAGAAAGTAAATGCATTAGAAAGCGATTCTCAGGGACCATATGCTTCACAGCATGGCATTCATTTTAACACAGAGGTGACACCAAACACAGGAAACACAAGAGCAGCGAATGTGACAGCAACGTATCCCTGGTTTTCACGTGGTAACAAAGAAGCTCCAGGCACATATTTTCTGCCTCCTGAACCAAATCTTCTACAAAGCCAAGATATCAGTTGCAGTCCAAGTTTGCTTCGAAGAAGGTAATGGATTTTTGTGTTTTACCCCCAAGTAAGTTTACAGAGAAGAAGTTAAGTACTCCAGTATGTTAATTATATTGACTGTAAAGGCACAAAGAAAAATACAGCTGCACATAAAGCTGGCAATACAATAGTACAGTAGATTTATTTCATGCAGTCTGTGGGTTGAACAAATAAAATCTGATTCTTCCATCCGGTGTGGATGAATTAATTCCCCCTGCCAGGCTACTGTTTTTTGACAGCTGCAAGCTTTGACTGTCAGAATACCCAAACAGTGCCTGTGTTTTGTCAGATTTGGCGACCCGTCAGAAGTGGTAATGGAAGTGATGTTCTGTCGTCGCCATCTTGCTACACCCTGCACTCTTCCATAGTAAGGATACTCTGAGAAGGGGAAAAGCGGATATCTTGTTACACCCAGCGGAGTTTACCATTTTACACTTATTTTAAACAGGAAAGTGAGTTTATATAGTGAAATACAGTGCTTAGAAGTCTATCTGACCGGTTAGATATTGAATTTTAAAAACGGAGAACTTCTTTTAGATTAGCAAACATGTGAGATGAGCAGGCTTGCCGCTGCTTTTAAAATTCAACATCATAACAGTCAGACAGAGTTCTAAGTACTGGATTTCAGTATATAAACTCACTTTACTGTTAAATATAAGTGTAAAATGCAAATCTCCGGTGGGTGTAACAAGATGTCCACTTTCCCATTCTCAGAGTATCCTTACTATGGAGGAGTGCGGGGTGTAGCAAGATGGCGATGATGGAACATCACTTCTGTTACCAATTCTGACGGGTCGCCATATGTGACGAAACACCTGCAGTTGATTGGCTGACAGTGTTCGGCCGGACTCCTTCGATTAAAAGTCTATTGAGTTTTCAAGCTTGTAGGGCCATCTACTGTTAGAATTTCATCCAATTCCTCTGATTCTACAAACATTTTAACAGTGTATGGTCAGCTTGAAGTAACTCTAAATGTAAGTGGACATGCTTTAAGGCATAAGTAGTGTGTGCTGTTGTTAAACAGAAACAGTACATATACTGTATCGCTGAATAAAAATAATTGTAAATACTTTACATGATCTTTAGCTTGTGTTTCTATACTGTCAGAAAAATATGTGGGCAGACAAGGCCTCTCATGGAAGGAGAAAAATTGTCCAGCAGTCTCTGCTGTTCACATCCTAGGGGTGGATAATTAGAAGGCTGACTTCCTCAACTGTCACCACCTGGACCAGAGGAATGGGCCTTTCACCCTGACAGCTTCAACCTGATATGTCAGAGATTACTATTATACAGAATTTATATAGAGCCAACAGTTTACGCAGCACTTTACAGTATAAAAGGGAGACAAAGCAATAAAATATAAGAGGATTAAGAGGCTCCTGGTCAGAAGAGCTTACAATGTAATAGGGTGGGGCAGGTGGTACAAAAGTTTGTGATTAAAGATTAGTTGGAGGTGTGATAGGCTTCCCTGAAGAGATGAGTTTTCAGGGACTGTCTGAAGGCAGCTAGAGTAGCAGATAGCGGGACAGGTTGAGGTAAAGAGTTCCAGAGGATGGAAGAGGCTCTGGAGAAATCTTGGAGATGAACCTAGGAGGAGGAGACAAGGGAGCTTGAGAGTAGGAAGTCTTGAGAAGAGTGTAGAGGACAGTTTGGGTGATATTTGGAGACAAGATTGATGATCTAGCTCGGGGCAGAGTTGATTGAATTGTTTTTGTATCTTTTTGTTAATATTTTGAATTCAATTCACTGGGCGATTGGGAGCCAGTGTAGGGATTGGCAGAAAAGGGTGGCAGATACTGAATGGTTGGTAAGGTGGATAATAGCGGTGCTGAATATAATCGTTGCATCGAGATTCGGGGGCCCCCGATTCTGCATCGATGCATGTGACCCCAATAATCGATGCCGGGTGACGTCATCCCGACTTGCCCTGCCCCTCCCGGGAGAGCGCTCCGAGCGTGCGTTTTAAAATACTTGTTTTGCAATACATGCTGCTATAATCCATTCAGGGGACACTGCTGCGTGTGCTTTTTAAAATATACTGTGTTTCATTCCTATATTTCTGTCTGTATATTCCCCTTATGTGACTGCACGCTCTGGCCCGCCTCTTACCTTCCACGTCTCTCCTGACGTCAGCCCCAAAAACCTCTCTACTCATCTGATAGCTACAGTACAGACGGTGGGCGGGGCTGAGAACTCCCACTGATGTCGGGAAAGAGAAGAACGAGAGGCAAGAGGCGGGCTGTACAGGACAGGACAGAGTCACGTGCGGAATATAGAGCATACACAGACAGAAATGCAGGTATGAGAAGCTGTATATATTTTAAAAAGCACATGCAGCAGTGGACATTTAATGGTTTAGAACGGCATGTATTACAAAACGGGTATTCTTAGTTACAGCAGTATTCTTTCTCCTACACTGCTCTGTGTTGACATTTCCCTGGTCTCCTAAATTTGCACATTCCATTGTGTTAACTCCTGTTGTGTGCTGGAATGTGTGAACTTGGGAATCCAGGGAAATTTCAACACAGACACAGTACAGGGAACTTCACAGGGCTGTTTGCTGTGGATTATAATCTCTCCTGACCTCCCAGCACCACATGTGTATATGTCTGTACCCTGTACTGCACCGGATTAGTGCACTACTTAGTTCCACCGTTTTTTAGTTTAGTAAAAGTCAGCAGCTACAAAAAGTGTAGCTGGTGACTTTTATTAAACTGACACTTACCTGTCCCTCAGTCCAGCGATGCAGCCGCACAGAGCCCCGTACCTTTCCCCGCTCCTCTCCTCAACCCCGCCATATCTACTGTGGGCACCCGGCCATGATGGCTTACGGCTTCATGGCCAGGCGTGCACTGTGATCTGCCATTGGCCAGCCAATCTTCTGGGACCTGTGTCCCAGAAGATTGCTGGCAAGGAGGAGCCACCTAGGGTGACAGGAGGAGTCACCTAGGCAGCTGGGACAGAAAGTCCCATTAAAAAGAGGACACCCCCCCCCAAAAAAATGGCAGAGGGCGAGGAGTGCTTAAAGCAGAAGTTCCACTTTTGGGTGGAACTCCACTTTAAGGGAATGAGGTTCTTTTTATTTAAAAGCAGAGTTCAGTAAAAAAAAAAAGTTATTAAAAGTCAGCAGCTTCAAAAAACAGTGTATCTTCTGACTTTTAATAAAAAGACACTCACCTGTCCCACAATCCAGCGACGTGGCCACCCGAACCCTCCATTCTGTCCATGGCGCTGGCAATACTACTGTGGGCATCCGGCTGTGACCGCTTGCAGCTTCACAGCCAGGTGCGCATGTCTCACTGCGCTGTCCTGCATAGCTGGGCAATCTTCTGGGACCTGTGATGTGTCTCAGAAGATTGCGGGGATGAAGGGCCACCTAGGCAGCCCAAGCGGAAGTGAGAGCTCGTTGGTAATCTTGATGCATCGTGATATCGAATCGTTGACCAGATAATCGTAATCGAATCGTGAGACCGGTGAAGATGCGCACCCCTAGTGGATAAGTCTGGCAGCAGCATTCATGATAGACTGAAGAGGAGATAGCCTATGGATAGGTAGTCCAATGAGAAGGAAGTTGCAATAGTCAAGGCAAGAGATAACAAGCGATTGAATTGAGTAGCTTGGTGGTTTCATTCGTTTAAAAAGGGGTGAATTTTAGAGATGTTACAGAGATAAAGTCTACAAGCTTTCAACAAACCGCTATTTGGATTTGGGGCTGAAAGGACAGGTCAGAGTCTAGGATTACACCTAGTTACCCTGGCATGAGGGGAGGGATTGATGGTTACATTTTTATGGAAAAGTCATCGAGTGGGGCACGGACAGGGGGCAATATTACCAGCTCAGGTTTTAGAGAGATTTAGTTTAAGAAAGTGGTACGACATCCATGCTGATATGGCAGTTAGTAAGATAGTAATGTGAGAGTAGACTGAAGGAGTGAGGTGAGGAGAAGACAGATTTGGGTGTCATTCACTTATAGATGGTATTGAAAGCTGTAGGCGGTTATCAAGTGACCAAGGGAGGAGGTGTAGATCAGAAGGGGTCCAAGAACAGAGCCTTGAGGGACCCCCACAGAAAGGGGAAATGGAGAGGAGGAGACAGTTGTAGGTAACACTGATGAGTGCTGTGATAGGTAGGAGGAGAACCAGGATAGAGCAGTATCTTGGAGGCCAGGGGAACAGAATTTATTGAGAAGGAGCGTGTGATCAACAGTATCAAAGGCTGCAGAAGGAGTATGGAGTAGTGACCATTGGTTTTTGCAGTTAGTAAATCCTTAGTGAGTTTTAGTAAGGCAGTTTCTGTGGAGTGCTACGAGTGAAAATCAGATTGTAAGGGATCAAGAAGGTTATTTTCACTGAGGTAGGAGCTAAGACGGTTGTAGACTAAGCATTCTAGAAGTTTAGAGGTGATTGAGAGCAATGAGGTGGGTCTTAAATTGTTCAGGATGAGGGATTTTTAAGTATGGGAATGATCTGTGCATATTTTAGAGGTGAGGGGAAGGTGCCACTAGAGAAGCAGATATTGAAGATGTGAGTGAGGGAGCATAGGATAGAACAAGAGGGTGACTGTACAAGTTGTGAGGGAACAGGATCCAGAGGACAGGTGGTTAGATGGGCACCTGGACAATGACATATAGTTACATATTATGTGAGGTTGAAAAAATACACAAGTCCAACCTATGTGTGTGATTATATGTCAGTATTACATTGTATATCCCTGTATGTTGTGGTCATTCAGGTGCTTATCTAATAGTTTTAAACTATCGATGCTCCCCGCTGAGACCACCGCCTGTGGAATTGAATTCCACATCCTTACGCTATTACAGTAAAGAACCCTCTATGTAGTTTAAAGTGATTGTAAACCCAACCACACAACTTGCACCTACAGGTAAGCCTAGTTTAAGGCTAACCTGTAGGTGCAAGAAATATTTCCTAAACCTGCACGGTTTAGGAGATATTTACACGAATGACAGACGCCGATGACAACGGCGCAGGTGCGCTGACCGTGCCGTTTTTGTCAATGGCATTTATTGTAGATAATGCCATATTTCGGCAAATACGCGGGGACCTGCCGGTCCCGCGCACATGTGCGGGAGTGACGTCAATCACAGCGCCGGAGCGGCGATAACAGGAAGAAGCGACGAGGGGACATGGCGATGGCCGGGATGCAGGAGGACTTCGGGGGCTTCGATCGCAGGTAAGTGACACATAATGAGCTAGTATGCTGTGCATACTAGCTCATTATGCCTTTCTCTTGCAGGTTTCTTTTTATTTTATTTTTTTAATTAAGGGTTTACTTCCTCTTTAAGGTTAAACCTCTTTTCTTCTAATTTTAATTAGTGGCCACGTGTCTTGTTAAACTCTCTTCTGCAAAAAAAAAAAAAAATTCCTATTGTGGGGTCACCAGTATAGTATTTGTAAATTGAAATCATATCCCCTGTCAAGCGTCTCTTCTCCAGAGAGAATAAATTCAGTGCTCGCAACCTTTCCTCATAACTAATATCCTTCAGACCCTTTATTTTCTATGTTGCCCTTCTTTGTACTCGCTCCATTTCCAGTACATCCTTCAGTCCTCCGGATATGCTAGTTTCCTGATTCAACAACAAGTTACCTCTGTTCATGGCCAGGATCAAGGATGCACTAGCATTGGATGCTTTGACTATACCCTGGTCTGATTTCAGGCTGATCTCTGCCTTCCCCGTGTGAATCCTGCCTTGCCAGCTCTGCAAATTTGAGCAAGAGAAAAAAAAGGATTCTATTTGCACCAAACTTGTCCAGAAGAACCTGTGAACACAGGCACTTCAGTCCCAGAGACTACTCGGTGCCTCACATCCTGGCCTTCCTACAATCAGGACTTGACCAGAACTGGGCCTTAAAGGGGTTGTAAAGGAAAACATTTTTTTTCATAATAAGCATCCTTTACCTGCAGACATTCCTCTTTTCACTTCCTCATTGTTCGTTTTTGCTCAGAAGTTGCTGTATTTCTTCTCTGTTCTGTTCACTTCCTGCTTGTCTGATTGTTACTCACCACCGTGAAGGGAGGCTTTACTGCGGTGGTCAGTGACGTGCTCGCCCCCTCCTGGGAACTACATCTGTGCGTCAGGACGCTCTCTACGTGTTAGAGACTTCAAGGAGGTGTGAATTACTGGGCATGCCGCAATGCATACTGGGAAATGTAGTTCTTACATGAACAAGCGCCTCAAACCAGGAAGTGAATGAGAGAACAGAAACTAGAACGCCGGACGAATTTAATAGGTATTTACTCGTTTTCATCAACCTTGCAGACATTAATTTTAGGCAATTTTTTTTTTTCCTTCACAACTCCTTTAAGCACTCTGAAAGAACATGTTTTGTCCTTTTGTCTATTCTTTTTCAGAAACCTTTGGCCTTACTCTTCCCTATCAAAACCATTATTTAAGATGTAGAACTCTGTTTTTCTTTGGGACCTCAGTCTGGTTCAGAAATAACCCATTGAACCCATCAGAGAAATCCCTTTTAGATGATTTCTCTTTCAAAGAGGCCTTCTCGGTTGCTGGGAAATCTATTGGATGTGTCCCATAGCTAGCAGCTCTCTTCTAAGGGCTATTCCTCATGATTCACAGAGACAAGGTAGTGTAAAGCCGCGTACACACCATCACTTTATGTGATGAAAAAAAACAACATTTTTAAAAACGTCAATTAAAATGACCGTGTGTGGGGGAAACGTAGTTTTATGTCTTGTAAAAAACGACAACAAAAAAAAAATAGAAGCATGCTTCAATTTTTTGTGTCGTTTTTCAAAACGTCGTTTTTTGTGTCATAAAAAATGACCGTGTGTAGGCTAAAACGATGTTTAAAACAACATTTTTAAACCCGCGCATGCTCAGAAGCAAGTTATGAAGCGAGCTTCAATGGAAAAGAGTGCTGAACGTAACCTCGCTTTGCTAGAGCATTTTGAAAAAACGATGGTGTGTAGGCAACGTCGTTTTTGAAAATGAAGTTTCAAAAGCGTCGTTTTTTTACTTCACAAAAAATGTCGTTTTTTTTACTTCACAAAAAATGACGTTTTTTTCATCACATAAAGTGATGGTGTGTACGCGGCATTACTCCCAAGGCCATCTGTTCTTCTAGTGGTATCAGTCTTCCACTTTAGTGAATACCTAGTTCTTACCTCTTTGTGCCCAGCTTCAAAACACCCAAAAGGAAATTGCTCTTCACTGCCTGGATGTAGTTAGAACAATTCAAATCTACCTCAAAGCAACAGCTTCTACCAGAAAGACGGACTCGCTATTTATCCTGCGCTCAATCAGGACCTTGAACGGGAAATTTTGCTTCAAAGTCCACCATCGCTGGATGGATAAAATAATCATTGCCAGAGCTTACACCCTAAGGCTACATTCACACTGGTAATTAGGGCTGGTGTAAATTGCAGCAGCAGAAATCCTTTGTTTACTGCTGCGAATGAAACTGTCTCACCAGCAGCCGCATCTATTTGTGGCCCTCTGCACAGCCAGTGATTGCTTGCAGTGACCGCTGCTGGACGCATTCTGTGTCACCTGAAGGTACCAGCTTATAAACCTGAGGCTTTAAATATTCAGCTGGTGTCCTGTACTTTACTCCAAAATATGGAATTTACAGGTAAGCAAAAACTCATTTTATTATGAAGGCCCACTATCGGTCGTCTTTGCAGTTTATGAAATTCAAAGATGTGTATAAATGTTTTTTTACTGTTGATGCACAGCTATTTATCAAGGTTATAAAACACAAAAAGTCACCAGCGCTAAAATATGGAAACCTGTGGAAAAAATAGGAAAAGGGGAATCTTAGTCAATTTAGTTGGGTCTAAGCCCAGTGCAGCTAGATAAAAACCATAACTGGAGGATACGGATCAAAACAGTGCTAAACCAAACAATCCAGCGCTCAATGGGTTAGAGAAGCAGGCAGTCCCACAACAGGAGAAGGATCATAAAATAAATGTATTCAATCATGAAATAAAATCCAGTCCTGTTAAAAACGGAGTGAAGAAGAAAAAAAAGCTTACAGTGTCACCATGAGTCAGCTGAGCAACGAGGAGTCAAAAGTGTCCAGTGATGACCAAATCCCTCACAGCAGGGGGGGGGGGGGGGGGAGGATGGCGCCAATAATCCTGCTGTACTGCGGCGAAGATGGAGCCCGTTCACCGGTGTGTGGATGGTCTATAGCCGTATGGGGAGTGTAAACAGAAACGGCGGTCTGCAAACAGGTGGAGTTGCAGCTTTCGTCAGACCAGCTGAGACACCGATGCGGGAAGAGGAAGGAGCTGCGATGGATGGCAGTTGTTTTCTCCCAATGTACACAGACACTTGACGAGCTGATCACTAATGCTGGAGTGTGTGGCCCCAGCTAGTTGGCAGTGATTAGGACTGGGATGGCTGACCCGGCTGCCAGTGGTTGCCGGGCAGTTGGTAGTTGAGCCTGGTGACCCACAAGCTGTATTATATGAGGTTATATGAGAACGGTTTTCAAATTATTGTTATACTAGAAGTTCACATACTTTTTTCATCAAGAACCTTTGTTTGTGTAAATCTTAAAAAAATATCAGTGTAAAGTGTGTGTGTGTGTGTGTGTTTTGTGAAAGCTACATTTTTATAAATGAAAATAACAAACATATTATACTTGCCTGCACTGCAAAAGTATTTCACAGAGGAGCCCCAAACCTCCTCTTCTGGGGTCCGCCACCAGCTCTCTAGACTCGGGTTCCTGCCAGAGTACCCCCACAGCAAGCCGTTTGTTATAGAGGCATTTTTGCAGGCTCGATCCCGATTGGGCTGTGTGCATCTATTGACACAGCACTGCTAAGCCCCGACCCTGCTCCCTCCTCACAGGTTTTGACTGACAGCAGCGGGAGCGGTGCGCTGGAGTTGTGCGCTGGCAGGACGCTCAAAAATGTCCTGCAAACAGCATCTTCTTGCCCTCTTGCCCCATGAAATGAATGGGCAGCACGCTTCGCGGGTGGTTTTAACTCTATTTCGCCCACGAGAAAGGGACAAATACCGCCGCAAAAATGAAGGTAAAGCGCCACTAAAAATAGCGCCACTTTACCTCCAACGCTGCCCGCGCCCCAGATTCTGTACCAAATATTAAGTTCTGCTTTTCTGATGTATCAAATACTTATGTCATGCAATAAAATGCAAATGAATTACTTAAAAATCATACAATATGATCTTCTTGATTTTTGTTTTAGATTCCGTCTCTCGTAGTTGAAGAGAGACCTCTACATTCTTTTTGTAAGTAGGAAAACCTGCAAAATCGGCAGTGTATCAAATACTTGTTCTACCCACTGTACTTGGATTGAACTTATTTCTACTTCATATTGGTATATCAGAACAAGTTTTGCTCGATATCGGAATAATTCAGAGTTTGAGTGGCCAGTTTCAGTGGACACAGGGATGTTTTATATATTTTATTTGATTTGACGTGGAAACACTTTCATGGGTTTCTTGAATAATTCAGTTTTTGATGTGATATTTTTGTACTAATAAAATGTTTGCATTAAGAAATTATTGGGTCGATGCTCTATGCTTTTTCAAATAAAATTTTCATGAAATTATTGTGCCATTTAGGATTAACATCACACCACATTGTAGGAGCTATGCAGAAAACCTATAAAGAAGAACTATGGTCACATTGAAAAAATCATCAATATGTGATGTAACGTTAGAATCTGTTGAACATCTAACTGGTTGTTTTTTAAAAAGCTGTAAGGATATAGAGATATCTACCCTTTCCCCCTGCAGCTCAAAGCTCTCATCTTTACTTCCTTTAATGAGGAGCCAACTTTGCTTCCTCGGTGTGTAAATGCTTCCGTTGCCCCCTTTTCCGTGCTGCCGCTATAAAGAGACTACAACAAGCCATCCTGACATCACTTGGGGGAGGTGCTCATACAGTCTATCAAAAGCTCCTGCATCTCAATCACCACAGAAGTCCTGCCATGGCTCCGCTCACGACCAACCTGTGAAGCTCCACCCACACCTGTCCAGCACCGCACCGCCTATGCCCGCCCACTGCTCTGTCTATACAGGCTCTTCTTGAAGGCTTAGCCTCTCTCATAAGCTGACAGAGGGTGAAAAGGCAGCAAGAAACCTACAGATGAATTGAACAATCTGTGTGCAAAGTTACCCACTATTAAAAACAAACAATAATTATATAATTATTATAAATATATATAAAATGCTTTTCCATCTTTCAGAACATTGCTGCAGCAGCACTAGCAAACTTGTTCTTTCTCTGTTTTACATAGCACACACCCAGCTATTGATTGATAGATGAGCATGTGTTATGCATAATAGAAGGCATGAGGGCTCATGGGAAATGTAGTTCCCTGTGGGTGATACAGATGCTAGCACAGTGAAAGCAAATTACATACCAACTCTGCAGAACTCCTCCCACCATCACTAACATTTATCAATCAGAGAATGAATGGTAAACTTACCATTACTTACTAGTACTTGGATTTAGTGGCTGTATTAATTTCCCATTTACATTTATTTTCACCTGCCAGTATCACACATTTGCCCTAAGGTGACAACGCTCACTTGTATTGTTGTCACCCAAGGCTGCTCTTCTGATTTTGATTATAAATACCTACCCCTTTCCTCATCTTCATCGTATTCACGGGGGGGGTTGCATAGTTCACAAAAGACAGCTTGGAAAGTTAAATAACATTGAGATTTCAGTTCGGTATCCAGGAATTTACAAGCATTAAATATTTTCTACTAGGATCAACTGGGATTTTCTGTACTTACAAAAAATGCATTTAGCCAAAAATGAATAAAAAAAATTAAACTAATGCAGCCATCACATCCAAGGAATGCTGCATTATATTACTTTTAGTTCTTGGGTTTGGATTTACTTTAACCACTTAAGGACCGCCGCCAGTAGATATACGTCGGACGAATGGCACGTACAGGCACATCCACGTACCTGTACGTGTCTGCCTTTCTGCGGGTGGGGGGTCCGATCGGCGGTGGTCCATTAGGCTGTGGGAGCAATCCGAGATGAGGGGGCGGCCATTGGTTTCTGGCCACCCCCTCGCGATCGCTCCTGGCCAGTCCGATGCTTCCTCTGCCTGTGTAATGTAAACACAGGCAGGAGGAAGTGATGTCACACTCCTCGAGGTGGTCTTTTTGACCGGAGCTCGAGGAGAGAAGACATCCAAGTAAGTGCACCAACACCACACTGACACATAGGTACACATAAGGCACACAAATCACCCCCAGTTACAGTATCACTGATTGCAGTGATCATTTATTTACTGATCACTGCATTTAGTGTCATTTGTGACTGTAAAAGTGTCAGTGCAGTTAGCCTTAGGCCCCTTTAGGTCCATGGTAGCCTCCTACCCCCCCTAATAAAGGTTTAACCCCTTGACCCCCCCGTTAACTCTTTCACCCCCTATCGCCAGTGTCACTAAGCGATCGTTTTTCTGATCGCTGTATTAGTGTCGCTGGTGCTGCTAGGTAGCCAGTTATTTTTTTCAGGTTCTCCACCAGGTTTTTATAGCGTCAGGTACCCCCATATATTTTCTAATAAAGGTTTTAACCCCCTGATTGCTCCTAGAGTTAACCCTTTCACCAGTGATCACTGTATAAGTGTCACTGGTGACGCTGGTTAGCCAGTTGCTTATTTAGGTTCCCTGTCAGGTTTTTATATAGCGTCCGGTACCCCCATAAATTTCCTAATAAATGTTTTAACCCCCTGATTTCCCCTAGTTAACCCTTTCACCAGAGATCACCGTATAAGTGTTACGGGTACGCTGGTTGGTTAGTTTGCTGTTTATAGCATCAGGGCACCCGCCGTATATAACCCAATAAAGGTTTAACCCCCCCGATCGCCCGGCGGGTGATATCAATAAAATGTTAGCGTCAGTCAGGGTCTGTGTCTCCCCAGGCAGCGTCATGTTAGTGCCAGTAACGCTTACACCCACACGTAAAGCATACACCTCCCTTAGTGGTATAGTATCTGAACAGATCAATATCTGATCAGATCTATACTAGCATACCCAGCAGTTTAGGGTTCCCAAAAATGCATTGTAAGCGGGATCAGCCCAGATACGCGCTAGCACCTGCATTTTGCCCCTACACCCAGCCCAGCCCACCCAAGTGCAGTATCGATTGATAACTGTCACTTACAAATCACAACACTCATAACTGCAGCGTTCGCAGAGACAGGCCTGATCCCTGCGATCGCTCACAGTTTTTTTTAAGCATTTTCTACATTTGCTGACAGATCAGGTGCTTTTTTTTTTACCTGTGAATCCTTACTAGTGTACCACTAAATGTAGAGTCCAAAATGGCAAAGCAAATGTACACTAGTAAAGAGGCCTACGAGTTTCTGACTGCCTGACAGATAGTGAAGAAGAGATCACGCGTCTGTCAGATTCTGGCTCAGAATACATCTTCCGTAGAAGACAGCGGCTCCATGTCAGATAGCTCTGTCGACGAAGTTGTGGTCCCTGCTGAGGGCAGGTGTACCCGACCCCATTCTGCTTGTTGAGGTGCAAGAACCGCAGGACCATCGTATGGAGCAGAGAGCCAGTACTAGCGCCACTATTCCTTCTGGTGAACTGGCAAGCTCCAGCAGCCTAGTACACTCTGGTCGTTCATCCAGCACTGCAGTATCACGTGGCGAGTCCCATAAGTGCAGTTTAAGCTGGCAAAGTGGCAAGCACAAGTAGTGTCCCACTGCCACCAAGAAGAAGACAAAGACAGGCCCATAGTGCCCTTCCTGCAGAATTTGCCTATCCTGATTGGGTTCCCACCACTTCTGCAGAACCCGTACTTCCCCCATTCACTGGCCAACCCGGTATTCAGGTGGAAACAGCTGGTTTTACACCACTTGATTTTTATTCGCTGTTTTTCACGGAAGATCTCTATAGATCTATTGTGGACCAGAGTGATTTATATGCTGGTAATTTCATTGCCGCGAATCCTCAGTCCGTCCTTGCCAAAGAATGGAAACCACTTACGGTTTCCGAATTTAAGACCTTTCTGGGCCTTTGCCTCAACATGGGCATACATTAATTCTTGCATGATCTTGCGGTTCTTGCATTTCAACAATGAACTTTGTCGTCCACGTGGAGACCCTGAATACGACCGGCTCTACAAAATCCGGCCCCTCATAAACCACTTCAACAAAAGTTTTGCAGCCTTGTATACTCCCCATCAAGTTGTCTGCGTTGATGATGTATCATATTGCCCTAATAAAATTTTCTGGCCGCTTGTCTTTCAAACCGTACCTTCCCAGCAAGCGTGCCAGATACGGGGTCAAGCTCTATAAGCTCTGTGACAGGGCAACAGGCTATACATGGAGCATTATGGTTTATGAGGGAAAAGATAGTCAGGTAGAGCCGGAGGACTGCCCAGATTACATTGGGAGCACTGGCAAGATTGTGTGGGACTTGGTGTCACCCTTATTCAAAAAGGGGTACCACATGTATGTGGACAATTATTACACAAGCGTGCCACTTTTTAGTCACTTGTTTGATCATCAGATTGGAGCATGTGGCACTGAGCGACCTAATCGCTGGGGCTTTCCCCAGCGGCTTGTAGATTCCCGTCTTAGACTGGGGGAGAGAGCCTGCTCAAGGTGTAATAATTTGCTCGCTGTGAAGTGGCGGGACAATAAGAATGTTTTCGTTCTTGCCACCCTTCAAGCAGACACGACAGTCCAAATTTGTACGGCGGCTGGTGTTGTGGAGAAACCCCTCTGTGTCCACCAAAATATGGGAGGGGTGGACCTCAGCGACCAGTTGTTGGCGCCGTATCATATTGCCCGTAAGGCGAGACCCTGGTACAAAAAAGTGTCTCTATACTTATTTCATTTGGCTTTGCTGAACGCTCATGTGATAAACAGAGCTTCAGGACGGACTGGATCCTTCCTTCAATTCCAGGATGAGATCATAGAACTCCTGTATCCAGGCGGTTCTGCACCTCACCATTCCCAACCAGATGCAGTAACCCGACTGCATGAGAGGCATTTTCCTTTTGTCCTCGAGAGTACCCCTACCCAACGAGCCCCCCAAAGAAGATGTTGTGTCTGTAGCAAGCGCGGATATAGGTGTGACACCCGTTATTATTGTCCCGCCTGTCCTGACAATCCTGGTCTTTGCATTGGGAAATGTTTTGAACGCTTCCACACACGAGTGAAGTTTTAGCGTAGGGTAAAGCATTTCACAGGCTAGGACACACTTACACAGGGTCTCCCAACATGCCATCGCATTTTGAGAGACCCAAACCTGGAACCAAAAAGTTGAACAGTTATGCCGCGTACACACGATCATTTTTCAGGGTCGTAAAAAACAACGTTTTTAACCCGTTCCCTACCGAGTCATTGTAAAATGACGTCGGCGGGAACCATCCATCCCTCAGACTGAACATCATATGATGTCCTTGCCTTCTCGGGCGGCTAGGGGGCGCGCGCGCCCCCGCCGCATTGCTCGGGACCTGGTGTGCGTCCCAGTACAGAGGAACACACATCGATCTCCTCCACTTGTGAGTCCCCCTCCCCCTACAGTTAGAACACACTTTAGGGAACATATTTAACCCCTTCAGCGCCCCCTAGTGTTAATCCCTTCCCTGCCAGTCATATTTATACAGTAATCAGTGCAGTTTTATAACACTAATCACTGTGTAAATGTGAATGGTCACAAAAAAGTGTCCGATGTGTCCGCCGCAATGTCACGGTCACCATAAAAAAATGTTTTTGTATTTTCCTTTAAGATGTTCAAACACAGCACTTGTTTAGAGCAATATGTGTAGCAGGTCTTACTAAGGCATTACAAATGAAACAATTGCTACTTATCCGTTAGCAGGGCTTGAGCTTAGCAGCAAGGGATTCCGTAGTGTAAGGTGTCAGCAAGGAAGATCTCTCTGGTTGTCCCCAGCTATGGCAGCCTGGACGTAGTGAATGTGATGAGCATATTGTTCCAGCCAGCCCTGATGTCCTGTGTGGCCGCGCTGGTACCAGAATTGTAGCGTGGACGATACCGCTGACAATAATAGAACGGCGTGTGTAATACACGCCGTTCTGTTTATAGTTGCGAGGCATGTGTGCTGAATGCAATGCTGATTGTATTCGGCACTTCCGTGTTCCAAGCTGGAACGCGCGCGGCGCCGGGGGATGACGCCATCGCGCGGACGACGTATGCGTTCCAGTGTGGAATGCAATACGGCAACAGCGCCGTTTACACTAGGCTCCCAAAAAGTCCCACACATGTGGTATCCCCGTACTCAGGAGAAGCAGCAGAATGTATTTTGGGGTGTAATTCCACATATGCCCATGCCATGTGTGAGCAATATATCATTTAGTGAAAACTTTTTGTAAATTTTTATTTATTTTTTGTCATTATTTAATCACTTGGGACAAAAAAAAAATATTCAATGGACTCCACATGCCTCTCAGCAATTTCCTTGGGTTGTCTACTTTCCAAAATGGTGTCATTTGGGAAGGTTTTGTACTGCCCTGCCATTTTAGCACCTCAAGAAAGGAGATAGGCAGTCATAAATTAAAAGCTGTGTAAATTTCAGAAAATGCACCCTAGTTTGTGGACGCTATAACTTTTGCGAAAACCAATAAATATACGCTTATTGACTTTTTTTTTACTAAAGACATGGGGCTGAATACATTTTGGCCTAAATTTATGAATAAAATTGAGTTTACTAGATTTTTCTTATAACAAAAAGTAGAAAATATCATATTTTCCGTTTATATCGCCAAAAATAAAAATCGCAGAGATAATCAAATACCATCAAAAGAAAGCTCTATTTGTGGGAAGAAATTTGTGGGAAGAAAAGGACGCAAAAGGACGCAAATTTTGTTTGGGTACAACATTGCATGACCGCGCAATTACCTGTTAAAGCAGCGCAGTGCCAAATTGTAAAAACCCCTTGGTTCCTTAACCTGCATATTGGTCCGGGTCTTAAGTGGTTAAATGTTTGCAAACTTTTACATGCAACTGTAAAAACAGTGCACCAATAACCACTGCTTAACTACCTAAGGACCGCCCCATGCAGATATACTGCGGCGGTGGCCGGATGTAGGAGCTGTGTGAAAATGTCTAAGTGAGTGAGATCCTCCACTCCATACCCCCACCTCTGCCTGAGATATGCCGGAACAGTTTGCCTTGGGTTTAAGCTTGGGATCAAGCCGATATAGCCCTGATATTTTCTGCCTTATTCTGCCTTATTGGAGGTGTTTTTACCCAGCCATCATACTGCACTGTCTGCAATTCACTCCCCCCATCCATTCCTCCGGATCTGTATGACCCTGTGACACCGCGGCATTGTGTAACCTGCACCCAGGAATCTACCCCCGTTGTGGAGCTGGGGGACTGTGGGGAGAGAGTGGACATTGGCTTACCGTGATTGCTGGGTGCTGTGGATGCGTGCAGTGTAGGAGGTCCGTGGTGCCGCTGGACGTGGAGGGGAAGCTCGGAGCTCATCATACAGAGCCGTACAGGATCCTTGCTGAAAGTCTTGTGAGATCACGGCAGGACGAGATACAGCCAGACCAAGAACGAGTAAGTGTACTCTGCTGTACCCTGCTGGCGTAAAAGCAGACTGCAGGGAAGGCGATGTGAAGTGAGAGCAGATAATGTTTAAGGTTAATATTGCTCAAAGGACATATATACCAGATAAAGCCTCCCTTTTGTCTCTTCCTCTCTTCTGCCCCTGTTTTAACTGACATTTCCATGCCATTTCTATGCTTCATGGGGGTGCGGTGAGAGTGAAAGGAGCAAAGAAGAATCGGGCACAGTGGAACCACAATAAGGTAATATAATAGGAGCAGGATCCATACGACATTAATTCATAATCTGTCACATTAATATGTCCAAGAAGCGTGGAGAGGAAGGGCAATTAGTTCAACACCGTCCACTTCAAGAAGGAGCTCAAGTTACCAGCTCAGCAAAGAATCTGGCAGTGCAATCACTGAGGACGCAAAATACTTTGCGAAACGCGTAGAGGCTGCTGACATCTACGGAACCACGCGCTGATAGTGAGATAGGCGTAAGGAGAACACGAGAGGAACGGCTTTTATCTTTCATCTGTTTTGCATACACGGCTGGAGAAGCTTGGTGCAGGCATATGGGCAAAACCAAATGTGAGTGCAATACTTATCTGTTTTTAAGTAACCAATACATTTTTTACGTACTACACCATGAGGGGCACTCCTCTTTTTTATGAGTCATTGTAGGAGGGAAAGAGACCCCACTAGTACATACAAGGCATCTGGCAGTTGGTGAAAATACATGTAAAAGGAGTGGTTACCCTGGGAATGAACCAAAGGAATTTATTGAATGAGATCTGGTGAGTGGCCATTTCTAGCGGTGACGGGAATATCACTGAAGTGGTGACATTTCGTTGTGTTATAACATCTCACGGGAGAAGCATTCATATTAGCACCTGACTAGTATATTGTGACTTTAATGAGAAGAGGACCAAATTAGAAATCCTCTATCTAACTCTCACATATATATTTTTTTCTGTATTTATATATATTTCACATTTCTAGGTGGATAATATAATATTTGTTTGTTTTTGAGGTAGTGATCCGTTGTATCTGGCATAGGGGAACACATGCTTTATAAGAGCACTATTTTATAAGTGTATTGCATATATATGCAAGTTTTTTGTGTGTTTTTTTGCAATTTTTCTGAGAATATCTGTATATAAGCACTTTGCACTTGGCACATATTTTTACACATTTATATTTATTTGGTGTATTGTCAAATGGAGGTGATATGTATTGGGGTTAATAACTAAAACCATTGCCCAGAAATAGGTGGCGATAGATTAACCACTAGGGGAGCGCAATCCATATACCACATTCAAGGTAGTAAGAACACCCGTTCTGCAAAAAGTCAGGCAACAGCGGATGCAAAGTTGGAACGCTTTGCCCGAACCACCCTATCACCAGCGAAGGAGATTTACCACCAGCAACCAGCACAAGTAGGACCCGCAGCGGATCGGAAAAAACAGGGCAGGGGTCAAGCAGTGGCTAGCCCAGCTGTGAAGTCTAGCACAAAAATAGTGAGTACTAAAGGGAAAGTGGGAGGAAAAATTACTATTGTAACTCCTGAATTAACCCCCGTCGAGCCAGCTGAGGCTAGCATGGAGGAAGAGCCCACACTGCAAGACTTTTTGCATGCCATTAATGGCATTAAGGGAGAGCTTCTCTCAATGGAGGATAGGGTGAATAAGATGGTGGAAAAAATGACTGTGTTGGAGGAGAGACTTAGTACTGTGGAGGATGATATACTTCCCCTTAAACAAGTAATTACTGGGATAAAGAAACAAATGGACGTACATGCGGCTAGAATTGATGAGTTAGAAAACAGAACTCACAGAAATAACGTTAGGATAATAGGTATGCCTGAACAGAGTGAGGGAGAAAATGCCATCGCATTCTTGGAAGGATGTTTCAGGGAGGTCTTCGGGGCCACATCTTTTTCTCCATTTTTTGGCATCGAACGAGCTCTTCAAACCCCCTTTAAACCTCGGCCGGCAAACAAATATCCTAGGCCAATACTTGTAGCTAATTACATTGACAAAGTGACTTTGCTACGGAAGGCTAGAGAAAAAGGAGATATTTTTTTCAATGGGGTTAGAATTTCACTGTATCAGGACTTCTCCCCAGAGCTGCAGAGACAAAGAGGAGAATTTGTCCCGGTCAAACGAATGCTTTAGCAACACAAACTTGCTTATGCGTTACTCTATCCTGCGAGTGATGGCGAAGGGTGGTGCGCAATTTTTTGATTCCCCAATAGGTGCGGAGAAGTGGCTTGAGGAAAATAAGAAAGATCTTTAATTTTCCATGGGATACAGGACAAGTGAACATTGGCCTGGCTTAGAGATTTGCCTTTTTTTTTTTGTTGTTTTTCTTTTAGTTTGCACAATATTAGCAGTAGTTCAAGCATGAGGACGGTTAAAGAGATCTCCTGCTAATTCAAATAGGGGGGGTAGTTTTGAAAAAATAAAAATTATTTTTAATACTAAATCTAGCTCCTATAGTAGATGGATAAAGCACGAAAAAAAGCACTAAAGTAGCACTGAGTATTAATTAAAGGGGGGGGGAGAGGAAGGAGGTAGTTGAAAAAGGGGAATAGATGTACGGTAGAGGGAAGGAGAGAATAGGTATGGGAGGCATGGGTGGTATAGGGAGGTACGCTAGAGGGGAGGAGTGTGTGGTGTTTTAAGGTCATAGGTACAACCCTGGGGGTAGGCCTAGATGGGCCAAGGAGGGGGGGCTGGGAGGAAAAATGGGGGCAGGGAGGTTTTGATGGGAACGAGGGAGGGGGGAAGGGGAGGGAAGAAAAATCACAAAAACTACAATTAAATAGCGATTTACAAATACACCTACAAACACCTGGTTAGGTATGTTTCATACATACACCAGATGGCACAGGAATACTGTATTTAACAGAAAACCACAAATAACGTTCGGTTTATTCTTTGACGCACATACACTTTAACAGTATTTTTTTTCATTACTTTAATTAGATGGACATTTTTAATTTAGTTTTTTCCTTTTTTTTTCCTCCTTTATAGGTATAAGTATAATTTGTTTATGACAAGTCTCAATGAATAATGTAACAAAAAAGGGTGTACTACTTATGACATGGAATGTCAGGGGATTAGGGGATAGGGATAAAAGAAATGCAATGTTTAAATATTTTGAAAGACTGCAGCCCCAGATAATATGCCTGCAGGAATCGTATTTGCGGCCTAATTCTATCCACCTGCTGCGCTCACGTAAATATCCGACGCAGTACCATCCTACATATTCCTCTTATTCCAGGGGGGTTAGTGTAATGGTTTCTGCTAATGTTTCCTTTGAATGTATTCAACAGCAGGTGGACAAAGAAGGCGGATATGTTTTTCTGCTATGCAAAGTTAATAGGTTAACATGTATCATTGCTGCAGTCTATACCCCCCCCCATTTTCTGCGGCACTCCTCAGAAGGTTGGCACAATTCATGCCTCTACATCCGGATACCCCCATGCTTGCATTAGGGGACTTCAATAATACTCTGGAACTGGGTCTGGATAGAATGTCTTTGGTATCTAAGGTGACAGGACTGACAGCTGGCAAAACTAATTTTGCCTCACTGCTATCTGAACTGGGGCTCCATGATGTCTGGCGTGAGAGGCATGTGGATGAGAGATGTTACTCGTGCCACTCTGCCTCGCATGGCGGACTTTCCCCAATAGATCTAGGCTTGGGGAACGAGCCGTTAATGCAACAGGTAAGCGACTCGGCTTTTGAGCCACGACTATTGTCGGATCACTCCCCATTTTGGGTACAGTTAGATGCCACGGTTGCATCTGGGCGCTAATTGTGGAAAGTGAACCGTTTTTGGTTGACTTTATTTCCAGGATGGTAGGCTCACTACGGGAGTTTTTGCAGTTTAATAGGGGATCTGCTAGCACAGTGGTAGTATGGGATTCATTAAAGGCATTCTTGAGGGGGTGTCTGATTAGAGAGATCTCGGGTATTAAGACCCACTCTAGGGAATGGGAGGAAATGAAGGCCAGAGAACAAGCTTTGGTAGCAGATTCATCTCAAATTAACCATGATTCTTGGATTGAGGTGCAATCTGTGTATAATTCTGTTTTGTTGACGGCAGCAGAGAAGAGGAGATATTTTCATCAGCTTTTTTTGAGGAAGGGGAAAATACGGGACATATTCTAGCCCTGGTGGCTAGGGAGCAAAGGGATTCCTCTAATATTCTAGCCATAAGGGCGGAGTCGGGGGAGACCCATGCTCTTAGTTCCGATATCCTAAATGATTTTTATGGTTTTTATAAGGATTTATATTCCTCTAAAACTAACTATGCCAACTCTGAAATGGCCTTGTTTCTTCAAGGTGGCCCCTTTCCCCAACTTTCTGAGGCGGATAGGGAGAACATCTCCCTATCACATTAGTAGAATTGAAGGAAGCCTTAGAAGGGGCTATGCAACATAAATCCCCAGGCCCAGATTACCAGCGGAGGTATATTCTCACTATGGTGAGGTTCTATTGCAGCCTTTGATGGAAGCCCTATCTGAGGCAGTTGATACAGGAAGTCTACTGGATAGCATGCAGGAGGCTATAATTGTAGTACTCCCCAAGCCAGGTAAAGACAAGCTTTCGCTAGATTCATACCGTCCAATTTCTTTATTAAATATGGACGTTAAGCTTCTGGCTAAAATTCTGGCCAAGAATTCTGGTTATCGGCAGACTGGTTCATCAAAACCAGTCTGGCTTTATACCCAATCGCTCTACGGCTGATAATATACAACGATTATATATGAATTTGCAGGTGCCGGTGGATAATCCTGGGGGTAGGGCCATTCTGTCACTGGATGCTACTAAAGCGTTTGACAGTGTGGAGTGGCCCTACCTCCTGGAAATCTTGACAAGGTTTGGACTGGGGAGCAGGTTTATAGCATGGGTAAAGGTGCTTTACTCCAAACCTAGAGCTAGACTCTGTATTAACAATAACCTCTCCCCCTCATTTGAGCTACATAGAGGCACCTGTCAGGGGTGCCCGCTATACCCACTGATGTTCGCCTTGGCAATTGAGCCCCTGGCGATACTGATCCGTAATACACCGGAGGTAGTCGGTTTTCGCAGGGCCCGGAGGGAAGACAAAATCTCCCTATATGCAGATGATGCAATTATATACCTAGGTGACATGGAAGCCTCGCTACGGACAGCGATGGGGATCATAGGAGAATTTGGAGTTTTTTCTGGATTTAACATAAATTGGTCTAAATCAATGTTAATGCCTATAGATCCGTTGAGTGGTGGTCTCCCTGAATGCGGCTGAGTATCTTTGGATGAATCTGGATCCACTGTTGGAAAGGCAGAGAGAGAAATGTAATAGCTGGTGTAAACTTCCCTTATCGGTGGTAGGAAGGGCTAACCTAGTAAAAATGGTATGGGCTCCACAACTTTTATGTTTTCCACAATTCATATCGAATAAATGGTTTAAAAGAATCGACACATTGAGGCAGGAGTGGATATGGAAGAAAAAGGTAGCTAGGATCAGTCTAACCACCTTGCAATATGGAAGGGATGGGGGGGGACTTGCAGTCCCCCACACCAAAACTTATTTTTTGGCCTCTCAGTTTCAACAGTTGGCAGGATGGGGGCGGGAAGAAAGGGAGGATCCGATTAGTAATTTGGTGACCAGCTCGGTCCCCTTATTAAAGGCTGCCTCCCATTTGGAGATGGACTTGCCTAGTATACCACATTCCGCACCCACAGGAATTCTCCATAAAAAGGTATGGGGAGAGATGCGGAAGGCCCTGAGGATAAAGGGCCCGCTACCCTTTACTCCAATGTGGCATAATCCTAGATATGCACAGATACATGATTTACAGGGCTTTACTTCCTGGAAAGAGAGGGGAATCTTGTTTTTCTCGCAGGTGTATGAAGGTGAGGTATTGAAAACATATGAACAGCTGTGTAGGGAATTCCAGCTAGCCCCTAGGGGCTTCTATCAATATCTCCAGCTCCGGCACGCTCTACAGGCACAGCAACAGACATGCCCGCTGGTAGTATCATCACCAGCACCTTTGATGACGGCAGTCCTGCAAGCATATGTCCGAAGGGGATTAATAGCAGAAATCTATGAGGGATTGCTGACAACAGTACAGAATCATGCTTCTCTTAGATGCCGTAGGAAGTGGGTAGAGGACATTGGGGAGATAGACGGAGACCAGTGGGAGAGGGCTCTTGAATCTGTTCCAGTGGTCTCCGTGTCACATAAATTATTGCAACTTTTTATCCTACACAGGGCCTACAGAACAGCAGTGCAATTATATAGATGGGGAAGAAGGGACACCCCCATGTGTCCAAAGGGAAAAATAACATCAGGGGGACTTCATACATTTAATATGGAGATGCCCAAAGCTTCATAGGTACTGGGAGGAAGTCTCACAGTGTATTACCAAAGTGGCCCAGGCACCAGTCCCATTGGACCCTCTGGTATATCTGCTCGGGGCTATCGATTCTGAAAAATATACAAAAGGAAAGTATTACATGTTAACAAGATTGTTGTACCTGGCTAGAAAGCTTATCGCACGTTATTGGATGGCACTTGTGGTTCCCACAGGGAAGCAATGGATTGCGCACGTTAACTCCCTATTGTGAAGAGAACATCTGGCCTATAAACACAGAAAGGCAGGGGGTAAATTTAATGATATATGGCAATCCCGGTGGGGAGACCCGAGCCTTGCACCACTAAAACTGGTGACAGAAAGATTTCTTATGTAGAGAGTAGAAGAAATGGGGGGGAGGGCAGGGGAAAAAAATGTTATAGGCAAAATAGATATGGATATTGTTATAATATAAGAATTTTTAAATTGTTTATAATGTATTCCAATTGAATTGTATGGGATGTCGAAAGACATATACATGTACTAAATGAGAAATGGTAAAATAAAAAGTGTTTGATTTAAAAAAAAAAAAAGATATACTGCGGCATGCCGGCCCTCCTGCACAAAATCATATACAGGTATGTGATTTTGTGCAGTGGGACTTGGGCACACACTGCTGGCGACCCACTACCGCTGTGATTGGATACAATGGGAGCCAATCAGCCGGTCTGGCGGCCACAGTTGCTGCCCGAGGCCCCACGATCATTTACAGAGGAAACAGAACGGCGGTGTGCATATGTAAACAAAAAACCGTAGGGGATAGCGGTGCTGTCACCTAGTATGTATGATAGCAACAAGTCCATCAATTTAGTCCTTGTTTTAGAGTTCTTAGTATAAATGGAGAGGGGCTGAGACTAAATAAGGGGGAGAGGAAGGGGGGGGGAAGGAAAAAGACCTGTATACTGTTTGCAATAGTCCATAAACCAGGGAAAGCCTTCAGAGGTAAGTTGAGAGCAGACTCCAGGATAGAACTAGTAGCATTTAATAGCATACAGGTGCAATTATCCACTTACATCAAAGTTATGGAGGTCCTATCCACACTGATGTGGCGTCCATCTGGCGCTATAGTGTCACTGCAGCTTTCGTTGCCCAGGAGAAGGGAATCCTGTCCAGCAGGATTTCTGGGAGGCTGGAGAGCTGTGACCGAGGCTTGGTTGAAGCTGTGGGTCAGTGTTGGAATGCAGTGTCAGGCGCAGTGACATCACTGGTGGTCGCGACGACGTTTTGGAGCATGCGCTCTGGCTAGCAAGACAGGTGCGCTCCTTTCTCAAACTTCGAAAGGAGCGCGACTGTATTTGCACCTGTAATCTATTAAATGCTACTAGTTCTAACCTGGAGGCGCCTGTTTTCTTCTTTTTGCCTATGTAAACAAGGCAGATGCCTTTCTGTGAGGGAGGAGATGGAAATCTTGTGTTTCTGCTAAGCAGAAACACTGATCTCTGTGTTCCTCCGGTCACAGCACCCCACCCCCCACAGTTAGAAAGAACTCCCCAGGAACACACATAACCCTTTGATCGCCCCTGTTGTTAACCCCTTCTGTGCCAGTGTCATTGGTACAGTTACACTGCATATTATTTAGCATTGATCACTGTATTAGTGTCACTGGTCCCCAAAAAGTGTCAGGTGTCTGATTTGTCTGCTGCAATGTCGCAGTCCCATTAAAAATCGCTGATCACCACCAATACTAGTAAAAAAAAGAAATTCCATTAAAATATCCCCTAGTTTGTAAGCGCTATAACTTTTGTGCAAACCAATCAATATTGTTTTTTTGGGGATTTTTTTTTTTTTACCAAAAATGTAGCAGAATACATATTGGCCTAAACTGATGAAGAAATTAGATTTTTTTATGGATGCGTTTTATAGCATAAAGTAAAACATATATATATATTTTTTTCAAAATATTTTTTTTGTTTATAGCACAAAAAATAAAAACCGCAGTTGTGATTAAAATACCACCAAAAGAAAGCTCTATTTGTAGGAAAAATAACTGACAGAAGCAAGCTCCTGTCAAAGAGGCATGACTGAAAAAGGTCTGCCAATCTTCACCTGACTGGTGTATTCTGGAGGGGGGCTGTCCTCCGTTAGAACACAACATCAATAACATCAGCTCTTCATTTTTTTTTCCATTCAGCCCACTGGGTACTTCATGTATTAAAGGGATTGAGGCTATTCACAAAGGTGTGTCATATTCTTCCAATGACATGCCAGAAAGATAAAATTGGTCCCAGCTGCAATGTTCTCAGTGAAACACACCTCTCCATGTCTGGCATGCATTAGTTAAATGTGGGCCATATCTTCAGTTACCCCACAAATCTGCATTTGTTTTATTTGTGCAGCTTGTTTAGGACGTTTAAAGAACAAATGTCAACAGACAATACATTAATTGGACCCCTCCATCAATATCCACTTGTCAGAAGTGAGGAGGAATACATCTGCGGAGCCACCAGTGGTGGTTTGGATGAAGAAACGTTTTCTTTCCCTACATCTATAACACCTACCGGAAAAGGTAAAGATCGTTTTTTTAATGTTTTGGTGTTTTCACCTTAAAATATTCATCTCAAGTAGGTCTTGTGGTATGCTACTTTTATTTAGGCTGGGTTCACACTATATTGCATGACAGCAGTACTACATCTGTCCTACATTGGTTCTACATTGGTCCTACATTGATCCTACATTCGTCCTACATCCATCCAACTTTCATGAACAGGATACTACTTTGATCCGACTTTGTGATAGTCTGACTTGTTCTTTGACCAATCAAAACAATCCCAGAGTGAGATTAATTCCTTTACTACTGCTGTAATCACATGTTGGATGTCAAAAGTCGGATGGTAAGGACAAGGCTCCTACTTTGGTCCGACTTCAATGATATTCAATGGGCTGAAGTAGGATCGATGTCGGACCAAAGTAGTACAGGGAGCATTTTCAAAGTCGGACCGACATGTGTCGACCAGTTAAGACAGCTCTCATAGGGAAACATTGATTTTCACACGTCATGCGACATGAGCTCCCAGTGTCGGATCGTTTGTCGGAACAGTGTGAACCTGGCCTTACCCACTATATCCTACGCTTATGTTAACTGTAGGTTATTGGTAATTGAGCCAAGCATTCAAGTTATGAGCATTAGAATTGATTAGGTGAAATCAGAAATCGCGGGGCCCCCATACAGCCTTCCCAATTGTGTCGGTACAAAACATTTTGTAATTTTAGTTATAATAACTATGAACTTGAACTTTTACTTGGTTAGTAGTTAAAAGGTTCAGTTTATATTGCATCACCACTAGCAGTAATGCTCTTTTTGAGGTCACCATTTGCATGCAGTTAGCAGCAATTCAAATACAAGTATCTTTTTCTGTTGCCTGTTTTCTGAATTGTCTATATATTGGATTTATAGGTTTCTAGATTATTTGTTGGCAAGACATAGCGATGCTGTGGCAGGATAGTACACACGTGTGGGGTTTCGCACATGGAGGAATACTCTCTCCAGTGATGCTTGGGTGGGCTTTCAATGGCTACAGTGTCCTAACAGAACAGGATGGGGCACAGATAGCTATGGGAGTTTTACGGCCAGACTTCTTGGGGAAGGGATTAGGGCAAAATGACCTACAGATATGCATTTAAATGAATCAAAATTTTTCAAGCTGCACAGTTTATTACCACATGGGGCCCCTTGACTGCATAAGCTATTGTCTTTAATCTATATCTATCTATCTATCTATATATATATCTATCTATATATATATATATATATATATATATATATATATATATATATATATATATATATATATATATATATATATATATATATTATATATATAATATATATATATAATATAGTGCAGCGCTACTAATGTGGTAATTCTAATATCAAAAGGATGTGCAAAATTATGTTCATAAATCAAACCGTACAATCATCACAATCTCCCAAAAAATAAAAGTCCTAATGTGAAGAAAAAAAATAATAATATATATATATATATATAATAATATATATATATATATATATATATATATATATATATAAAAATAAATATACATTTATTGTGGCAGAGCATATTGCCCTGCCAGGGTCTAGAAGGAAGTTGTGACCCAGAATTCTTAACCAGACGGGTTAAGGGGCTCCAGGGAGCTTGTAACATGAATCTGGCTTTTCAGTTTCCTCCTTTCATAGAAAGGTCCACTTTGGGACCTGGAGCCTGGGGGTTTCTGAGAGATCCGAGTGGGATGAAATCCCCAGTCCTGGGCCCTGATTTTGAAAACAGCTAGCATACTGATTGGTCAGGTGTGTGCTGGGCTTTTAGTAGTAACCTGAACATAGACCACAGTATTTGTTATTTGCACTTAACACTTTAGCAAGAATAAGGGGTGGGGCTGATTGTTATATACACATATTTTCTTTATTAGTTGAACTTGGACATTAACCATTTCCCACCCGGCCACTGCATATGTACGGCCGGGTGAGCGCTCTCTCCTTCTGAGTGGACGTTCAGGAACATCCCTCAGAAGGAGGGGGTCTGTGCATGCCCGTACAGTGGCGCGATCCCGATGTGCTTGTGTCACTTGGACATGGCGCATCTCAGATTGGCAGGAGGGCTCTGTGATTGGCCCTCCTGATCACATGATGGCCGTGTCCAATCACAGCCATCATGTGATGTAAACAGAGAGCCGGTTGCTAGGTAATCGGCTCTCCTCTCCTCACACATTAGTTGTCGTGAGGAGAGGAGAGCGGATCGCTGCAGCCATCTGGTGAGCATGAGCTGTTTTTTACAGCTTTTTACACACTGATCACCAGCCTAGTAACACAATGTAAAACACACATGTCCCCAAAACACATGTCCCCACATAGTAAAAACACCTGTCCCCCACATATGTAACAGTAAAATCATATGTCCCAATGATTATCTGCAGACACATGTCCGTGATCATTTGCGTACATATGTCCGTGATCACACAAACCAATTATACACTTAACTGGATTTTTTTTACCAAAGACATGTAGCAGAATACATTTTGGCTTAAATTTATAACAAAAGTATGATTTTTAATAACAGCCTACCTGTAAAATCCTTTTCATTTAAGTACACCACGGGACACAGCGCCTTAATCATTACATATTGGGTTGTATGGGTCACCAGAGGAGATTGGACACTGGCACAATCAATGAGAACAAATTCCCCTCCATATAACCCCTCCCATACAGGAAGTACCTTAGTTTTTGTAGCAAAGCAGTAAGGATCCCATAGAAGATAAACTTTTACTGCTCTCACTACATCTAGAGAGTGCAATAACTGTTCCCCCCGCTGTCCGCGGTTCAGGAAAAAAGGAAGGCAAAACAATGTCTTAATTTAAATGAAACGCCGATATTACCTTTGGAAAAAAGGTAGGAGACAAGGCAGAACAATAAGAATATGGCGGATAGGTTCAAAAGGTTGCTCTTGCAAGACTGACAATACGAAGATCAAATCCCAGGGACACAAGGGTGACTTGACTGGCGGATTTATCCACAGTACTCCCTGAATGAATGCCCGGAATAGGGAATGAGACTCCACCTTGATGGTACTCAGCGCTAATTTCATATCCACTCCTAATTGGCAAAAGGCGAGAATCCTACTTATAGCATACTTCAGAGGATTCCACCCTCTGGATTCACACCAGGAAACATACACCTTCCATACTCTGTAGTAGATTAGCCTGGAGGCTGGCTGTCTTTCTTGATCCTGCCCAGAAATCTCTGTAAGAGAGGGATCGGGGGGAATGCATAGATCAGTGAAAACTTATTCCAAGGAATTGTCAGAGTAGGCCAGCTGATCTCTTGTCCTGGACACAAAGTTGTCCAACTTTCTGTTGCGCCTGGAAGCTAGCAGGTCCCCCCATCTCTGACATATTGCCTGAAAGACATCGGGGTGGAGAGAGCACTCTCCTGGTGACAGCTGCTGGCGACTTAGATAGTCCGCTTGCCAGTTTTCTACCCCTGGAATGAAGATTGCCGAAAGACAAGGAACATGTTTTCTCTTATCGTCCATGGACGGACACGGCTCCTTAAATCTTCACAAGTGGGTTATGTTCCTGTTCACAGGAGAGGACTAGGCAGAAACATGTTAGATAATTAAATACATGTTACGTTAACAGAGTTGAACAGCCCCACCCAGGGGGCGGTCCCTCCAGACATAACTCTCCTCCCTGCAGTATGCAGCCTCAGTTTCTTTCTGCCTAGCAAGGAGAAGGACGCATGGCTCCCTTTGGAGGAAGACAGCTTCTGCTCTGAGGTCCACATATGACTGGGCTCTGGTGTTGTCTCACAGTGGACCGGGCCGACAGCTACCTCCAACGCGGTTGTATGCATGTCAGGAATGCGTCGGGTCCTCGCTTCGATCGGTAAGTGCAGTCCCTCCCACTTAGGTGGGTTGGTACAGCTGCGCATTCCTGGGGTTCGGGGGTCCTCCTGTTCTCCCTTCCCTGCTCTCTGTCATATTTCCCTCTGCGGTCTATTGCTTCCGTGGTGGACCTGTGGGGGGACCTCCTATTCCCACCAGGGGGCTGTGGGGTGTCTGGCCTATGTTTTTTTTTGTGGGGGTGTATTTTCTTGGAAGGGCCTCCTTAGGCCTTCTCAGTCATGTCGCGGCATTTTGCTGCCATTTACTCGGCGCCAGCGCCATTTTTTTGTAGCCTGCTGCTTTAATTAGGAATTCCCATTGGCGCCCATTTTGTTGTGGCCGCGCTATGGCGCAGTTTACTATTGCTGGCGGCCATGTTTCTGTAGCCGTTCCTTCTTTGAGGCGTCCAGCGGCCATTTTGGAGGTGATTTTGCTTCTAGTGCTAGGCTTCTCAGCGCGCAGCACAGATCTCCTCATGATGTTTTGAGGAGCTTCTCCTCACAAGCACCCGCTGTGTTCTGATGGTAGGCAGTGGCGCTGAACAGTCTCCTTCGGTGATTGGTGAGTCCACTGGGTAACCCCCGGTCAGCACAGCAAGGAGGGTGGGATTTCTTCAGGTCTGAAATGGGTCCCTGAGAGCTGTTATAGATGGAGTCAGTGTCTGGTTCTGCCTCTCAAAACATGCCAGAGGTGGCTGCTGGAGCTCCTGCACCTGCGGTTCATGGATACTTTGTTGGAGTGGTGTGCGGGTGTTAGGGGGTGTTAAATAGTGCCCCCACCATCCCCTAGGGACTGCTCTGTCATAGACTGGGACCTGGCTGTCATTTCCCTAGTTCTGTATTGTCCGTGTATGTGGACCAGAACCTTCCTTGTGAGGGGGATTCCTCACTTGGGTTGGTATAGGCATCACGGTGGTGTAGTGGTTAACTCCCTCACCTGGCAGCAGGAGAGTCACGTGTTCGAGTCTGGACTCCGACGCTAAACTGCCTGGAGATTGTATGCTCTCTTCCTGTGTCTGGATGGGTTTTCTCCGGGTATTCCAGTTTCCTCCCACACTCCAAAGACATGTGTGCAGAGCACTTGTCAGTGCGCTGTATGGAACTCCCTTATGCTGCCTAGTGCAGCGGAGGTTTTCTCTGAGGGCTCTGTCTTTTTTTGTGCGCACAAATCGGACCGCTCTGTGAACTTTTTCCTTATATTTTCTTTGATTAGTTCATTAATAAGGAATGGGAAAGGCCACAGAAGTCCTTGTAGTTCCTCAGCGCCCGGGGTTTCGGTACCCCTTTTGAGGAGAGTTTAAAAAAAAAATCTCCTCAGGTTGTGGCCCCCTGTTAAATGTCCCTTTTTAGAAGGGACCCCTGCCTTCAAGGACCTCACTGATAGGAGGTCCGAGGCGCTGACCCGCTCCATGTTTACTATGCTGAGGTCTGCATCGCGACCTGTTGTGGCCGCACCCTTGGTGTCTCAGCCACTCACTGAGTGGGCAAGGTTTTGCACCTGACTGTGGAGGAGCACCAGCTCCCTCCCTAATTTGTTAGACTGGCCGAGCTGTTGGTCAAGGGCCTTGTATAAGTCTGTGATGCGGCACGGGATGGTGCATCCTCAATGCCCAGAGCCTCTGTTTCGGCTGTGATTTTGCGCCGTCTGATTTGGCTGAAATGCTGGTCTGCTGACCAAGCATCCAAAAGAGCCCTGGCTGATTTACCCTTCAGGGGTGGGAGGTTTTTTGGTACCTCGTTGGATGATATTATCAAGATGTCGCTGGGGGTGAGAGCACTCTCCTCCCTCAGGCCACCTGGGGAAAGGGGCCGCGCGTGTGCCGGGTCATTAATTCCCCGTTTAGAGGCGGTATTTTGTCGTCAGTCAGGGCCCGCGGGGTAATCTTCCCAGGCCGACAAAGGCTCAGCTGGGGGATGAGTACGTCCCTGGGTGCGTAGCAGCACCCACACCCGCATATGTATGTAGCCTTCCCCGGCCCGTCTCATGGGTGAGGCGATGACTTTGCAGGTTCTCAGCTCGGTGAACCTCCCTGCTCTCCGACCAGTGGGTCTACGAGGTGGTTCTTCGGAGTACTGGATAGGGTTCTTCCTATCCACCAAACAGATTCTTCCCTCATGTCTCTCTCCTTCCGGCTCGTCGGTCTGCCTTGCTGGGGCAGTGTAGGACTTGCTAAGCTGCAGGGTAATTTTACCTGTCCCACAGGACGAGAGATTTTCATGAATGATATTCAAATCTGTTTTCGGTCCCGAAGACGGACGCGGTCCATCCAATCTTGGGCCTCTAAGCCCTAAATGCCTTTATGAGAGTTAGGTTGTTCCGCAGGGATTCCATTCGTTCGATGGTAGCTGCGCTCCATCCAGGGGAGTTTCTGGCATCCTTGGACATCAAGGGCGCATACTTGCAGACCACACTTTGCGCAGGTCACCAGAGGTTTCTGTGCTTCACGGTAGGGAGGACCACTGTCAGTTGTGGCTCCTCTTTTTGGCCTAGCGTCAGCACCAAGTGTCTTCAGAAGGTGCTCACACCGATCCTAGCTTTGCTGGGACAGTAAGGCTTGCCATCGAGGGCTACTTAGACATCTTTCTTCTGAATGCAGATTGTGGCTCAGAATTGGAGGAGGATGTTGTAACGGAATGACCCGGGACAAACAGAGACTTTGGAAGAATGAGGGGTACTCCTGTGCCAGCGTCATTAATAACTCTTATGTCTAGGGTCACCTTATGCCCAATAGTGCCATAGGGTGACTGAGAAATGATATCCTAAATTACAGGACAGGGGACATTACTGATGGCTCATATTGCAATTGGAGATATTGCAAAGTGTTGGTTTATTCTATGACTCATCTCTCTGTGTAGACTGTTGACATGTTAAATAAGGCTGGCTCTTGAAATGCCTTTCATTGTGTGATAACACTGCTTAAAGCCTATTGATGCTCAGCGGTTTGAATACCTTTCTGTCAAGCTGTATGTGGAGACAGAACGTCTGTCTAAAGATGTGGATTGAGAAGAAATCATTGTGTGATGGTGTTTTGTTTGAATTCTGTTAATGAAGGAATGTGACTTCTCAGGTGGAGTGATTAGATCATGATAATTATAGGCCGGCGCCGACATGTCTAGAATGTTTAGCAATTAGCCATCTGAAGGTGTATTGAAGCCTCCCCAGTGTGTAGGTGGAGAGTTTGATTGTTCCTTTCATGCTTGAACTGTATATAAACTTGAGAGCTAACCATTAAAGTTGTCTTGCATTTAAAACCAGAACAGAGCTGTGTGTCTCGTGTCTGGGGGGAATTCTTATGGGTCGTGTTCGTTTGCCTGATTGTGGAGTGTCGATAAGCTGTCGTGGGTTGATGGAAGGTCGTAAACGGTGGTGACCGTTACAGATGTGTCTATAGCCAGTCAGACCCGCCAAGATTTTGGGTGGGTGTTAAACGTTTAGAAGTCGGTCCTGGTTCCGACTCAGCATTTAGAGTACCTAGGGTTGATTCTGGACTCCTCGGTGGTGAAAGTCTTTCCTCCCCTGGAGAAATTGCAGACTCTTCAGGCTGCAGTGTGGCTGTTGGCATCACGCAATCGGTCATATCTTTTTTGCATGCGAGTCCTAGGCCTCTTGGTTGCCTCCTTTGTGGCGGTACCGTATGCCCAGTTCCACACTCGTGTTTGCAGAGGGAGATACTGTCCAAGTGGTACAAATCTCTCTTGTCTCTGGATCACCAGATTCAGGTAAGCCACCTAATCAGAGTCTCTGAATTGGTGGCTGAGATCTTTGGCTCTTCGATCTGGGAAGTCGTTTCCTCCCTTCCAGTGGACGGTGATTACGACGGACGCCAGCCTCACGGGTTGAAAGCTGTGTCTGGGGGGTCCGGGCGGCCTGGGTCACTGGACTCTAGGGGAATCCAGTCTACCGATCAATGTCCTAGAACCCTGGGCGATCGGGCTATGCTTTTCCTCGTGGTCGAGTAAGTTGCAAGGTCGCCCGATCAGGATTCAGCCAGACAATGCCACGGCTGTGGCTTAGGTCTACCATCTGGTAAACTGGCAGGCGAACTCCTGAGTCGCCAGATGCTGGACCGGGGCGACTGGTTTCAGCACTCGGGTGTTTCAACTCCCTTGCAGGAGGTGTGGCTCACAGGGCATGGATCTCCTGGCCGTTCGTCTCAACCGCAAGGTGACGAAGTTCGTGGCCAGGTCTAGTGATCCCTGTACAGTCATGTCTGACGCGTTGGTGGCCCTGTGGGGTCAGTATCAGCTACTTTATGCCTTTCCTCCATTGTAGTTGCTTCCCCGGCTGCTCCACAGAGTGGAGGCCGAAGGGATCCTGATGATTCAAAACGCTCCAGATTGGCCTTGGCGTCCTTGGTACGCCGATCTCGGGCGCCTGGTGGCAGATGTACCCTGGCAGTTGCCAATGCGGGAGGACCTTCTGTCTCAAGGTCCCATACTTCATCCTGTTGTACAGTAGCTGGCTTTCACGACGTGGCTATTGGAAGCCAGGTTTTAAGAGACATGGGTCTGTCCGACTCGGTTATCTCAACCATGCTGAGGGCAAGGTAGTCTTCTTCCAGGAGTATCTACCATCGCACCTAGAAGGCCTTCATTTCTTTGTGCGAAAAGATGGGGTGCAGTCCACGGACTTACTCTGTGTCCAGGGTCCTGCTGTTTTTTACAGCCTGGAGTGGATCTGGAAATTGCCTTAAGCACCTGTTAGGGGCCGATTTCAGCCTTGGCTGTGTTTTTTCAGTGGCCTTCCGCAGGCAATTCTCTGGTGGGTACCTTTTGTGCAAGGGATTTCGTCATGACTTCCCTCCTCTTGACCCACCTCTTCCCCCATGAGTTTTGACTCTGGTGCTCTCGGTTCTTCAGGAACCTTCCTTTTGTAAACATCAGAGAGATTCCTCTCGACACCATCTCAGATGGTGGCCTTTTTGGTGGCCATTACTTCTGTCAGAAGGGTTTCTGTGTTAGCGGCCTTGCATTGCAAATCGCTGTACTTGATCCTCCATATGGATTGGGCGGTGGTGCGCCCGCAACCTTCCTTTCTTCCGAAGGTGGTTTCGGCCTTTCACCTGAATGAGGACTTTGTTTTTCCATCCTTATGTCCTCGGCCGGCTCATCCTAAGGAGGTTGCACTTCATTCTTTAGGCGTGGTACAATCTTTACGGGTGTACCTGCCTGCTACGACTTCGTTTTTCGGAGATCTGATGCACTTTTTGTGTCGGTGTCGGGTCCACAAAAGGGGCCTGGCGGTCATCCACCATTTCTCGGTGGATCAGGCAGACCGTCACGCAGGCCTATGCTCTTAGGGGGCGGACGCCCCCTTTCTGGTCACGACACTTTCGACCAGGGCGTGCATCCGTTGAGGAGCTCTGCTTGTTTTTGGGGTGAAGTTAAATTGGTTTTCCTGATACTGTTCCCACCCCTTTAAGGAGCTGTGTCCGTCCATGGAGAAAATAGGATTTTTTGTACCCGCCGTAAAATTATTTTCTCTGTCGTCCATGGATGGACACAGCACCCTCCCCTCCTTTTTAGGTTTGTACTGCTTCTTAAGAAATTAGGCTGCATACTGCAGGGAGGATGGTTATGTCTGGAGGCACCGCCCCCTGGGCTGGGCTGTTCAACCCTGTTAAAGTAACATGTAAAAAAAAAACTTTTTTTTTTTTTTTTTTAAACATGTCCCTTTAAAAAAACGAAAAAAAAAAAAAATCCTTATGTGCACTGTGTCCCGGCACCGGGCGCCGGGCATAGTGCGGTTTGGGTAGAGCTACGTCTGTGCAATTGCAGACGCGGCGCTACATTGGCAGCTAAAATATGCCTTTGTGGCGCAAACCGACGCGCCACTATTTCCAGAGCGATGGCCTGTATTATGGCCGGGCGGGTGCAGTGAGTGCACACAGTGCATAGAACTATTTCACATCCCCAGTGGGCGGTGCTTTCTTTCACAGTCTCCAAGCACAGGAAGTGACCTCAGCGCTGCAGCTCAATAGAACACGCACGGCCTGAGTGAGAGGATCTGCTGCAAAGAGGTAGGGAACTAACTGAAGCCATGCCTTCCCCCCCAGTCCCCCATGTGAGAAATATATTTTCGGGCAAAATCGCGGCACCCTCCAGCACTAACCCCCCCACTTATTAAAACTTTTTTAATGTACCATCTGGCCGAATAGGCGGCCGTCAGGACCCCCCCCTGCTTATTGAAAGTTTCTGGGCGGTTGTCACTGATAATGATTTTTAATGTTCAATGCAATGCATATTATGGGTGAAATGCCAGCTGTCAGCAGCCTGAGCCCAGGAGAAGATGGGGAACTACAAGTCCCAGCAGGTTATAATATAAGGCTCCTAGGTGGATGGGTGTCTTATATTATAACCTGCTGGGACTTGTAGTTCCCCATCTTCTCCTGGGCTCAGGTGCATGCAATCCACCATCTATGGGACTACAAGTCCCAGCAGTGAGAAAAACTAGACAAAGATGATGGATTGCATGCACCTGAGCCCAGGAGAAGATGGAGAACTACAAGTCCCAGCAGGTTATATAAAGCTCCGAGGTGGATGGATGACTGGACAGTGACACAGTGGGGACAATTGGCACAGCGACAATTAAAGGGCACAGTGGTGACAATTGGCACAGTGACCACAATTGATGGCATGGCACAGTGGCTGCATTTGATGGCATGGTACAGTGGCTGCATTTGATGGCATGGTACAGTGGCTGCATTTGATGGCATGGCACAGTGGTGACAATTGATGGCACAGTGACCACAATTGATGGCATGGCACAGTGGTGACAATTGATGGCACAGTGACCACAATTGATGGCATGGCACAGTGGCTGCATTTGATGGCATGGTACAGTGGCTGCATTTGATGGCATGGCACAGTGGTGACAATTGATGGCACAGTGACCACAATTGATGGCATGGCACAGTGGTGACAATTGATGGCACAGTGACCACAATTGATGGCATGGCACAGTGGCTGCATTTGATGGCATGGTACAGTGGCTGCATTTGATGGCATGGCACAGTGGTGACAATTGATGGCACAGTGACCACAATTGATGGCATGGCACAGTGGTGACAATTGATGGCACAGTGACCACAATTGATGGCATGGCACAGTGGCTGCATTTGATGGCATGGTACAGTGGCTGCATTTGATGGCATGGCACAGTGGTGACAATTGATGGCACAGTGACCACAATTGATGGCATGGCACAGTGGTGACAATTGATGGCACAGTGACCACAATTGATGGCATGGCACAGTGGCTGCATTTGATGGCATGGTACAGTGGCTGCATTTGATGGCATGGTACAGTGACCACAATTGATGGCATGGTACAGTGGCTGCATTTGATGGCAAGGCACAGTGGTGACAATTGATGGCACAGTGACCACAATTGATGGCATGGCACAGTGGTTGCATTTGATGGCATGGCACAGTGGCTGCGTTTGATGGCATGGCACAGTGGTGCGAATTGATGGAACAGTGGCTGCATTTGATGGGCACAGTGAGGCTGCAATTTTTTTTTCTTCGTTTGCGCCCCCCCAAAAATTTTGAGCACCAGCCGCCACTGTGTATTTAATTATCCAACATGTTTCTGCCTAGTCCTCTCCTGTAAAACAGGAACATAACCCACTTGTCAAGATTTAAGGAGCTGTGTCCATCCATGGACGACAGAGAAAAGGATTTTACGTTGAGTACAAAAAATCCTATTTTTCTACCCATGTCAAAATCTGATACACCTCTTTCTGAGCATCCCGACTCCGTGTGCCTCCTTGGTGATTGATATAAGCTACTGCAGTAGCATTGTCGGATTGAATCCGAACCGGGTGGCCCTGTACCCTGGGCTGAAGCTTATTCTAATACTGCTCCCCAGCCCAACAGGCTGGCATCCATCGACACCACCTTTCAGATGACTGAGAGAAAGGACCTTCCTTTCCGCAAGTTCTTGGTCTTTAACCACCAACTGAAGCTTTGGCGCACCTGTGGAGACAGGCACATGGGTAAATCCAGAGCTTGGCTTCTCCTGTTCCAGGCAGCTAGAATACTGCCCTGCAGTAGTTTTGAATGAAACTGGGCATAAGGAACAGCCTCGAAGGAGGCCACCATCTTCCCTAATAGCCTCATGCAAAGGCGAATTGATGGTCCCTTCTTCGCCCTGACCTTGTAGATGAATTATCTTAGGGACTTGATCTTTGGCTCTGGCAAGAATACCCTGCTTTGGGCTGTGTCTATGATCATGCCCAAATACTCTACACTTCTTAGGGCTTGTAGAGAGGATTTCTGTAGGTTTATGATCCATCCTAAATGCTCCAGGTAGCTTACTGTATTGAGCACTGCCTGATCTAATCCTGCCACTGACTGATCTATCAAAAGTAGATCGTCTAGATAGGCTATCACCGTTATGCCCTGTGCTCTCAAGTTTGCCAACAGTGGGGCCAGAACTTTTGTAAATACCTGGGGCTGCAGTCTCTCCTGAGACTTGTGGAGGAGCTCGCCGCTGCAACCCATTACCCAGGTTTATTTGCTGCCCTTACAGCCTGTGCTGGGCTGATATTGGGGCCTACATACTCTGTGCAACTTCCTTACCAAGGAGTTTACTACTCCCCTGAGGTTTGGCGTTTAGAAACCTTAGTTTCTCTGTCCTCCTCTCTAACCAGGCCTTACCCTCCTCCATTGAAGAATTTTTACCTTATTCTTTGGGTTATTTGAATACCCTTCAAACTACGTCTAGCAGCCCGGATATAATTTACTTTTTCTTGCTAGGAAATTCCTATGCGCATTGTTTACTAAACTTCTTGGATTTCTTCCTTTTGCTCTAAACCCCTTTTTCAACCACACTAAGACTCTGTGAGGAAGCGCTGTGAGATAGCGTGAAACCGGTCGAGTCAGCTAACCAAGCAAGCCATACCATCGCAGACATTCTTTGCCTGCATCTCCACAAACATACAGGACTTTCAATTATAATTATAGGTTGTCTTTCGTGTCTTTGAGAGTTTTGTTCAACCTTATTTTTCTGATACTATATTATTATTTATTCCTGTCACTGCACCTGGAGAGGCTTGCCGAATTAGCTCTTTAGGTAGTCTTTATTGCAATGGCAATCTCCTTTTAATATGTACAATCTTTTCTATTGTTGTCTTAATAAATTGAAATAATTTTTATAGAACACTGCTCTTCATGTGACTATATTCTGACCAACCAACTGTGCCTAAAAAGTCCAACAACTAGCCCCTAGTTATCCCTTTCATCATATATATCAGGACGTGGCACATCCCTACATTCCAATATCCACATGTACACTACATGTGAGGATATTTTCATTTTCTTCTTTAAACTAAGTACTTTTTTCCTGCTTACCTTATCCCCGCCGCAGGTTTGCTGTAAAATCGGACAAAAACAATCTTTACCCATCACGGTGGGAATGTGTGCCAACCTTCAGGGATATGGGTTCCTACTTAAAGCGGAAGTAAACCCATCGATTTAACAGTTTCAAAAAGCAGATACATTTCCGGCATGCTGGGATTGCTAACTGTCACATTGGTTGTGCTCTCAGCCAAACTGTCAAACCATCCAATGGCTGGTGTCATAACTGATCACATGTGCAGCATCATGGCAGATGAAGATTAAACATAGGCCAAGATGGCAGCTTCCTTGCCTGAAAATGATAGGTGGGTTTACTTACACTTTAAAGGATGCCTCTTCCCTGGGCCTTGTAAAAGACTCTGCCAGGACTTTTAGCGTTTTTAAAAAGCGAAAGTGCTGGACCCTAGAGCCCAGTGATCCAAAGAGACATTACAGGCCATACCTTGTGCGCGAGGCCCGGATACAATCCAGTTTTAGTGTTATAACTTAAGCGTCTTGGATGGACCCGAAGTATAGCACTTTTGCCCTAGGGGCCTCTATGGCAGAGCTTCCTTTAGCGCATCCTAATCGCATCCAACCTCTTAGACACTGGCGAAAAAACTAAGGTACTTCCTGTATGGGAGGGGTTCTTGTTCTCATTGGTTGTGCCAGTGTCCAATCACCTCTGTGTGACCCATACAACCCATGTTGTATATGTATATAATAATGCTCTGTGTTCCATGGTGTACAATAAAGAAATTCAATTTTATTGGATTTCTTTTCAAATAGAATAAAGAAAATATAGTTATTTTTCCAAATTTCCACTATTTTTTCACTTATATTGCAAAAAAATTAAAACTGAGTCGGGAATAAATGCCACCAAAAGAAAGCTCTATTTGTGCGAACAAAATGATAACAATTTTATTTGGGTGCAGCGTAGCCTGACCACGCAGTTGTCATTGAAAGCTGAAAATTGGCCAGGGAAGGAAGGGGGTGAATGTGCCCAGTATTGATGTGGTTAATGAAGCGATCTGTGTTTGCTGGTGTGCAAATGTTTTCTTGTGTGCTACTTTATATGTAACAGTATTAATTCAAATTATTTTTAATGTTCAATTCAGCTGAGACACAATGTGGAATCTTGAGACCAGTCTCTGAAATTCGTATCCTTTTTCTATTTGTGTACTGTTCAATATACAGCATTTACCTTAGGCTTGACTAATAAAGGAAACGTGGGATATGTTTAATGCAAAAAGGCCTAGGTTGACATTTGTGAGAACACAGACATCGCATGTGATTTGCACCCGCACTGTGGGGCCAATCACAACCGATGTCTGTGCAATGCGAGTTCAGCCATACAGTTGTGAAAACGGTGCAGGAACTTTTTCCCACCGCACTGAAATCGAATCGCATGGGTGTTCTCACGCATGCAGTCGGTATCCTGTGCGAGTTCACACTGTGATCTGTGAACCGATCTGGGGGTGTCATTAACAATGCATTGACACCCATAGCGGTTCACAGAGAGTAGTGTAAACTGCCTGCAAAGGAAATGCGATGTGGGAACCGACGCTGTAATTGCGCTGGTTCCTGCATCGCACAATTGTGAACCTAGCCTCAATGTGGCATTCATCAAACATTCACTGCAGGTGTATCTTCCTGGTGCATGGGTTTTAATTCATGTGATTGATTCATTTGCTGTAAAGGTTTGGTGAATGTTGTGTTCACTGTTTACAATACTGATTCTTTTTTTCTTTATTATATTTAGTATTAGGAAAGAACGTTTTTGAAAACTTTTTAGTCAGCAACATTTTCCTAGCCAGCTTGTGGAGCTCTAACCTCAATTTCACATGCCAAGACAGGCTGTATGGAGTTGAGTTTTAGGCTCCATTCACACCAACGCATATGCAGTTTTAGGCATTTTTCAGGCTTTTTTAAGCTTCTTTTAGCATTTTTACAAGCAAAAACACATATTTCTCTTATCGTCCATGGACGGACACAGCTCCTTAAATCTTGACAAGTGGGTTATGTTCCCTGTTTACAGGAGAGGACTAGGCAGAAACATGTTAAATAGTTAAATACATGTTACATTAATAGAGTTGAACAGCCCCGCCCAGGGGGCGGTCCCTCCAGACATAACCCTCCTCACTGCAGCTTGCAGCCTCAGTTTCGTTCTGCCTAGCAAAGGAGAAGGACGTATGGCTCCCTTTGGGCCCAGCGCCCTGGGGAGAAATTTTATTTTATTTTACTTTTTCTTTTAGAATCTTCTTTCAACTGTCGGCTGAGAGACAGGCTGGATAATATAGATCCTTGTAGTCTACTCAGTCCGACCAGCAAGAGTGGGCACACCTTTGCAAAGAGGCTTGGTCTGCCACGCCATACCCCATGACTCCTGGGGTGGCCGGTGAGCTTTGCTCCGAGGTCCACATATGACTGGGCTGTGGTGTTGTCTCACTCACAGTGGACCGGGCCGACAGCTACCTCCATTTCGGTTGTAGTTCTGTCAGGAATGCGTCAGCGAGTCCTCGCTTGGACGGGTAAGTACAGTCCCTCCTGCTTCGGTGGGTTGGTACGGCTGGGCATTCCTGGGGTTCGGGGGTCCCTTCCCCTTACTTCCCTGCTCCTTTCCCTTGCTGCATTGCTAACATTGCCGCTGTCAGGGGAGAGGGGGCCTTCCTGAGGGGACTGTGTTATCTGGCCTGTGTTTTTTTTCTTTTTTGTATTGGGCTTTCCTGTGAGGTAAAAAGCCCTGTGATGAGCACAGATGTTTATGATTATACTTCAGCAGTCGCTGACTGATTGGTGACACCTGTAACGGTTTTGCTTTTTATGCTGTATCTGTGTCTTATCCTTAAATAAAACAGCCCTAGGAGGCTTTTCCTGTTTAAACACAGGTCCCTGCAAAAGTTACCTCACGGTTCTTTTCCTCACAGGCAGCGCTGGGCAGTCTCCTCCTGAGGGGGTCCCCTGGTTACCCCTGGTCAGCGCAGCAAGTGGGTGAGAGGCCCTGAATAGGGCTCTAGGAGCTTTTGTCTATTTGTATGGACAGGTGTGCATATTATAATACACACTATGTAAATATTGGAGTCAGTATCTGGGTCCTTCCCCACATGCTGGTGGTGGCAGCAGGTGTTAGCACCTGGGATTCCCACAGAGTTTTTATTGTTAGTCCTGGACACAGTTTGTGCCAGGGTGGGGGTGGACTGCGGGCGGGCGGTAAAAGAGTGCCCCCTTCCCCCGTTATCCCCTGGGGAATGCTCTGTTATGGAGCCATGGACCAGGTACCTAGTTAAAAAAAAAAAAGGCAGAATAAGGCATTTATGGGTGCGCTTTTTACTGCTGCAAGGGACTCTCCTAAGCTGCATAGTGCAGCTGGGTTTCCGCCGAGGGCTCGGTCTTTTTTGGATCACACAAATCAGACCGCTGTGTAGGTTTTTTCCTTCTGTGCCCTTCTTTGATAATTTCTGAGATGCGGAATGAGAAAAGCCGCTGAGGGCTTTTGTAGTCCATCACCGCCGGGCGGGAACCCCCGCTTGTATGGATCTGACTGATAGAAGATCCGAAGTACTGACCCGTTCCATGTTTTACCATGCTGGGGTCTGGCTTGCCTGCCTATTGTGGCCACTACACTGGGGTCTCAGTCGACGCTGGCGCCATTTTTTGGGAGTTTTTTTTCCTGTGGCTGCGTTCTGAACGCTCGGCGGCCATCCTGGAGTAGTCCTGACCCCTAGTGCTGTATACAACTCAGAGTGAGCATTTTGCACCAGACAGTGGAGGAGCACCGACTCTCTCCTGAGGTTATTAGCCTAGCGGACCAGCTGGTCCAGGGCCTCATATAAGTCTGTAATGCTTTATTGACTGCTGCGCCCTTGTTATCCAGGGCGTCTGTTTCAGAATGGTTTTATGCACACGGTGGTGTAGTGCTTAACTCCATTACTTGGCAGCAAAAGAGTCATTGGTTCGAATCCGCACACTGACGCCAATCTGCCTGGAGCTTGCATTGTCGCTCCCTGTGTCTGCGTGGGTTTCCTCCGGGTACTCCGGTTTCCTCCAAAGACATGTGTGCATACACCTACATAATATACATACACACTATGTGTGTGTATTATTTAGGGGCAACCCTCCCAGGCCGTCAAAGGCCCAGCTGGGGGACTAATCTGTCCCTGGGTGCATAAGCCGATCACGCCGGCACCCAAATCCTGCCAATTTATATAGCCTTCCCTCCCTGTCTCTAGGTGGGAGGGGCGGCTTGCAGGTTCACAATTCAGTGAAACCTCCCTGCTCTCCGACTAGTGGGTCTGCGAGGTGGTCTCTTCGGAGTACTAGATAGGGTTTCCTCCTATCCACAGAACAAAGTTCTGTCCTTGTGTCTTCCTCTCCCGGCCCGTCGGTCTGCCTTGGGCAGTGTGGGATTTGCTAAGCTGCGAGGTAATTTTACCTTTCCTGCAGGACAAGAGTTTTGGGGTTTTCTATGGGCCTCAGGCCCTAAATACCTTTGTGAACGTCGGGTAGTTCCGCATGGAATCCATTTGTTCGGTGGTAGCTGCGCTTCATCCGGGGGATGTCCTGACGTCCTCGGACATCAGGGACGCATACATGCATGTCCCGTTTTGCACATGTCACAGTGTTTTTTTCTGTGCTTCGTGATGAGAGAAGGGTCTCTGTCAGCCTGTGGCCCTCCCTTTTGATCTGGCGTCAGCACCATGGGTTTTCAGCTAGGAGCTCGCACTTATTTGAATTTTGTTGGGACAGCGAGGCTTTGCCTCATTGGCTACTTGGACGACTTTCTTCTGAGAGCAGCTTCTGTCTCCGACCTAGTGGATGGGTTATTCCCATTCAGACCCTCCGAAGATTCGGGTGGATGTTAAACGTTTAGGCCAGAAAAAGTGTAGCTCAGTGGCAGCAAGCCTGCCCTCCATGTGTGCGACCCAGGGTTCAAATCATGGGCATGCTAGGTTCCGACTCAGCGTTGGAGTATCTAGTGTTGATCCAGACTCCTCAGTGCCAAAGGTCCTTCTTCCCCTGGAGAAATTGCAGACTCTTCAGTCTGCGGTGAAGGTATTGGCATCACGCAATCGGTCTTCTCTCCGGGCGCCTGCTGGTTCGGGGTCTGTGGGTAGCCTCCTTCAAGGCGGTACTGTATGCCCAGTTCCACACCCTGGTTTTCCAGGGGAACTACTGTCCAGGTGGTAAAAATCTCTTGTCTCTGAAATCATTAGATTCCTGTGCGCCACCTAGTCAGAGTCTCTCTGAGTTGGTGACAGAGATTCCCGACTCTTCGGTCCGGGAAGTTGTTTCTTCCTTCCAGTGGTCGGTGTTTACGACGGATGCCAGCTCACTGGTTGTGAACCTGGAGGTTCACAAAACTGGGGGGTCCAGTCGGCCCTGAGTCGCTGGACTTGCGTGGACCTATGACCACACCTCCTTGAATGTGTCTGGTCTCGGTAGCTACCCAGGGTCGGGCCTGGCTAGTGCCTGGTGGGAGACCGCCTGGGAATACCAGGTTCTGTCTACTGTTCATTGTCCTACTATTTTAGGCGATCAGGCTATGCTTCTCCTTGTGGTCGACCGATCTGGTTTCAGCCGGACAACGCCGCGGCCGTGGCTTCAGTCTACCATCAGGTATGCCGGCAGGTGGACTACTGGAGTCGCCAGATGCTGGACCAGGGCGACTGGTCTTTGTGCTTGGGGTGTTTCGGCTCCCTTGCAGGAGGTGAGCCTCACATGGCATGGATCTCCTGGCAGCTTTTCTCCGCCGCAAGGGTGTCAAAGTTAGTGGCCAGGTCTAGTGATCTTGTACAGACGCGTCAGTTGCGCTGGTGGCCCTGTGTTGTCTGTATCGGTGATTTTTTGCCATTCCTCCATGGTAGTTGCTTCCTCGGCCGCTCCACAGAGTGGATGCTGAGGAGATCCCGATGATTCTAATCGCTCCAGATTGACCTCGGCGTCCTTGGTACGCTGATATCGGACGCCTGGTAGCGGAGGCACCCTGGCGGTTGCCAGGGCAGGAGGTTCCTGTCTCAAGGTCCCATACTTCCTCCTGTTGTACAGTCACTGACTTGCTCAACATGGTTATTGGAAGCCAGACTTTAGGTGACCAGGGTCTGTCTGACTCGGTCATCTCAACAGGGCACCATAGTCTTCTTCCGGAGGATCTACCGTCGCACCTCTCTTGGTGCGAAGGGATGGAGTGACGTCCACGGGCGTACTCTCGGTGTCCAGGGTCCTGCTGTTTTTAAAGCTTGGATTTGTAGAGGAAGACAAAAATGTCTTACACTAGGAGAAAATGGACTTTGTAGGCACAACCCAATAAAATTATAAATTTTTTAATCAGAAAATACAAAAATACAAAATACATAGCAATTGCACTTGATACAAAAAAGAAAAAAACATATAATGTTAACAGAACCCAAATCCCATCACTCTCTGAAAAGGACCACTTAGTAGCCACAGGGCTGGATGTAATTAATACACTGAAAGCGCTGGGTGGCGTTATAGTTTCAAAGGATGATGTTGGGTGAGTTCTTGAGTATTAAAAAGATTCAGCTCGACATGTTTCGCGACGTCGTCGCTTCTTCGGGAGCTTCTAAATATTAAAAGACAATATATAAAATGTTGCCATTAGATATACATATACATAAATTACATATATACTACTATTAAAGAATGCCTATACATATAGGCCTCCAAGCGACTATAAATTGCATGTATCTGTGATTATAGTACTCACCGCTAAACGATGCTCAATTGGTTTGAAAGGAAGAGAGAAGTTGCCAAAATGCGTCCGAGCGCCCACGTGGTCAAACAAGACCCACCACTTGAGTGGAGTCTAATGCTAAAAGCCTCAGTCACCATACACCATAGAACAATGTAATAACTAGCTGGGGTATATTGTTGGTCTAAAATATACCCCAGCTAGTTATTACATTGTTCTATGGTGTATGGTGACTGAGGCTTTTAGCATTGGACTCCACTCAAGTGGTGGGTCTTGTTTGACCACGTGGGCGCTCGGACGCATTTTGGCAACTTCTCTCTTCCTTTCAAACCAATTGAGCACCGTTTAGCGGTGAGTACTATAATCACAGATACATGCAATTTATAGTCGCTTGGAGGCCTATATGTATAGGCATTCTTTAATAGTAGTATATATGTAATTTATGTATATGTATATCTAATGGCAACATTTTATATATTGTCTTTTAATATTTAGAAGCTCCCGAAGAAGCGACGACGTCGCGAAACATGTCGAGCTGAATCTTTTTAATACTCAAGAACTCACCCAACATCATCCTTTGAAACTATAACGCCACCCAGCGCTTTCAGTGTATTAATTACATCCAGCCCTGTGGCTACTAAGTGGTCCTTTTCAGAGAGTGATGGGATTTGGGTTCTGTTAACATTATATGTTTTTTTCTTTTTTCTTTTTTGTATCAAGTGCAATTGCTATGTATTTTGTATTTTTGTATTTTCTGATTAAAAAATTAATAATTTTATTGGGTTGTGCCTACAAAGTCCATTTTCTCCTAGTGTAAGACATTTTTGTCTTCCTCTACAAATCCATATATTTTAGGATGTGGCACATATCTACTAGTGGGTGTTTGATTACCACCCTAGGGCAATTGTAATCAAAAACAACATTGTTTTTAAAGCTTGGATTGGATCTAAAAATTGCTTAAAGCACCGTTTGGGGGCAGATTTCAGCCTTGGCTGTGTTCTTTTAGTGGCCTTTTTGCGGCCTGTTCCCTGGTGGGTCCCCTTTTTTTGTGTGCAAGGGGTTTGTCATATACTTTCCCCTCTTGGCCCATCTCTTCCCCCATGAATTTTGACTTTGGTGCTCTCGATTCTTCAGGAACCTTCCTTTTGGAAACATCAGAGAGATTTTCTCTTGACACTATCTCAGAAGGTGGCCCCTTTAGTGGCCTTTACCTCTGTTAGAGGGTTTTTTGAGTTGGCGGTCTTGTCTTGCAAGCCGCCATGCTTGATCCCCCATAATACTTTAATACCTTCATACTTTAGGCGTGGTACGCACTTTGCGGGTATACCAGCCTACTACGGCTCCATTTCGGAGCTTCTGACTCTTTTGTGTCGGTGTCTGGTCCACAAAAGGGCCTGGCGGTCTCGTCGACCACCATTTCTCGGTGGATCAGGCAGGCCGTCATACAGGCCTATGCTCCTAAGGGGCGGGCCCCCCTTTCCGGTCACGGCACTTTCGACCAGGGCAATTGGTGCTTCCTGGGGGTTTTTTTTTCGACATCATGCGTCGGTCTCACAGGTGTGCGAGACGGCGATTTGCTCGTCCGCTCACGCTTTTTCCAGAATTTACATGGTTGCTGTGAGTGCATCTTATGATGTTTTTTTCAGCCGCTAGTTTTTGCCGGCGGCTGTTTAAAGTTGCACCTCCTCCGTTGAGCTCTGCTTATTTTGGGGTGAAGTTAAAATTGTTTTTACTGATATATTTCCCACCCCTCGTTTTTTGACACTGCTTGGGGACGTCCCACTTGTCAAGATTTAAGGAGCTGTGTCCGTCCATGGACGATAAGAGAAAATAGGATTTTTTGTACTCACCGTAAAATCCTTTTCTCTGAAGTCCATGGACGGACACAGCTCCCACCCCTCCTTTTTAGGTTTGTACTGCTTGTTACGAACTGAGGCTGCAAGCTGCAGTGAGGAGGGTTATGTCTGGAGGGACCGCCCCCTGGGCGGGGCTGTTCAACTCTGTTAATGTAACATGTATTTAACTATTTAACATGTTTCTGCCTAGTCCTCTCCTGTAAACAGGGAACATAACCCACTTGTCAAGATTTAAGGAGCTGTGTCCGTCCATGGACTTCAGAGAAAAGGATTTTACGGTGAGTACAAAAAATCCTATTTTTTTTTAAGCATCTTTTTGAGATTTTTTTCAGGCAGTTACAAACCTCAGTCATTTTTACTTTTGCCAATTTAAAGCAGCACCATCTATAGTGACATCAATTGTCATAGTCCTCCTGCATCTGCTTCCTGGTTTTCTCTTGTGGTGGTTTGCTGCATTTTTTTCTCAGAGCTCTTCACTATAAGTCATTGCTGCTAATAGAACAGAGGGAAAAAAGAGGGTGAAGATACTGGATTCATCCAGTTATTGCAAATAGAGAACAGTAGGGCCAGTTCTGGTCCATGTAAAATGATCTCCATGCACATGAAAAGAAATTCTTTAAAAACATATGAACATTCTTGAAAAGGTTAGTTCATCTCCTCATCCACAAAAAAGTTGCAATGTTTGAAACGGTAACATGGCTCTGGTTGTCATGAAGCTGACAGATGCTGGCTTCATAGGCTTATCCACAGCTTCATTCAGCTGACAGTCGGGAGATTCCTCAGACGGCAACTGAAAGTAAACAGTGGGGTGAAGATGCTGGCTGAAACCATTGTCCCAAATATCCCAGTCCAAAACTCATAAGCAGCCAAGGCATTCCTTTGCAGCCACATTTACAATATACAGGGGACATGTGTATGTGTAGCTGCGGAATGGGAAATGCTTCAGAGGCTTATGATTGGCGGTGCGCGTGATACCTTTCTGGCAGGATAGCTCAGGTGTTTCAGAATAGGATTTGAACATGCCGAAGCACATCCATGCTGCTGATTTGTAGCCTCTGTTTCCAAAGATCAGCAGGCATGCTTGTGCCATAGCTTTTACGTGCAAGGTTCTGATATTACCTGTTATCCCACAGGACTTGTATTCAATACTGGTTGTCCACCTGTAGTTGATTTAGTTATTTAGTTAGCTACCTAGCAATCTCCCTTTTATTTAAGCTGGGCTCCCTCAGACATTGCCTGATCAATAGCTAGTGTTCCTAGTGCAATGTCCCTCAGTGTTTCTAAATTTCAGAGAAGATTCCTAGTGTTCCCCCATGCTTTTTATTGGAGAATATTCCTAGTGTTCCCAAGTGGATAAGATTCCTAGTGTACCACAGTGCTGTTTAGCAGAAAAGATTCCTAGTGTTTTCCTCTGTGTTTCCTAGTGAAAAAGATTCCTAGTAACCTCCAGTGCTTCCTAGTTTCCTTAGAAGATTCCAAGTGACCACAAGACTTCTAGTGCTCTACACTGAGAAACTCCAAGGGACCCTCCAATTCCTAGCGATCCTGTAATCTGACTCCTCCCTGTTCCCAATGACTGTTGGCAAGCATTTCCCAGTGCCTTCCTGTGTGATAACCATACCTCCTTTGTTCCCATCATCTCCCAACCTGTCCCCAGTGATTGACTGTTTTCCTGACAGCAGCCTGTATCCTTGCACCTGTTGTGTCCTCTAGGCATTCCAGTGTACTTGACTGTGCCTCTGTTTTACTTGTGTACCTTTGCCAGTGTTAAGCCTTCCTGCATCTCTGTGGTCCCCTGTGAGTTTTAGCCTGACTTTCATTTTTAGCACCTGTGTCTTGTGAGATAACAGGTAACAGTAGAACCTTTATTAAAGATATGGAACTACTAGTACCAGCATTCCTGACGATCTTGCCTGATAGGAAGATAGAGCTGAAAAGCTGCAGATCTATAAAAGGCAGATATAAATGTCTGTGTGGGCTATGCGTGGCAGTGAAGGTGTTGATTTTAGATATCTAGCTAAATGGCAGTCAGATAATTGCACAGTGAGAAAGGTTGGGCACTGTAGTAATGTACGGATGTGTGGAAAAGGAGGCGTGTGGAGTTCAGCATATGGTTTAATAGGTGGTGATGGGAAAAGAGGTAAAATGTCTGGAGCAGTGGGATGTGAACTACATTATAGGCCAGGGAATAAAAAAGGAAATGCATCTCCACCTGGTGGTGCCGTGGAACCTCCCTTGCTAGGACTTCTTGGCTCTTCAGGAACATGAGTTCCTCAGATTCCTATATATATTTTTTTTTAATCAACAAATTAAACATGGTACAAAAACAGCACATGGCTTTTTTTGAATGACATATGCTCAGATATGAACAGGGGGCATTGAAAACAGATGGATTCATTTTGTTGGGCTTTTTGAAGCTTTGAGCTTCAAGCTACAATATGCCTAGGTGTAAATGGAGCCTCAATCAGATCAAAGGAGTGCTTCAGCTGTGCCTTTCTAGAAAACCCACAATGCTTTGTAAAACCAGAATGATAGATACACTAAATATTTCATTGTAACATTAAGATTTTTTTTTCCCCAGAAAACTACCGTAGTTATAAGGCCACTGTTTCTCTTTAAGGTGTTTTGGTATTAAAGGGGTTGTAAAGGTAACACATTTTCCCTAAAAAATTGCTTCCTTTACCTTAGTGCAGTCTTCCTTCACTTACCTCATCCTTCCATTTTGCTTTTAAATGTCCTTATTTCTTCTGAGAAATCCTCACTTCCTATTCTTCTGTCTGTAACTACACACCGTAATGCGAGGCTTTCTCCCTGGTGTAAAGAAAGCCTCTTGAGGGGGAGGGGGGCGAGCAGGAGTGTCAGGACACTCTCTACTTTGCAGATAGAGAAAGAAGCTGTGTGTTAGTGGGCGTCCTGACACTCCTGCTCGCCCTCTCCCACCTCAAGAGGCTTTCTCCACACCAGGGAGAAAGCCTTGCATTACTGTGTGTAGTTACAGACAGAAGAACGGGAAGTGAGGATTTCTCAGAAGAAATAAGGACATTTTAAAAGCAAAATCGAAGGATGAGGTAAGTGAAGGAGGCCTGCACTCTAGGGTAAAGGAAGCTATTTAGGGAACAGAATTTACCTTTACAATCCCTTTAAATAGAGTTTTTAGTCATTATTGTTTTGTAAAGATTATGGGGCACAAAAGAATTACGCCGGCGTATCTATTGATACGCGGCGTAATTTTAAATTTCCCGCGTCTTATCTTTGTTTTGTATCCACAAAACAAGATACGACGGCATCTCGGGTCGATCTGACAGGCGTACGTCTTAGTACGCCGTCGGATCTAAGATGCAATTTTTTTGGCGGCCGATAGGTAGCGTTTCCGTTGAATTCCGCGTTGAGTATGCAAATTAGCTAGTTATGGCGATCCACGAACGTACGTCCGGCCGGCGCATTTTTTTACGTCGTTTGCGTTCGGCTTTTTCCAGCGTATAGTTAAAGCTACTGTTATGAGGCGTACGCAATGTTAAGTATGGCTGTCGTTCCCGCGTAGAAATTTGAAATTTTTACGTCGTATGCGTAAGTCGTTCGCGAATAGGGATTTGCGTAGAATGACGTCACCGTCGGAAGCATTGGCTTGTTCCGGGTTAATTTCGAGCATGCGCACTGGGATACCCCCACGACCGGCGCATGCGCAGTTAAAAAAAACGTTGTTACGTCGGGTCACAACGTATTTACATAAAACACGCCCCCATCACAGAGATTTGAATGCCGCGCCATTACGCCGCCAAAGATACACTACGCCGCCGTAACTTGCGGCACGAATTCTTTGAGGATTCGGAAAAAAAAGGTAAGTTACGGCGGCGTAGTGTATCTTAGATACGCTACGCCCGGCGTAATAATGCGCTGTTGTACGTGGATCTACCCCTATATTTCTTTTCTATACTGTAAAAATAAAATAAAAAAATAATCCAGAATGAGGTATCCAACAGATAATTGTACTGGATATCCCACAGACTGTATATTCATCATTTATGTTATAGGACAGGTTTGCTGGACACTGCAATATTTATTATTTAAAGTGTGTATGTGTGTGTGTGTGTGTGTGTGTGTGTGTGTGTGTGTATGTGTATGTGTGTGTGTATATATATATATATATATATATATATATTATATTTAGTATCTCACAAAAGTGAGTACACCCCTCCACATTTTTTGTAAATATTTTATTTTATCTTTATATGTGACAACACTGAAGAAATTACACTTTGCTACAATGTAAAGTAGTGAGTGTACAGCTTTTATAAGGGTGTAAATTTGCCGTTCCCTCAAAATAACAACACAGAGCCTGTCTAAACCGCTGGCAACAAAAGTGAGTGCACCCCTAGGTGAAAATGTCCAAATTGGGCCCAGTTAACCATTTTCCATCCCCGCTGTCATGTGACTCATTAGTGCTACAAGGTCTTAGGTTGAATGGGGGAGTATAAGATATGAAGAAAGAGGATGGATAGCCGCACTCCAATGACCAAACGGTTGTCTTTTATTCAAAAAAACACAGCAAGTACATCACTTCACAAGGTGCAACAAAGGAACAGGTAGATAGCCAACGCGTTTCGCACTGATTAAGCACTAGCTCAGTGCGAAACGCGTTGGATATCTACCTGTTCCTTTGTTGCACCTTGTGAAGTGATGTACTTGCTGTGTTTTTTTGAATAAAAGACAACCGTTTGGTCATTGGAGTGCGGCTATCCATCCTCTTTATTCGTATCTTATGCATGGTCAGTGCATTGCCAGCACCCACGGTATCCTGAGTCAGTCCATCTCTACATAGTGACCCTCCTGGAGCGGTGATCCCTTCTCTGAATGGGGGAGTAGGTGTGTTAAATTTGGTGTTATTGCTCTCACTCTCTCATACTGATCACTGGAAGAAATTACACTTTGCTAAAATCAGGGGCGGACTGACAGCTCATGGGGCCCCCGGGCAAAAGGAGATCATGGGGCCCCCTGTGTCTCTGCCCATGTGTCCCTGCCCACGTTCAAGCTGCATCCACACAAATCCTACCTACATATTGCACTGCCCATATTGCATGCATTCAAAGAATTTCTGGATGCTATGTTCCAAATAAATGTTTATTATAGGAATTAAAGAAAAATAAAATGTTCATTAAAGTGCAACAATGGTACATTTTCGAAATTAAGGTTTTCATAAATTAGCACAATATTCCCGCATAGCTTTCCAATCGGCTCTTCATTGGTTAGATTGATAGCAGCGCAGCCATTGGCTCTCACTGCTGTCAATCAAATTAATGTTGTTGCACGCCAGGGGGTGGGGCTGAGTCATACACTTATCGGGTATGGCCGCCAAGTGTATCACACAGGAGTGCGCCTGCAAGGTAACCCACTCGGGAGAGAGCTTCCCAGAGGGGGTTAGCTCTTGCGGGGAGGAACCGTGAGAGCCTCCGTGGGACCCCAGAAGATGACGATCGGGGCCACTTTGTGCAAAACAAACTGCACAGTGGAGGTAAGTATAACATGTTTGTTATTAAAAAAAACTGAACCCATACAACCCCTTTAACTATGAATTATGGCCCTAGAATTGCTCTCACTCTGATGTTCTGGTGGATACTATACATGTATCCATTATTGTTTACATACATATGCTCATCCTACATAACCCTTTTTATATAGAGTGTGTGAAGGGATTATGGGTGTGTTTTACATTTTTTTTAAATAATTGTATTTACTTTAAATCATTTTCACTGACCACCAATGTAAAGAACATTCTTCCCACTGATCACCAATGTAAGGAACATTCTTCCCACTGATCACCAATGTAAGGGACATTCTTCTCACTGATCACCAATGTAAGGGACATTCTTCCCACTCATCACCAATGTAAGGGACATTCTTCTCACTGATCACCAATGTAAGGGACATTCTTCTCACTGATCACCAATGTAAGGGACATTCTTCTCACTGACCACCAATGTAAGGAACATTCTTCTCACTGATCACCAATGTAAGGAACATTCTTCCCACTGATCACCAATGTAAGGGACATTCTTCTCACTGATCACCAATGTAAGGGACATTCTTCTCACTGATCACCAATGTAAGGGACATTCTTCTCACTGATCACCAATGTAAGGGACATTCTTCCCACTGATCACCAATGTAAGGAACATTCTTCTCACTGATCACCAATGTAAGGGACATTCTTCCCACTGATCACCAATGTAAGGGACGTTCTTCTCACTGATCACCAATGTAAGGGACATTCTTCTCACTGATCACCAATGTAAGGGACATTCTTCCCACTGATCACCAATGTAAGGAACATTCTTCCCACTGCTCACCAATGTAAGGGACATTCTTCTCACTGATCACCAATGTAAGGAACATTCTTCCTACTGATCACCAATGTAAGGGACATTCTTCTCACTGATCACCAATGTAAGGGACATTCTTCTCACTGATCACCAATGTACGGGACCTTCTTCTCACTGACCACCAATGTAAGGAACATTCTTCTCACTGATCACCAATGTAAGGAACATTCTTCCCACTCATCACCAATGTAAGGAACATTCTTCCCACTGATCACCAATGTAAGGAACATTCTTCTCACTGATCACCAATGTAAGGGACATTCTTCTCACTGATCACCAATGTAAGGGACATTCTTCCCACTGATCACCAATGTAAGGAACATTCTTCCCACTGATCACCAATGTAAGGAACATTCTTCCCACTGATCACCAATGTAAGGGACATTCTTCCCACTGATCACCAATGTAAGGAACATTCTTCTCACTGATCACCAATGTAAGGGACATTCTTCCCACTGATCACCAATGTAAGGAACATTCTTCTCACTGATCACCAATGTAAGGGACATTCTTCTCACTGATCACCAATGTAAGGGACATTCTTCTCACTGATCACCAATGTAAGGGACATTCTTCCCACTGATCACCAATGTAAGGGACATTCTTCCCACTGATCACCAATGTAAGGGACATTCTTCCCACTGATCACCAATGTAAGGAACATTCTTCTCACTGATCACCAATGTAAGGAATATATATAGGGAATAACACTCACTTAGGCTGGATTCACACCTACAGTATGCATTTTTAGTGCTTTTTGCATTTTGCAGATTTGCACTACAGAACGTGTTCCATAGGAAACCATGTTAAATGGACTGTTGTGCAAATCTACAAAATGCAAAAAGCACAAAAAATGCCATAGATGTGAATCAGGCCTTAGTCCAGGTTCACACTGACAGCGGGAATGAAATTGTGTGAGACAGTTCAGCTAAACTCGCACGATTTCATACCCGCATGTCAGTGTGAATTTGGCGGGTGATTTCAGAGACGTCTGTGCGGATTCCATACACAGATGTCTATGGAAATTGCACCAAGAAGTCGCCAAAGGTTATACAGAAACTACTTTTGGGAATCGGTGCTGCGCCAGAAATGGGGCATCGCACCGATTCGGGTAGTGCTATTACCATGCGATTTGACATGTCAAATCGCATGGTATATTGCTTCAATGTAAATCAGGTCTAAGTGCTATTCCCTATATATAACACTGATATCTATACACTGAGTGGCATTCAGTGTACCAGATATAAGTGTGCAGGGGCGGACTGACCGTTCGGTCAGTTGGGCACTGCCTGAGGGCCCCGTGGTGGGAGGGCCCGGGCCGGCTCAGTCCGAAACCTGGAGGTGCCCGGAGCAGTGGCAGCTTATCATACACAATAAAAAAAAAAACGAGTCTGTACCCCCGAGAAAGCAGTGTCTTGAACCATTAAATCCTGCTAGCTAGGATGATGTGGCTGTTGTATGAGAGGCTCGGGAGGGATGAGCTGGCCGGGATGGATGGCTCATCATGTGCACTAGTGAATAGCACCTGACCTGCTACCTGGTAAATAAGCACAGACACAGCACAGGGCAAGAAGGTAAAGTAACAATCAGCATGGCTCTTATACCACAGATGAGACACAGACAGTGCTTTCATTATGACACTGACCTGCTTCTGCACAGGCAGGTCTGTGTGGATGCCATGCCTGTGCAATTCACTCTGCCTCCGAGTCCAGCAGCTCCTTCACAGACAGTCCTCCGCGGCAGTGACTTACGGCCCCGCCCCCTCAGCTGAATTCCACAGGGGGGAGAGGTGGCCGGAACGCCTGTCACTGTAAATCCCCGAACGGCTCCATCCATCTCCAGCTCACACCTCACAAGCCTCTCATACAACAGCGCAGCCACATCAACCTAGCTAGAGGGATCCAAGGCACTGCTTTCTCTGGGTTTTTTTCATTGTGTAGAAGCTGACGCTGCTGCAGGCACCTCCATGGGCGGACTGAGCCAGCCCGGGCCCCCCCGACCACGGGCCCTCGGGCAGTGCCCGACGGACCGAATGGTCAGTCCGCCCCTGGCTAAAATGTAAAGTAGTGAGTGTACAGCTTGTATAACAGTGTACATTTGCTGTCCACTCAAAATAACTATCATGTCGGAATACTGCCCTGCGGCCCAGTCTCCGAAGGGAGGAGATCATACTCTGCTTCAGTATGTCACAGTACATGTTTGCATTAATGGTTCCCTCAATTAACTGTAGCTTCATGCAGCCCCAGACCATGACACTCCCCACTACCATTCTTGACTGTAGGTAAGACACACTTGTCTTTGTACTCCTCACCTGGTTGCTGCCACACACACTTGACACCATCTGAGCCAAATATGTTTATTTTGGTCTCATCAGACCACAGGACATTGTTCCAGTAATCCATGTCCTTAGAAAAAAATGTGATCAAACAATGGCGCCTTTTGATTCACACCTCTGCGCTCAGGACAACAACAATAGTAGAAATCACAGCTGCTGTTCTAAAAGTGTCAATGTGAAAAAGTATATATAACGTGTTTAAACCAATAAACCAAAAATGATATATAAAACAGCGCTCAAGTGTGTGTGATCCACACTGTGATGAATAATAAATAATAATAATCCAAATATAAATGCAAATGAGTCAAAAGCCCGTGATAAAAGTGTTCATAGAAAAACATAAAGTTCATGGAAGAGCGAAAAGGAAAAACACTTCTTTCTCTCCTTCAAGGTGTAAAATCTTCAAAACATATTCAAAGAAATCTTCCACCACACCCGATGTGAAAAAATAGTGAATCCTCCACCAATAGAAATGGCCACTCACCGGAACTATATGCCTAGCACTCTCGTGTTTTGGCACAGTAGCTTTGTTATAGTTAGTTTACATCAGCAGGCGAGCTTCCGTTCCCAGACAGGTGGACAAGTAAGATCCTCATAAATGAAGAAAGTGTGACATAGTGTAAAACCGTAAAAGTAATTTAATCACAAACCACAAGCAAAATCTTCAAAAGATGCACTCACACAATGCCAAAATTAAAAAGCGTGATAAATACACAGCAAAGATTCCTCTGTATTGTGCGGCTGAAATGCAACGGTCTCGGCGGACCCAGAAAGTGAAATTGAAGCTGGCGTGAACGACTGATCAGATGATAACCAAGCTTGGTTATCATCTGATCAGTGACCAATTGCTAAACGTGAGAAGATAGGCCAGTTGCGTGTTTGTTCGCCAGTGACCGGCGTTCGGTTTTTTCGTTCACGCCAGCTTCAATTTCACTTCCAACACAGTGTGGGGATCGAGTGGTGTGAGTTGCCTGGGTTTTATTTTCTGGGTCCGCCGAGACCGTTGCATTTCAGCCGCACAATACAGAGGAATCTTTGCTGTGTATTTATCACGCTTTTTAATTTTGGCATTGTGTGAGTGCATCTTTTGAAGATTTTGCTTGTGGTTTGTGATTAAATTACTTTTACGGTTTTACACTATGTCACACTTTCTTCATTTATGAGGATCTTACTTGTCCACCTGTCTGGGAACGGAAGCTCGCCTGCTGATGTAAACTAACTATAACAAAGCTACTGTGCCAAAACACGAGAGTGCTAGGCATATAGTTCCGGTGAGTGGCCATTTCTATTGGTGGAGGATTCACTATTTTTTCACATCGGGTGTGGTGGAAGATTTCTTTGAATATGTTTTGAAGATTTTACACCTTGAAGGAGAGAAAGAAGTGTTTTTCCTTTTCGCTCTTCCATGAACTTTATGTTTTTCTATGAACACTTTTATCACGGGCTTTTGACTCATTTGCATTTATATTTGGATTATTATTATTTATTATTCATCACAGTGTGGATCACACACACTTGAGCGCTGTTTTATATATAATTTTTGGTTTATTGGTTTAAACACGTTATATATACTTTTTCAATCCATGTCCTTAGTCTGCTTGTCTTCAGCAAACTGTGTGTGGGCTTTCTTGTGCATCATCTTTAGAAGAGGCTTTCTTCTGCAACGAGATCCATGTAAACCAATTTGATGTAGTGTGCGGCGTATGGCAGGCCACTGACAGGCTGACCCTCCACCCCTTCAACCTCTGCAATAATGCTGGCAGCACTCATGCTTCCATTTCCAAAAGACACTTAGCACGTGCACTCTATTTCTTTGTTCGACCATGGCGAGGGCTGTTCTGCATGGAACATGTCCTGTTAAACCGCTCTATGGTCTTGGCCACCGTGCTGCAGCTCAGTTTCAGGGTCTTGGCAATCTTCTTATAGCCTAGGCCATCTTTATTTAGAGCAACAATTTTTTTTTCAGATTCTCAGAGAGTTCTTTACCATTAGGTGCCATGTTAAACTTCCAGTATGAGAGAGTGAGAGCGATAATACCAAATGTAATACACCTGCTCCCATTTCACGCCGAGTCACATGACAGTGGGGAGGGAAAATGGCTGATTGGGCCCAATTTGGACATTTTCACTTAGGGGTGTACTCACTTTTGTTGTCAATGGACATTAATGGCTGTGTGCTGAGTTATTTTGAGGGGACAGCAAATGTACACTGTTAAGCTGTACACTCACTATTTTACATTGTAGGAAAGTAATTTTTTCAGTGTTACATGAAAAGATATAATGAAATATTCACAAAAATGTGAGGGGTGTACTCACTTTTGTGAGGTGTGTGTGTGTGTGTATATATATATATGTGTCACCATTTTTTTAGGTAAATTTATTTCTAAAGGTGCTATTGACGTGACATTTTTACCACATGTCGGTGGCCATCCATACAGTACAAAGAAACCAAAACAAACAAGTTCAGAAATTAAGTTATGTGTAATAAAATGGAATGACATAGGGAAAAAATATTGAACACATGATAATTGTTTTTTATTTTTTTTATTTCATTTTTGTTTTGTTTTTTTTACAAAAGTACATTTCTTTAATATTGAAGCTAAACAATTTAGGACCATCTTTAAAGAATTTCCGTATTTCAATTACGTTCAGTCAAAAGCCTTTGATGATGTATGTATTTAATTTATTTTCTACCATGTTGTTGTGTATATTTTTAAATGAAAACAACCCTTTATATGCCCTCTGATGTGAATTTCTAAATGGCACAATATCCTTGGAATGCTTGCAAAGGCAAAGGTGTATTGCCTGGCATTCCAAGGGCCAGCTCAGTATTCTGTTGAATGATACTCCTGGTCTGCTTTGAAGTATGGCAAATGCAAGAATAATGGCCATCTATAAAACTGCATCAGACTATAAGACGGTCATTATTTTTAAGCCTTTATATTTTCTGCTTGTGTCCATCATAGTATTATCCTATGAGAGTACCTCTATTGGCTGCTGAGACACAATGATGGATAGTGACATAGCAGGAGCCACGACTGAGCTCCAGAACTGAAGATCCAAAATACTAATTTGTGCCTAGGTCCAGGGGATCCTCATGAGCACTAAAGAGAAGTTGATTTGTACTGCCTGCTTGTATTTAAGAATTTTAGGGAAAAAAATGTAAAAACCTTTACCAAACATACAGTACAGAACACAGGCTTCTTTAAAGCGGAGGTTCACCCAAAAATCAACTTTCTGTCATTAGATCCAGCATACTGCTGACATCTGCAGTATGCTGTTTTTTTTTTGTACTTACCGTTTTATCAGTAGTTGTTATCCGGCTCCGAGCGGGGATTCCTTCCGGGGATAGGCGTTCCTAAGCCAAGCGGAGTTGATCGACAGGCTGCTAAAGCGTGTCACGCCTTCCGAAAATACCCGAAGTGACACTCGAGTGTTTACAGCGCCTGCGCAGTCAGCTCTACACGGCAGGCGCAGGTGCCGTAAACACTCGAGTGTCACTTTGGGTATTTTCGGAAGGCGTGACGCGCTTTAGCAGCCCGTCAATCAAATCCGCTTGGCTTAGGAATGCCTATTCCCAGCAGAAATCCCCACTCGGAGCCGGATAACAACGGCCGATAAAACGATAAGTACAAAAAAAAAAATCAGCATACTGCAGATGTCAGCAGTATGCTGGATCTAATGGCAGAAAGTTGATTTTTGGGTGAGCCTCCGCTTTAAATCATTAAAGGTTATATGCAGCTACCTTCAGGACACAGAATAAAAGCTGCATGGACATCCCCCTGTATAAACGCCTCACTCCCAGCTAGCCTTAGTTTTTTGGTAGTGTCCCTAGGAGATGGACCTGTTCTCTCTACTGAGAAAAGCACCTTCTTCTATGAAGGTTCTCGCCCTATCCGGATTTATTTTTCAGAATGATATTTCATTACTTTGCTTATTCCTTAGTCACTGCTGCTCTTTCTTCAACTTTCCGATTAGTGGACACCTCGCCATGGACCGTATCTAGACATTGCCTGATGAAGGAAAGTAAGGTCAGCCTGTAATGTTGTCTTGCACTGGATCCTGCTATGGGAACTCCTTTGGAACATTGGGGTTAGCTGCATGGTGCTTTACATGTCCAGAGCAAGATGAGGAGGTGTCAATTAGGGAAGACTCCTCATTTTCTGGAGCATCAGGTCAAGAGGCTATGCCTGCTACAGAAATGTCTCCAAAATAAAGGAGACTTTTGCTATGCTAACTGAAGCTGTACACTCTTGTTTATTGTTAAAGAAGAATGTTAAAGAAGCCAGAGTTTGTTCACCCCAATGTAACCAGTATAGGGACTCTAAAATTCCCTACACCAACTAAGACTTTTCAAGTCAATTTACTTGTTGAGCCTGTTCTGTATGGAGATTTGTCCCACACAGAAAAGCTTTTTACCCCTCCTAACATATCCTACTAAGGAAATAATCCTTAGCCCCTTAATCAGGGGTTGGCAACCTTTGAGAGGTGGATATCAACTTGGAACAACATGGAAGAGATCAAAGGTCATCAAATGTGGTGCCCTTATAATTTATTTTCTAGCAAGGCCCTAATAAAAAGTAAGCATCACATAGAAAAAACACTAAAAATTCAATGTCACTGTAAAAATATAAACTTACCTATGCCTACCTTAAAGCCGCGTACACATGACCATTTTTAATGTCCTAGAAAAACAGTTTTTCTCTACGTGATTGTTGTCAAGCCTGCCTTGCATACACACGATCGTGAAAAAAAAAATGCTCAAGCAAAGCGTGGTGACGTACAACACGTACGACAGCACTATAAAGGGGAAGTTCCATTCAGATGGCGCCACCCTTTGGGCAGCTTTTGCTGATTTCGTGTAAGTAAAAGTTTGGTGAGAGACGATTCGTGCTTTTCAGTCTGCGTGCTTTCTCTTCCATTCATGGACGGACACAGCAGCCTTTGACCTTAGGCTTATTCACCTTCCTTCTAGGAGAGTTGGGCAGAAAAACATCACTTTAAGTGTTAACGACACTTTCCTCAATACAGCTCCTCCCAGGAGGCATGGTCCCCCCGGGTATAACCCACACTCTGCCTCGGCAGCTCCAGTTTTTTTCTGCCTAATGTCAGGAGAGGACAGGCCTTCTGGAGTCCCTGTACTCTGTTTTTTTTTTTGTGATTTTTTTCGCTTTTATTGTTTTGTTCCTGCATTTTTTTGAATCCTAAGATTCTTCCATCAACTGCCGACTGGGTGACAGGCTGGGTCTTGACTCTTGTAGTTCCCCCATGTCCGGCCATCGAGCGTGTGCAGGCCCTCAGCTCAGCTCTGGGTCGTCCACGACAGGCCCCATTGCTCCAGGGGCGGCCGGGGAACTACATGTTCCAGGGCACACATATGACTGGTCTCTATGGCTTTGTCACAGTGTGTCTGGCCAATAGCCATGCCGTTTAGCGGATGTTGGTTCTGTCCGGAATGCCTCCAGTGGTCGCAGGACGGTTAAGTAGGCCCCTTGCCCTGGCAAGGTGGTATGGCTGGTGCTTCCCTGGGGAGGTCGACTGAGGTCCCTCCCTGCTTTCCTCTCTCTCCCTTTCCTCTCCCTCCTTCCCCATACTGGGTGGCGGCTGTGAGGGGGGTCTCCTGGGTTTTTTACGTTTGGGGGTGCTGCTGTGTGTGATGGCTGTGTGTGGTGTTGTGTCACTGGGTTTTTAAACTGTGTTTGGCCGCCATTTTGCGGTTTACATGGTCAGCGGCCATTTTCTTGTAGCCCTCATGGTGCTTTTTACCTCAGACGGTGGCCATCATAAAAAAGTATTGGCCTCTAGTGCCGGAAATAGCGCTTCAAAAGCCCGCGAATCATCCCTGAGGGACAGACATAGCCAGCACTTCTCAGCATTCCTCAGCGCTTTCAGCTCACACTGCAACCGGGTGGGGTGGTGAGTTCCCTGGGGGCCCCTGCCTTCTGTTACTGCAGCTGAGAGGTGACCGGTGGGTTGTTCTGCTTTGCAGTACCAGGGTGGCACAGCGCTGGGGCATCATGGAGCCTGAACAGGACCTTCTTCCCCAGCAATGCCTGTGTTAACACTTAGTGCCGCTGCCGCATCTGTTGAGGCAATGACGGCTGTCCTTGAAGCGACAAGTGGCCAGAAGGGGGGTAAAAAGCGCCCCCTCCCTGAGCCTGCTTCTGGGGATGTCTCTGACACAGGATCATACCCTGCTATTACTTCTGGCTCTGGTTCTGTCATGTCAGATGATGCGGGCTTAACCCACGCGGACAGTGAGGATGACTCTGCTTCAGCAGTGAATGATGAGGAATTTGTTGGAGCTCTTATTTCTGCGGTGCGTGATGCTCAGAAACTTGAGGATTTGGCGGAGGCATCGGATGTGCCGGTCCCTTTTGGGTTCCGCAAGCCACCCCGCACCGCAAGAGTGTGTTCCATATTTGGACAAATTGTTATACAAGGAATGAGTACAGAAATATGGTAAACACTGCGCTGCTTAAAGAGTACAGCAGCTAACACAGCTAATTTTGAATAAAAAAGCAAAAAACAGATGAAGTATTTTTATACGAAATGCATCGGGTCGCTTCCACTGCCGCCTCATTTTGTGTATATACACGCTTGAATACTTCAGCCTACATGTGAGTGTAATTGCTGTTTTATACTAATAAACAATATTTTAGTTACAATTTTACGCTATGTGGCCACCCTTCTCTTTTTCCTTTTAAACAAAACATCTCTGTTACCACTCTGAGTGGTTGGGCCCAGGAACCTTCCCTTTCAACAAAAAGTTCCCATTGAAGCTGTGTCCTATCAGAAGCATTGGATGATCATCACATCTAGCTGCCTGCTTCCATGACCCCGGATATATGCTTTTAAGCCTTTCTTGACTTCAGGCGTCCCCTTTGGTCCACCATTTGTGGTAAGCAGATTATTACACTGTCGGTGGCGGTCTGATCACTACAAGGACGTCATAGTATTCCCTGGATTGTATCCCTTCTCACGTGGTGGAATATAATTTATATGGACTTTTGCACCCCTCTTTTTTTTTGTGTATTCACGCATCACGTTTTTTTATTTAGTTTACACATTTAACGAGATCATGTTGCAATTATGAACCGTCACTGAGTTCCTTTTGTCATTTAATATTATATCCAAGTATAATTTTACTATTTACCTGGTTTAAGCGCTACACTTTATTTTTTCCTTATACAAGGAATGGGATACGCCGCAGAAAGTTTTTGTTGTTCCCAAATACTTTGCGACCCGTTATCCCTTTGAGGAGGACTTAAAAAAAGTGGGTCTCTCCTCCGTCAGTGGACCCTCCCGTGTTCAGATTGAGCAAAGCCACCACGTTGCCGGTGGAAGGGGCTCCCGCCTTTAAGGACCCCACAGACAGGAAAGTGGAGGCTGTAGCCCACTCCATGTTCACAGTAGTGGGTTCGGCAGTAAGACCGGTTTTGGCCCGAACGGGCAAAGTTTTTTCTACAGGAGCTGGAGGCGCAAGATGCTTCCAAGATCTGTAAGGACCTGGCTGAACAGTTGGTTCAGGGTCTGAAGTTTGTCTGTGAGTCAGCCCTGGATATGCTTCCCTTACTTTCCAGGGCCTCCGCGGTGGTACTACACCGCCTTGTGTGGCTGGAGTGCTGGTCTGCGGACCAGGCCTCCAAGAAGGCCTTGGTGGATTTACCCCTTAAGGGTGAACGGCTTTTGGATGACATCATAAAGGATGCCACAGGTGGTAAGAGCACACTGCTCCTGCAGTCTGGGAAGGGCAAGGAGCCTCGCCGTAAGCAAGGGCCCTCCTTTACTACCCCAAGTGTTTTTTTCGCCCACCCAGTGCGGCAGGAAAAAGTTTTCAAGGTGCTAAGACCCCCGCTGCAGGGTAGAAACACACCTGGTACCACAAGCCTGCGGACAAACCTGCTTCCGCATGAAGGTCTGCCCCCGCCCGTGTCTCGGGTGGGGGGCCGAATTCGCAAATTCGCAGCTCGGTGGAGGTCTCTTGTTTCCGACCGTTGGGTTTGCAAAGTAGTTTCCTCGGGGTACAAGATGGAGTTTCTCTCTTGTCCACCAAACAGATTTTTCCTTCCAGCCTCCAGCTTCCTCCGGATCGCCGGATGGATCTGTCAGGGGCTGTCCAGGATCTTCTGGTCAGGGGAGTGATTGTGCCAGTTCCCTCGATGGAACGGTTTCAGGGGTTTTACTCCAATCTGTTTGTAGTCCCCAAGAAGGAAGGGGTCCGTCCAATCCTGGACCTCAAGACCCTCAATTGTTTTGTCAAAGTGCAAAAATTCAGGATGGAGTCGATACGCTCGGTGATAGCAGCGCTCCATCAGGGGGACTTTATGGCGTCCTTGGATATTATGGACGCGTACCTGCGTGTTCCTATATGCACAAAGCACCAGAAGTTTCTGCGTTTAGGGAGGACCATTTTCAATTTGTGGCCCTCCCGTTCGGCCTGGCATCGGCACCACGGGTTTTCACCAAGGTGCTCGCCCCGATACTAGCCCTGCTGAGGCAGCGAGGGATCGCTATCGTGGGATATCTGGGCGACCTTCTCCTGAGAGCTTCCTCGGGCTCAGAATTAGAAGAGGACGTGTCTATCACGTGTCAGACTCTCCAAGAGTTTGGCTGGCTTCTGAAGATCCAGAAGTCAGTGTTGGTTCCGTCTCAGCGACTGGAATACCTGGGGCTAGTCCTGGATTCCACGGAGGCGAGAGTTTTTTTCTCCCAACAGGGAAACTTCAGACACTGCAATCAGCGGTGCAGCAGTTGTCGACCCAGAAGTGGTCATCTCTTCGATTCTGCATGAGGGTTCTGGGTCTGATGGTGGCCTCTTTCGAGGCAGTTCTGTATGCCCAATTCCACACCTGAGTGCTACAGAAGGAAATTCTGTCACGTTGGGACAAGCTCCCTTCATCTCTGGATTACCAGATTCAGTTGAGTCATCTGGTCAAGTATTCCCTGGTGTGGTGGCTGACGTCTTCCGGATCGGGAAATCGTTTCTGCCATTGGACAGTGGTCACGACGGAAGCCAGCCTATCCGATTGGGGGGGTGTTTGGGGCACCCAGTCAGCACAGGGGCGCTGGACTCAGGAGGAGTCCTGCCTTCCAATCAATGTACTGGAGCTCCGAGCAATCAAGTTGTGCCTTGCCAGGTGGTCCCTGGATCTGCAGGGCCGACCGCTCAGGATCCAGTCCGACAACGCCACGGCCGTGGCATATGTCAATCATCAGGGAGGCACACGGAGCTCAGCTGCAGCAACGGAGGTCGCGCACATCCTTCGGTGCCATTGCCATTGATCCCTGCTATTCCTACCAAGTATTATCGGAACCCTCCTCATGCCTCTTCAGTGGTTCTCACATGCTAGTGGTGTGTACAAATAATGCAGAGTATTGTTTGAAGCCTTATCATCCCTGCCAAGTACAGCTTATATGCCTAAGGACTGTGTATTACTGCAAGTCTCTCCTATCAGCTCTGTATTAGTCATATACCTATGAACTGTGTTATCCGGATCAAGCATTACCACTAGTCTCTCGTACCAGCTCAGTACTTCTTATGCCAGTGAACTGTGATACCCTCACCTAAGTATCCCTAGTGTACAGCTCCAGTATTACTTACACTTATCATTTCCTCAGGTCATATTCTTTTGTTCAAGCCTTAATTTTAGTAACGCCTATGAAGGAATAAGCGCCATGGGCCAGATTCACAGACATTTAAGTTGCTCCCCCGCGGCGTAACGTATCTGATTTACGTTACACTGCCGCAGGTTTACAGCGTAAGTGCCTGATTCACAAAGCTCTTACCTGTAAACTTGCGGCGGTGTAACGTAAATGCGCTCGGCACAAGCCCGCCTAATTCAAATGGGGCGGGCACCATTTAAATTAGGCGCGTTCCCACGGCGAATGTTGTGCACATGCTCCGTGTTCAAATTTCCCGACGTGCATTGCGCGAAATTACGGCGCCCCGACATTTTTTTTAAAATGCAAGGTGCGTTACGGCGTTTCGTATTCCCGGACGTCTTGCGCAAAAAAAAAAGAATTCGAAATTCGACGCGGGAACGACGGCCATACTTTAACATGGCTGATCTAAAGATAAGCCATGTTAAAGCAGGTGTAACTTTGTGACGGGTAAAAACGACTAGCGACGACGTACGGGATTGCAACGAATGCGCGGATCTTCGTGGATCGGCGTAACTAGTCATTTGCATATTCTACGCCAACCGCAATGGCCTCGCCACCTAGCGGCCGGCATAGAATTGCATCCTTAAGATCCGACAGTGTAAGTCAATTACACCTGTCGGATCTTAGGGCTAGCTATGCGTAACTGATTCTATGAATCAGCCGCATAGTTAGGACGGGCGGATCACAGAGATACGACGGCGTATCAGGAGATACGCCGTCGTATCTCTTTTGTGAATCTGGCCCCATATACCTATATGAGGCTGTGATGTCAGAACCCTAACTCTCAACATAGTCTGAGAGTGAAACCTGGGTTCGAACCTGAGAAGCCTCCGCAGTTGCGATCCACGTACTTTAACCCCAGATTGGCGTACCGTTACACTCGCCTGCTACGCAGAGTGGAAGCCGAAGGGATTCCAACAATCCTGATCGCCCCAGATTGGCCGCGCCGCTCCTGGTATGCGGACCTGGTGCGTCTGGTGGCAGACGCCCACTGGCGTCTACCACTGAGAGAAGATCTTCTGTCGCAGGATCCGATCTTCCACCCTGCTTTACAGTCGCTGGCTTTAACGGCGTGGCTGTTGAGAGCCAGGTGCTGAAGGACCGGGACCTATCAGGCTCAGTGGTTTCTACCATGCTGCGTGCACGGAAGTCTACTTCACGAAAGATTTACTATCGTACGTGGAAGGCCTACATCTCTATGTGTGAAGAGATGAAATGGCACCCCCGTACCGTAGATACGTGGTGTCCCGGATTCTGCTGTTCTTACAGCGTAGAGTGGATCGGGCTCTCGCCTTGAGTACGGTTAAGAGTCAGATTTCGGCTCTAGCTGTTTACTTTCAGCGACCCTTGGCAGCACACTCCTTGGTGCGTATGTTTTGTGCAGGGGGTCCGGCATGTGGCCCCTCCTGTGCGTCCTCCACTGCCCCCATGGGACCTGAATTTAGTCCTCTCGGTGCTTCAACAAGCTCCCTTTTGAGGACATTCGGAAGATCCCTTTGTTGACTCTGTCACAGAAGGTGTTTTTTCTGGTAGCAATTACCTCAGTCAGACGGGTGTCTGAACTGGTGGCCTTGTCCTGCAAGGCTCCCTACTTGGTCATCCATGAGGATAAGGTGGGGCTGCGGCCGCAGCCGTCTTTCCCCCCTGAGGAAGCCACTTTACATTCCCTGGATGTGGTTCGGGCCCTACGTGTGTACTTATCTGCTACGGCTCCGTTCCGAAAGTCGGACTCACTGTTCGTGTTGGTGAACGGCCCTACAAAAGGTCTGGCGGTCTCGTCGGCCACCATTTCTAGGTGCCTCCTTTTCAGGTTACGGCGCATTCGACCAGGGCGATCGGTGCCTCTGGGGCTTTCCGTCATCAAGCCTCTGTGTTACAGGTATGTAAGGCAGCGACCTGGTTGTCAATCCACACCTTCTCAAAATTTTACAAGGTGGATGTAAGTGCATCTTCAGATGCCTCCTTCGGCCGCAAGGTGTTACAGGCGGCCGTTTAAGGTTGGAGTTCCTCTGTTGAGTAACTCCGGTTTTGTTTGGGGTGCAGCTTGGTTTGCTGTGTTGTTTTCCCACTCCTCTATGTTTTTGACACTGCTTGGGGACGTCCCTAAGGTCAAAGGCTGCTGTGTCCGTCCATGAACGGAAGAGAAAATAGGATTTTTGTACTCACTGTAAAATCCATTTCTCTGAGTTCATGGACGGACACAGCACCCACCCCTCCTTTGTTTGTACTGCTTGTTAGGAACTGGAGCTGCTGAGGCAGAGTGTGGGTTATACCCAGGGGACCACACCCCCTGGGAGGAACTGTAATGAGGAAAGTGTTGTTAACATTTAAAGTGATGTTTTTCTGCCTAACTCTCCTGGAAGGAAGGTGAATAACCCTAAGGTCAAAGGCTGCTGTGTCCGTCCATGAACTCAGAGAAATGGATTTTACGGTGTGACGAATGAGCTATCTCCATTACAAATGCTAGTTTTACCAGAACGAGTGCTCCCATCTCATAACTTGCTTTTGAGCATGCACGTTTTTTTCCCGTCGTTAAAGCCTACACACAACCTTTTTTCACGACGTGAAAAACTACGAGAAAATTTAGAGCATGTTCTAAATTTTTAATGGCCACTTTTCACGTCAAGAAAAATGCTCTAGAGCCTACACACAACCGTTTTTAAGGACCATTTTAAAAAACTGCATTTTTCTCGTCATGAAAAACGTGTGTGTGTACGCGGCATAATAGTTAGCTTCATTGAGAACCTCAGCATTCATACTTTGTTTCATGTCTGAAAAGTAATTGGTCATATTAAGGCTGATGCAAGGGTCCATCACAAAGGCAGAACAAGGCAGTGTGCAGAGGTCAGTAGTATGTATTGCACTATACAGAGGTCAATAAGATGTATTGCAGTATACAGAGGTCAGTAGGATCTATTGCTGTGTCTAATAAAAAAGGAAATGCATGGTGGGACTTTTAAGATGCTAAATAGTACTGTCCCATGGAAATAAAAATGCATAAATACATATATTAAATCTAAGTCATGTTATTACAGAGTCACTTTTTTAAAAAGTGGGTATATAACACCAACAGGTAAAAACATATTGGATGGATTTCATTGCACATGTATAATCAGCAACCCCATACACCTTCCCAAAATACTGTACATTCAAGTCAGCATACGAGTAACTTAGAGCCAATGATAAATAGATTAGAACAGTATGTAGGGAAGGCTTAATAGTCAACATGTTTCACAGGTTAAGCTTCTTCAGGGGTTCAAGGGGTGCAGCTAAGGAGAAAGTGTACAGCACATGTAATGCATATATTTTTAAAAGTAATCAATAAATATAATTCATAATAAATCAATAAATATGTCAGCAATATTGAGGTAACAATAGTTTGTTAAATCACAGTAATATTTGTCATCCAAAACAAAACTATTGCACCAAGAGGTTAAGGCCTGCAAGAAAGGAGAGCGGAGATGGAGACTGCACCAAACTAAGGGGAGACACAACAGCCCCCAACAATCTCAGCTATAAAGCATGAGGGCAGTGCTGGGACAAGGCCATTTGGTGCCCAGGGCGAAGATGGCTGTGTTTGATGGCACAGCTGAGTGGCTGTGTTTGATGGCACAGTGGCTGCGTTTGATGGGCACAGTGGTTGCGTTTGATGGGCACAGTGGCTGCGTGTGATGGGCACAGTGGCTGCGTTGATTGCAATTGATGGGCACACTGGCGGCGATTGATGGGCACACTGGCGGCAATTGATGGGCACACTGGCGGCAATTGATGGGCACACTGGCAGCAATTGATGGGCACACTGGCGGCAATTGATGGGCACACTGGCGGCAATTGATGGTGTGTTGGCACAGTGGCTGCGTGTGTTGGCACAGTGGCTGCGTGTGATGGGCACAGTGGCGACAATTGATGGCACAGTGGCTGCGTGTGGTGGCACAGTGAGGCTGCAATTGATGTTTTTTTTTTGCTAGTCAGAGAAGGCATGGCTCAAAATAACACAAAGTGCTGATCACCTCAGTCAGCTTACCCCCCCAATACAGCCATTTAATTACTTGCTTTAACAGGTTCTTTTCTGTTCTGCTTACTTTTTAGAAGTCCGTAGTCTTCTTTGCAGTACTATAGCGTGGCACACTTGGGCTCCTTGTCAGGGCCGTCTCTATTATTGATTGGGCCCTGGGCAAACATTTTCTTGGGCCCCCCCCCCTCATGCAATTTCACTCTCCAGCCTTACACCCCAAAAACTGGTCCAGGCTCACTGATTGGTTGCTAGAGGTTACTGAACATTATTACTGCTCACTGATTGGTGGCTGAAAGTTACAGTTTTTAATGAATTTTTATCTTTTTATCATCCATTTACTGTATTTACAACATATCCCTGCAGAGAAACAATAAGTAGCATACTTATGCACCAAAAACATGTAAGCGGACACAAAAGAGGTACCAAACTTACACACCAGAAACATGTCCACAGAATTCCACTGAGGGGGGCACAATACTGCGGCTGGGAGACCTCATACCAGGGATTCAGGAGGAAAGAGTACAGGTGGGGCGTGGGAGGGCAAAGACCAGGGGGGTCAGGAGGGAAGAGTATGGGGGTGGTAGGGCACAGTGCAGGGGTCAGTAAGGCACAATACAGGGCTGGGAGGGCACACATCAGGGGGGTCAGGAGAAAAGAGTACAGAGGGTGGGGGACACAGTACAAGGTCAGGAGAGCACAACACGTGGCTAGGAGGGCACAATATGGGGGACAGGAGGGCCCACACCAGAGTATGGGGGGGGTGGGAGGGCACAGTACAAGGGCTGGGGACACAATATAGGGGTCAGGTGGGTACAGTACAGGGGCTGGGGGCACACATCAGGGGGGGTCAGGAGGACACAGTGCAGGGGCTGGTAGAGCACACACCAGGGGGGGTCAGGAGGGAAGAGTGGGAGGGCACATGCCAGGGGGGGGGGGGTGGATGGCACAGTGCAGGGATCAGGAGGGTACAGTACATGGGTTGGGAGGGCACACACTAGGGGGGTCAGGAGGGCATACACCAGAGGCAGTGGCAATCATTAATGAGCCCAATTTCTCCCATTGCTACATGAAAAAGAAAAACATCTCCCCATTTCTCAGCTACTGTAACAGGCAGCACTTCTATGCTAAGCTGCAGTAGATCAGCAGACTTAGCATAGAGGTGCTGCAAGTGAATCCAAGATGTGCTGCTAGATGAGTTTACCTCTGTCCAGACACACTAGCTCGAGACTCGGCTCCCCCACTGCTCAGTAACTTCGCTATGACACCACCCACATCCCGGCAGGTGCAATCTCATAGGACGTCTATCCCGATTCCCGCCCACTTAAACATCTATAGCCAGAAGGCTCCGCCTCACTGATGTTCCAGAGTGCCTGCAAAATAGCCGGGGGAGCGAGGTAGGGGGAGGTACAGGGGGCGGAGATAGCAGTCAGTGCAGAGAGTGGGCACAATTGTTGATTTGCGATGTGCTGTGCTGACTGGAATGGACCAACTGACTCCATAGGGGACTATGTATACAAAGAGGAAAGGGAGCCAGGAGGTGTGGAGCGCACTCGGCAGCCACTGCCGCTGCCCGCGCTTACTACTAGTCTATATGACACACAAGTGTACTGGTCTGGCGGGCGGCGGCCGCGGCTGCCTGTTTGTCAGAACTGCGCCCCCCCCTCCTATACGGAATGGTAGCGCCCAGGGCACTCGCCCCGCCCGCCCCTGCCTTGTACCGGCCCTGCATGAGGGTGATATAGAGGGAGGACCCAAACCATCATGCTACCTGCTTACATCATGTCTACAATGAGAAAAAATATTGAACAGTTTATAAACCATAAGACTACCTATATGGGATAAGGAACCCAGGTGGAGAAATTACCCTATATGTGATTCATGATAAAAATCTGACACTCCAAGAAGCTGTAGCGAGGGATTTGGATTTAGCAAATAATTTTTCTATTAATGACTTCCGTACCCTGAGAGACCTTATGTCATTATGGTAAGAAATTAATCCAGGAGAGCATATGAATATTAACCACTTCAGCCCTGGACCATTTGGCTGCCAACAAAAATAGAGCGACAATTTTGAAAAAAAAAAAAGAAAAATGTTTTTTACTTTGTTGCTATAATAAATATCCCCCCCAAAAAAAATATATATATATATATAAAAAAATTCCCCAGTTTTGGCCGATGAGTATTCTACATATTTCTGGTAAAAAAAAACGCAATAAGCGTATATTGATTGGTTTGCGCAAAAGTTATTGCGCCTACAAAATAGGGAAACATTTTATAGGCATTTTTATAAAAAAAATGTACTAGTAATGGCGGCGATTGGCAATTTGTATCGTGACTGCGACATTATGGCGGACATATCGGACACTTTTGATGCTATTTTGGAACCATTGACATCTATACAGCGATCGGTGCTATAAAAATGCACTGATTACTGTATAAATGTGAATGGCAGTGAAGGGGTTAACCACTAGGGGGCTAGTAAGGGGTTAAGTGTGTCCTAGGGAGTGATTCTAACTTTTAGGGGGCATGGCTATGAGTGACACGTCACTGATCGGTGCCCCAGATGAGAAGGAGCAGACGGTCAGTGTCACTAGGCAGAACAGTGAGAGGCCTTGTTTATACTGGCCCCTCACCGTTCTGCAGCTCTGTGACCCAATCGCGGGACACCAGCGGACATCGAGTGCGTGGGCAGGGTCACGGAGCTCGCAGCATGGCGCGCACACGCTGCCAGCGGGAAATTCAAAGTGACGTATATATACGTCACTTTGCCCAGCCATGCCATTCTGCCGACGTATATCCTTGTGACGCAGCCGTCAAGAGGTTAATTTGGACACATTCCACCCCAAAGAATATAAAAATAAATCTGAATCCTTCCCCCCTCACTGCAATAGAATATTAACATTTGGGCTTTCGCCCCACCGTTGCCATCCTATGTACAGGATCCTTGAGACTTTCTTAGAGTTATAGAAAATATGGTCATTCCCATTGGATCCTGGCTTGTAACTTTTTCGATGTAGAGGTCTATACAGCTTTATTCCTAGGGAACAAAAAGCGGCACCCTCTAAGCGTAGTATAGGATTTATTGAAACAAAAAATAAACAAACATCAATTCTTATGAGGATACTATTCACAAGACTGCAAGGGGTACAGGCATATCAGAATGGGATATCATCCGTGGCTGGCTTCCGGGGTACATGAACTCCGCTGGTGTTGAAGTCACTATGTCAACACATGCTCTGGACTCACTGTGCAGGGAGACACGGTAGGTGATCCATGGGCTGGTGCAGGCATCGGCGTCTGTGGGGATCCCTGGATGGTCATCCAGCGCTGGTGGAGCAGGGAGATGCAGAGACGCCGTGTGACAGCGTGATGGAACGCAGCCGTGGAGCGCAAGCGGCGGAGCGTCACTTCCGGGTTAGGTCACGGGCGGTGCACGCGTTCGAGGCATGCGTGCCTCTTCATCAGGCTCCTTCATTAAAGAACTTAATGAATCAATGTGGCCTTACAATGAATTTCTTTCTTTCAATCTTCTTTTATTGGTTTTTAAATAGCAAAGCAAAAGTATACAGAAACCTAGGAGGCATTCCTCTGGTTTAAATCAGTCAATGCATAAATAACAATATTATCTTCCTAACAGTTCATATAGTAAAAGTAAAAATAAATAAAGGGGAAATGGATCCCTTTTGGGGGGAGAAGAGAAGCTCATAATATGTTACATTATCTCTCTTCTTATACTTGTTCCTTCCATGCCACCCCAAGTCTACTTTGTTAATCCGCTCCCCTAATACCATTTTGCCCCCCTTCCCCTTTTTCCACCTGTCCGACGGGAGATCCATGTCCCGTCGGGCTTGGGGCAACTAATCTGTTCCTCCTGCCTTATCTCCCCTATATCCCCCCCTAAACTAAACAAAAAAAAGGAAGAAAAAGAAACGAAAAAAAAAAGAGCTCATAGCTCCTCCCCCCATCAGATCCCCCAGCGTCCACCCTTCCCTCAATCCGCGTCTATCAAGGCCTTTCCCTCCTCCGAATATCTAAATGTGTTCCACTCTGCCCATGTTTCTAAATATACCTTCCGTTTTTGCCTTGAGGTCCATACCAAGTCCTCCATTCTATTCAGGTTTTCCACTCTATTAAGCCACATCCTTATAGTTGGAGGGGATGTCTGCTTCCACGTCCCTGGTATGCATGCTCGGGCTGCATTTAAAAGATGACAAGTCATGGTTTCCTTATATCGTCTCACTGACATCTCTGTATCTTGCAACATATAAAAAGACCATTCGTCTGGTAGTTGCGTCCCGCTAAATCTCTGTTATTTCCCGGAACCCTACACCAGTAGTTTAAAATCTTGGGGCAGGCCCAGAAAATATGCATTAGGGTTCCTCCCCTCTTCCCACACCTCCAGCATCTATCTACCATGTCTGGATAACACTTATTCAATACCTCCGGTGTCCGGTACCACTGTGACAGGACCTTGTACTTAATCTCTTGCATCTTTACACACATAGATGCTTCAAAAATATTCCGAATTATTTTTTCTTTTGTTCATCTGTAAAAGGTCTCCCCAGTTCACGCTCCCATTTATGAAAGAAAGGTATCTGAAACTCCTCTGTTGGGCTATTCAGTAACTCTCTAATTCTCGATAAGGGGTGCCGTAAGGTCCCTCCCCCGCTGCAATACCTCTCAAACCTTGTCAAATTTCGCCCGTAACTGGCTGGGGATTTCAAAGTGTTAAGGTAATGTTGTAATTGCACAGACCGCCAAAAATCGAGTTGGTAGGGTAGCTCACCCGATGTCATCTCCTGTCTAGTAGTCCAGGCCCCCTCCTTCAGGAAGTGCGAAGCCTGAAACCGCCCCTGCTCTATTAATTTACTAAATGGTCCTTTCATTCCGCCTGGTTTAAACTGTGGGTTTCCCAGGATTGGGAAGAGTGGTGAGACATCCGGTGATAGTATCCCTCTGACGAATAGCTTATGATCCACCCGGAGGGTGGGACCTATCAACGGATGTTTCTTAACGTCTATTGGGAGCCCTCGATAGCACCATGCCGCCCTCTGCAGCATACAGTCGCATTGATCTTGCTCCAGCCCTGGCCATAGTTTGTCTCCTGCGTGTCTGCTCCAATCAACAAGTCGACATAGTAACGCCGCCTGGTAATATCTATAGATATCTGGGGCCGCTATTCCTCCATCCCGTTTGGCCAATGACATTACCCGAGCCTTAATTCTTGGACGTTTATTCGCCCAAATAAATCTGTTGATAAGGGACTGTGTTTGCTTAAAAAAGGATTTCGGTATTGCGATCGGGAGGGTCTGAAAGAGGTACAGATACTTGGGCAACACACTCATTTTGACGATGCTGGATCGCCCAAACCACGAATGGAACCCCCTCTGCCATCCATCCAGGAGGGCCCATATTTTAGACAGTAAAGGTACATAATTAAGTTTGAAAACTTGTGTTAGGTCCGCCGGGATGGATGTGCCCAAATACGTAAGGGAGGTGTCTGACCATCTAAATCTAAACTTTGATTTCAATAACTTTAGGTCTCTCCCTGGGATTGCCACTCCCATTGCCTCCGATTTATCATAGTTAATCTTAAAATTTGACCACTCTCCATACTCACTCAGTTCTTGTATTAGATTAGGGAGGGATTCCATCGGGCTAGTTAGACTAAACATCATGTCATCTGCGTATGCTGAACATTTGTATTCTGTACCTCTCAGAGACACCCCCTTAACACCAGTATTCAACCGTATCTTACTCAAAAGGGGCTCCACTGTCAGGGCAAACAATAACGGCGAAAGAGGGCATCCCTGCCTTGTCCCATTAGAAAGTTTAAAGGGTGACGACAAAACTCCGTTCACTCTAACCTGCGCCACTGGATGTCTATAGCTACTTGCAATCCATTGCAGCATCTTTCTACCGAACATGTGTCTCAGCACCGCAAACATAAATTGCCAATTTATCCGGTCAAATGCTTTTTCTGCATCCGTCCCTACAAAGACACATGGGGTTCGGGAAGCGCTAACCAGATGGATCAGGTTCATAGTCTTAACCGTGTTGTCTCGGGCCTCCCGCATCTGCACAAATCCCACCTGATCTTTATGGACAAGTCTTGGTATATTCTGTTGGACCCTCCCTGCTAGAATCTTAGCAAAAAGCTTCAGATCTTCGTTCAACAGAGATCGGTCTATGGCCGGGTACACACGGACAAACATGTATGGTGAAAGCGGTCCGTCGGACCGTTTTCACCATACATGTCTGCCAGAGGGCTTCTGTACGATGGTTGTACACACCATCGTACAGAAGTCCGCGCGTAAACAATACGCGGGGCGTGTCCGCGTTGTCGCCGCGTCGATGACGCGGTGTCGCCGCGACAATGACGCAGCGACGTGGGCGGCCCGCCTTTAAAATGCTTCCACGCATGCGTCGAAGTCATTCGACGCATGCGAGGGACGGCGGGCGCCAGGACATGTACGGTAGGTCTGTACTGACGACCGTACATGTCCGAGCGGGCAGGATTCCAGCGGACTGTTTTAAAACAAGTCCAGGAATATTTGTCCGCTGGGAAAAGGCCCGGCGGGCAAATGTTTGCTGGAATTCGGCCCGCTCGCGCCCACACACGACCAAACATATCTGCTGAAACTGGCCCGCGGACCAGTTTCAGCAGACATGTTTGGTCGTGAGTACGGGGCCTATAACTCCCCCTTTGGGAGGGATCCTTTCCTTCTTTAGGAATAACCGCTATTACCGCTTTTAATGAATCGGGGTGAAATATGCCTGAGTCCCCTAGATCATTAAACATTTTTATCATATATGGGCCCAGCTCTGGTAGGAATGCTCTATAATACTGGATGGTATATCCGTCTGGCCCGGGTGCTTTCCCCCCTTTCCCCTTTTTCACTGCCTCCTGTAGTTCTTCTATTGTAATGGGTTTTTCCATCTCTTGGCTCATTTCTTACAATGAATTTATCCTAGAGCTGTTGCATTACATTCTACTTATGAATGTGTTCATATTTGGGGACTCCTACTATGCGCTGTGTGGGAGCGCTCCTTATTTTTTGGACAAGGCTCATGGGTGGTACTTTTACTCTTTGCCTTTCTCTGATTGGTGGATGTTTAATTAAATATTTTGCACTACTGCTTTACACTTATCACATGCCTGACAAAGAGGGGTCCTGCGTGACTCCAAAACATTGCACTCTCTTGCTTGTGATGTTATCATGCTTTATTAAAAAAAAAGTTTGGACTCAACCTGAAGACCTGTGGTGTTGTGGCAAATATCTTTATTGTGGTATAGAGGGAGGACGCAAACTATCATGCCCCTGCTAAATCTTTCATTGCTTCAGCCAATCAGGGCTTCCAATGCACACTGGGGTGCTTGGTGGCCTGAACAAACAGCCAAACTCACTGATAATTTAGGTGTTCACCAAACAGGCGAACAGCTAATGTTCAGCCCAAATTCATACTCTGGCTGAACCGTTCGCCCAAAACTACCTGCAAGTATCAAATCACAGAAATTACATCTGTCACATCTGAAAGTGCCTCTCTAACATAAAGCAAGAGTGGAATCAAGAGTCCTGTCTGAGAAGTGACTATGTGTTAGTCAAGTAATGATTTCGCCATTCTGTAGGTAATTTGAGGTCTATCCACTATATATTTCTTGACCACACGATCTTTCCTCAGAAGATGCCAATGTTGATGTCAAATTTTCTTCACTCCCTCATGATCTTGGGAATAGCGGGCAGTGAGACATGTAGTGTTAGTGGTCGGAGGTTCATGGCGCATGTGAATAAATGATTAGTGTTATCTTTCTCTTGTTTTGTGAAAGACCTTTTTTAAGCATTTTATACTATAGCCCCTCTGCAGCAACCAATTTTGTAATCCCCTGGCTTGAACCAAAAAATCTTCCTCCCTTGTACAATTTCTCTTTATTCTAAGATATTGACTATAGGGTATACTTTCCTTTAATGGTCTCAGATGTGCACTAGATGCACGTAAAATGGTGTTTGCTGCAGATGGTTTGTGAAAAAGGTCTGATACAAGATGTCCATCTGGGCTAACCATGATTTGGATATCCAAAAATATGACTTTTTGTTAGGCACACTTCATCGTAAAGTTAAGGTTAAATTCATTATGACCAATATGACACATTAAAACCTCAAGGTCCTCCTGAAACCCTGTCCAAATTATAAAGATGTTGTCTGTACCTGTGCCACGATAAAATGTGGCACAGGTCCATTGATGAGTCTTGTCCTAAAAATAAGGAGCGCTCCCAACTCCCCAGGTACAGGGTTACAATGTACATAGCTTGTCCCTATCACCACTCCCTGCAACTGGAGGTAGTGGGAGCCCCCAAATATGAATACCTTCCTAGATAGAATGTAATGTAATCACTCTAGGATAAATTCATTGTAAGGCCACATTGATTGAGTTCTTTGGGAGTTGCAACCATTGCAACATTTTTAAAAGAGTGAAGAATATAGCTGTATACAACTGTACATCTATTGTTATGAGCCAGAATCAAATGGGAATTACCATATCTTCCAAAATTCTAAGAAGGTCTCTAGTAGCCTGTACATAAGATGGTAAAGAAGTAACAAATTGCCTTAAAGTGACTGTAAAGGAAACTTTTACAGCAGTGGGAGCCAATGGCTCCTGCTGCTGCATCTCAGCCAATCAGAAGGGAGAGACATAGGATACATGAAGGTAAAAAACCTTCAGCCTTTACAACCACTTTAAGAAGTCATCAATGAGTTTACTCATATTTCCAGAAATACAGCCTATTCCTGATACTATAGGCTGCCCGGGAGGCTCCCTAACATCCTTGTGGATTTTCGGTAGTAAGTAGAATGTGGGCATAACAGGATATTGAATATTCATAATTATTTTTATTGATTATGATTAATAACCTGTTGAACATTTTTTTCTCATTGTAGACATGATGTAAGCAGGGGCATAATGGTTTGTGTCCGTCCTCTTGTCACCCCCCATGCTTCATAACTGGGACCGTTGGGGGCTGTCGGGGCTGTTGCGTCTCTCCTTGATTTGGTGCCATCTCCATCTCGATCCTTCTTTCTTGTGGGCCTTTTTTTCAATCAACACATTTTTATTGGATTTTTTCACATTTATAGAACAAAAGAAAAAGTAAAACACATTTAACATTTCCATGCCATTACCCCACCCTATTTCAGTGCAGAAAAAAAAACAAAACAAAAGGGAACCTCCCTTCCCTACCTGCCCTATTTCAGTTCCCACCTTCACATTTTTCCAGGATTATGCATATTTTATTATACTTTCATTTCGCTCCAGTATTATTTCTTTATTAATTTTCCATATCATTAATATACTGTACTCATGTAATTGCTCAGACAATCTAATGCCGCGTACACACGATCGGAATTTATGACAAGAAAAGTTTGATGTGACCTTTTGGTGTGTATGCCCCATCGGACTTTTTCTGTTGGAATTTCCGACAGCAAAAATTTGAGAGCTGGTTAAGAGCTGGTTCTCAAATTTTCCGTCGGGTAAAGTTCTTGTCGGAAATTCCGATAGTCTGTATGCAATTCTGATGCGCAAAAAAACACGTGTGAAATCAATTCGACGCATGCTCGGAATCATTGAACCTAATTTTTCTCAGCTCGTTGTAGTGTTGTACGTCATTTACGGCATTTTTGACGGTCAGAATTTTGTGTGACCGTGTGTATGCAATACAAGTTTGAGCCAAAATTCTGTCGTAATAAAATCCACGGTTTTCTTGTCAGAATTTCCGATCGAGTTGTCAATGCACCAACACAGGATGGAGCTGTGGGTGCTTGTGGTAGCGCAGTGCCACGTCCTAAACATCAATTGATCAAATGTTATAAAAAAAATATATTTTTTATTAACAATTAATACATAGAAAAAAAAGCAATAAAATACTGCAGTATTACTACAGCAGTGACTAAATCTCTCCAATATATGTCAGAGATGTCAGAACATGTCATGGGAAATATGCATGAATGTAACAATATCTTAAAGTGGATGTAAACTCGATGTCACACTGTAAAGTATATTTCCTATCATCTGTGCCCAGTCTTGCCACTCAGAGTTAATCCAGCTCTAAACAGTCCTCTTTTCTTTGTAAAGTGAAATAAAACGGACAAACAGAGAAACCTGTTTGTCCGTTCCTCCCCCTTGCTGTGAGTGACAGGTGATTTACATCTCATGCACTAGCCTGTGACAGACACATCCTGTTCAAAAAGTTCACAATTCACATCCCCCTCCCCTCCAGCTCTCCCAGGATTGGCTGCCTTCCCTGTGTTTTGATTGGATGTTTCTCATCATGGGGTGTGATAAGGAAATGTATGGTGCAGTAAAAACACAGAACAGCCAGCAGAATATACACAGACAAGTGATTTAGGGGAGATGTACTGTATGTAGTCAGAGCTGGGCAGAGGAGAAGCTCCAGTGTAGAGGTCGACCGATATGGGTTTTTTTCTGGCCGATGCTGATATTTAGAAATCGCGGCGGCCGATAGCCGATTTATGATGCCGATTTTTTTGGGCCGATATGTTAAGCCGATTTTTCAGGTGCTTTTGGGCTAAACAATAAAGTTAGCCTATATTTTTTTTTTTTTCGTCCAAAAGTTTTCATTACCTGCTTTTGTGTATTACATTATATATATATATATATATATATATATATATATATATATATATATATATTGTAGTAGTCAGGGTCCTGGTCACCATAAAAACGCAGCAAAAACGGACACAGAGTCTGCATGTCAGTGGACAGCAGAACTTCACAGCATAACTTTAAAATGGAGAAAACTGTTTTGGCAGCTTTCTCCGGGTTTTGCTAAGTTTGAATGGGGCTGTGTGGTTTGGAGATCCTGCAGAGACTTGGGCGGGATGGGATCTCCGGCCCTGTGTCCAGGTCTTGGGAATAGCCAGCAGGTTGGGTGCTCAGGTGAAAACAGCCAATATAATCAGGTACTGGGGAGAACAGAGTGGAGAAGAAGGTGGAGTGTGTGCAGCTGGCTGTTGCTGCAAGGCAGACCTGTGTGTGGGGAGCTGTCTGTCTACCCTGCAAGACTACATCCCTTGTGTGGGGGGACTTTGTGCCGATGGACTGAGAGGCTAGTAGACCTGGGGTGGCTAGTGAGTCCAAGAGGGGCTGAAGGAAGTCCTGAAGTCGGGGAGACAACAGACTGGAGAATCCTGTTGAGGCCAGGAGTGGGCCAAGGTTTAACAGGTACAGCCAGGCTGAAGTAAGCCTAGGAGCCAGCAAGCTTGGCATTTTGTGTTTGTGAACTGTATTGGAGAAGAACCCCTGCATGGGAATCCTATGAATGGACTTTTTATTTTGTTTCCCTTTAATAAAAATGGGCTGCCATGCCCTTAAATCTTACAACTGGCTGCTGTGGACTCGCTAACAATCGCATTTACCACTTAAGCTAAACCCCCAATGTTTACAGTGGTGGATTCAGCGGGCATCTAGAACGGTGGAATCCGGGTCCCTGCTCCTGTGGTGAGTCGCATCGGGAACTGCTGCTAGCTTTGTGGGGCAGCCAGGCAAACAGCATTGCACGGAAATTGATGGACTGTGTTGCATGCAGGTTGTGTACCTGTGAAAAGAAAATTGCATTTTTTTTCTTTCCTCTCTCTCTGCGTGAACTGTGTTACTGGTTGCTGTGTGCAACACCGCAAGGATGGGGCGGTCAAAACAGAAAAAAGAGGCGATTCTTGCTGAAGCCAGAGATAGAGCTCTGTGGCTGGAGGGGTTGTTACCGCCTGATAGAACCCCATACATGCTTGAACAAATTTATTCAAGGGAAAAGAGGGCTGCTGTTGTCCCTAACAACACTGCTGCAATGAGTGCATATGTGACTGCTAGTGTGGAGCATCCACCAGCGTTTGAATCTGCAGTGGATTGGTGCAAGCGGCACCTGGCAGGAATGGACCAAGCTAAAGTGGAAGGCAAGCCAACCTTCACTACAAAGAGAGAGCTGCCGGATGTCCATACCTGGGAGAGAGGTGTTGTTGCCCCTGGCAACACTGCTGCAGTTAAACCAGCAGCTATTGCAAAAAGTGTGAAAGCGACACAGCTTAAGACAGGATCCAGCGGAGGGAAGCCTGTGTTCTGTGCCAGAAGAGAGGCTGACCAAAGGCCAGGATGGAGAGTGGTTGCCCATAGCAACACAGATGAGGGGCCAGTGGTGTATAAGACTGTGAATGAGTGGTCCAAGTGGAACCAGACTAAAGAGTCGGATGCGGTGCAAAGGGCTGAGATAGTGGCCTCTGGTTACATGCAACCCATGCTACCTACAGAGGAGGTTGGAGACTTCCTAGAAAGATTTGAAAAAGTCGCTGTAAGGAGGAAATGGCCTAGAGATCGGTGGCCAAAGTTGCTGCAAACTTTATTACGGGTAGAGTACCGATCCGTTTACCATTTGATGGACGGTGACCAGGATGACTACTGCCAGTTTAAAGAGGAAATCCTTCTTAGAGGAGAGTTCCATCGCATCATGGGCCGCCAGCAATGCCCCAGCAAAGGGAGGTCATCACCCATAGCAACGAGAGAGGCGTCCCTGCGACAGCAAAGCACCAATCAAGTAATGGCTCAGGAGAGCATGAGTGTCCATCGGTGTAGCCAACCATCTTTGGAGTGCTGGTCTGCTGTTACCTTTAGCAACAGGGATCCTGTGTTACATGCAGGGGGTGTTGGTGGGTCTGAAAAGGCTGCAGTGTTTTTCCATGACCACATGAAAGATGCAGCCTATGGAGACACCGCAGATAAGAGACAGCGCACTCAAGTGAAGACTATGATGCCAGCCACTGAAAATGGTAAGACTGTTTCAGTTTATTATTCTGATCCCAGTGAAGTGGGAGTATGTCCAGTGGGGAGATCCGCAGTACAAATGGACATAGACTTGCTGCAGTGTGCTACCCAGAGCAGTGGGATGGCATATGGTGAAGCCCAGCTGACGGCAAGGTTAAAGACTCAAATGGACATGGGGACTGTGCATGCGCCTGCTATAATCCCGCAGAGTGCTGGGAAAGTTGAGCTAGGGGTGACCAAAAGTGTCTTTGTGCCATGTTCCCTAGTGACAGGTGCTGCAGAGTTGCCCAGGGAAACCTCCAATGAGCTTGCAGTGATGAAGCAGAGCGTTTCCCAGGTCAGCTATGGAGCTGCGCAAAGAGCAAAATATTCCCCTTTAAATATAGAGGGTTCTGTGAGGAGAGGCTCACAGGCTGTGGTGGGTAATGGACAATCCACAAAAGTAGAAATTATGTCTAAACGTAATGAAAATGCTGATGGTTATACTGACAAAAGTGTTAATGTTGGAAATGTGTTTGCTACCAATGATGGAAGTAGGATATCTCCCATGACAACCAGAAGCGCAGGATTGTCCAGGAAAGTCTCATGGGGTCTCCCTGTGTTGGAACTGGAGGTTGTCCAGGAACACTCTGGTACTACTCTGGGGGAACAAGGAGGGACTGCACCACACAATGAGAGTGTGTGGGGGCAGACCACCCGCCTGGTGTGTGACCAATTTGGTGAAAAATGTATTCATACTGTAAAAGCTAGTAGTGTAAAGCAGGATGTGCTGGTAGCGCCACCAGAACAATATGGTCAAAATGGGGTATTGCACCCTGTGGTTTGCGACGAAGCATCGTCCCAATGTGACATAAGTGAAACTGTGCTTGTACAATGTGATGCGTATAGCGATGACAAATGTACTGTATTGGGTAATGAGACCCAGGTTCCTTTGGTGCCTCTTGGAACAGGGGGTGCAGCGCTGCAGAATGCCTGTCAGGGAAGTACCACTGACTGGGACAGCTGGGCTGAACAATTGCTAGCCATGCTGGATAAGGCTAGGTTGGGTAACACAGATGTGGACATAACACCTGCTATGCCCAACGGAGGGACTACAGGCTGGCCTGTGACCAAGGGCATGTTGGCCCCTGCAGAGATTGATCCCCTCCAGTCAGAAGGACCGGTTAAGGGCGCATGCATGGCAGTTGTGTTATCCGCAGCTCAACCGCTGGAAAATAGTGAGTGCAAAAATGGCAATGTAACTTATGACCTGCAGCGGCTCCCTGATGCTGTGACAGAAGGGATAAATGTGATATGTACGTCTGACGGCGCTCCAGTTGAGCACCAGGCTGTGAAGAGCGATACCGTCAGTGAGGTGGAGGTCGCTATAAATGTCTCTACCTTTCCAGCTTCAGTGGATGAGCCCCTCCACGTCATTGATAATGGAAAAGTCCCTAGAAAGGTCTTGTATGTAGACGTGGGTCGCATTAAGTTGACTAATTTATTGTTGAAAATGCTTGAAGTCCAAAAAGGCAATTTGCTGTACACTTGGGTGTCTCCACCGTGGTCGGACGAGGTGGTGCTGCGTAGTACCAGTAGGTGGAGTCAAGTAGTACAGGCTATGTTTGATGTTAATCACAAGAGAAACTGGTTTGTACCATATTTGTTAGCAGTGTGGCAGATGGTCTCAAGGTTCTCTGAGAGGGTGCTTCCGGTTACCGGTTTGGATGGAAGGCGCTCAGAACGCTTGAAAACATCAGAAGTCTCTCCGCCTGATGCGGTGACTATGGAAATTTCTGCTGATGCAGTCCAAAGTGCGGCTGAGCGGTGGTTAGTAGAGGGCACGGACCCTGCCTCACCCGCTAGACTTCACATGAAGGAAGGGACCGAAATGGACGTGGCAATAGCAGAGATTTTTCCTGTCAGTCGCACCAAGGTACAAATTAAAGTACCCGGAGACACTGTGGGAGAAGCTGATGAAGGAATTGGTTTCTGTAGCAAGGTAATGCACACACCAGTTGGCATTGTCGCCGTAAGGAATGATTTGGGCTTGGGTCAGTGTAATTTGTTAGGACAGCCACCCATCGAGCGTTGGACAGCATGTGAGGCGGAGCTTGGTGATCGTTCCGTGGAGCATAGTCACTTGCCTATGTGTGGTCTCTCCTCAGGATGGGTCCTAACAAATTATGAAAAAAGCAGTGATGGTATCGGAAGTTGGGATCTCATAATTGGTGATCTGCTAATGGTCGGTACTGCTAACGAGGGTTTAATTGCCATGGGTAACCTCAGACAAGTTGTTAAACCAAAAAAACCTGTTGTAATGGGAAAATCTGGTGTCACTGAGAGAAAGGGTGGTTCCCCATCAGGAAAAGTATTAGGAACAGGTTCCCTATATCAAGGAACTGAGGGTATCAGGAAAGGCAGTGTTCCCCTGAGAAAAGCAAATAAGCCCAGGAACCCCAGAAGAGGGAGAAAGCGTAGGATAGAAAAAAGTGGGATCCCATGGAGAGTCAGGGTAGGACTTACCTGGAAGCGCACCCGAAAAAAGGGTTGGACCTACGCGGCTGACAGCCGGCACAGAGGTGTCCCAACCCTAATGATGTGTGCTGGTGTTCCGCCCCCTTCGGGTTCGAAACAAAGGGGGGGGATATGTAGTAGTCAGGGTCCTGGTCACCATAAAAACGCAGCAAAAACGGACACAGAGTCTGCATGTCAGTGGACAGCAGAACTTCACAGCATAACTTTAAAATGGAGAAAACTGTTTTGGCAGCTTTCTCCGGGTTTTGCTAAGTTTGAATGGGGCTGTGTGGTTTGGAGATCCTGCAGAGACTTGGGCGGGATGGGATCTCCGGCCCTGTGTCCAGGTCTTGGGAATAGCCAGCAGGTTGGGTGCTCAGGTGAAAACAGCCAATATAATCAGGTACTGGTGAGAACAGAGTGGAGAAGAAGGTGGAGTGTGTGCAGCTGGCTGTTGCTGCAAGGCAGACCTGTGTGTGGGGAGCTGTCTGTCTACCCTGCAAGACTACATCCCTTGTGTGGGGGGACTTTGTGCCGATGGACTGAGAGGCTAGTAGACCTGGGGTGGCTAGTGAGTCCAAGAGGGGCTGAAGGAAGTCCTGAAGTCGGGGAGACAACAGACTGGAGAATCCTGTTGAGGCCAGGAGTGGGCCAAGGTTTAACAGGTACAGCCAGGCTGAAGTAAGCCTAGGAGCCAGCAAGCTTGGCATTTTGTGTTTGTGAACTGTATTGGAGAAGAACCCCTGCATGGGAATCCTATGAATGGACTTTTTATTTTGTTTCCCTTTAATAAAAATGGGCTGCCATGCCCTTAAATCTTACAACTGGCTGCTGTGGACTCGCTAACAATCGCATTTACCACTTAAGCTAAACCCCCAATGTTTACAATATATATATATATAATATAAAATGTAATACACAAAAACAGGTCATGAAAACTTTTGGACGAAAAAAAAAATATGGGCTAACTTTACTGTTTAGTTATTTTTTTGTATTTGTTAAAGTATATTTTTTCCCAAAAAAATGTGTTTGAAAGACCACTGCGCAAATACCGTGTAGCATTAAATATTGCAGCAATCGCTATTTTATTTCCTAGGGTCTCTGCTAAAAAAAAAATATATAAAGTTTGGGGGTTCCAAGTAATTTTCTAGCAGAAAATACAGGATTTTTACTTGTAAGCAACAAGTGTCAAAAAAAGATTTAGCCTTTAAATGGTTAAACTGAGAACTCTCCTACACGGAGTTCAGTTCATTGATAAGTAGCAACATTGTATATCTTTTCTCAAAACTTGGCAGGCTGCCCAGGAGAGAGAGCAAAGTCTTCTACGGGAAGCATCAGGCAACTTGCATTGACTTCTATCACAGAAGCTTTTTGCAAGTCGCGGTGCTGAAGTTTAAATCGGCTTTTTTTAAAGCACAAATCGGCCGATGCCGATTAATTTAAAAACGCCAAATATTGGCCGATATATCGGCCAGCCGATTTATCTGTCGACCTCTACTCCAGTGATCTAAATATTGTTATAGTGCAGTGTGTGTGTGAGGTCACCTGATCACAGTTGCAACATTCCTTTCCATCACCAGGATGTGTTATGTGGGGGAGGGATGGATTTCTCACTTTTTATAATTACACTTAGTAAAGCTGAATGAGCTTAGGCCGGTTCACACTGGTGCCTTGTGCGAGATCGAATGTGATTCGCACTGCAGTGCAAATTACATGTGATGCCCGTGCAGTGCGATTACAACCATACAGATAGTATGGCTGATATCATACCGCATTCGGACCAAACTCGCACAGGACCCTTTTTTTGGTCCGCACCAGAATTGGATCGCATGGGTGTTCACACCTAGGCGGCCTGAACTGTCAGTGCAATGTGCGAGCTGAGATGGGGGTGTCAGTACCATTGTATTCACACTCCCCACCGTTCGCATATGGCAGTGTGAACTGCCGTGCGAGTCGGGTGCGATGTGGGAACCCGTAGTGGGTTTGCAGGGTTACCGCATCGCACCTATGTGAACCAAGCCTACAAATGTCACTTGACTGCTCCCACCAAGGCTTGGTTCACACTGGTGCGATGCGGGAACCCTGCGAATCCACTGCGGGTTCCCAAATCGCACCCGACTCGCACGGCAGGTGACACTGCCATATGCGAACTCCTGGGGAGTGTCCTACAATGTTAATGACACCCCCATTTCAGCACGCATATCACACTGCGAACTGACAGTTTGGACATGAATTGGATTGTATAGGTGTGAACACCCATGTGTTCTGATTCTGGTGTGGACCAAAAAAAGGGTCCTATATGTGTCAGTAGAGCAGTGGACGGTGTCAGTAGGGCAGTGGATGGCGTCAGAGCAGTGGACGGTGTCAGTAGGGCAGTGGACGGTGTGGTGTCAGTAGGGCAGTGGCCGGTGTCAGTGGGGCAGTGGCCGGTGTCAGTGGGGTAGTGATCAGTGTCAGTGGACAGTATCAGTGGGGTAGTGGTCGATGTCAGTGGGGTAGTGGTCAGTGTCAGTGGTCGGTGTCAGTGGGGTAGTGGTTGGTGTCAGTGGTCTTGGGGCTCTGGACCGTGTCGGTATGGGGGGCGGTTGTGGTGTCAGTCTTTTTTTTTATTTTCTATTTTTTTTTCTTTTCTTTTTTTTTTACTATTTGATTTTTATATCTTTTTTTTATCAGCCCTGTTGGGGGTTTTGGTGACATGTCAGGGGTCTAATCCGAGACCCCTGACTTCTCCCCTTTGAGACAGAGAAAGAACAGAGGACATTGATTCCCAGTCCTTTTCTCTGCATTGAAGATGAATGGAGAGAAGACAGCGGCTCCTCTCCATTCATAAACTGAGCATAGTAACACACAGGTTACTCTGCTCAGTTATCATAGGACACAGAGCGATCGGTAACGAATGCTCTGTGTCCCATTCAGGAAATTAACCAGCCCCTTTCTCTGCTCTCCATCCTGACAGATCCCCCCCGCGCGACTCCCCTCCTCCCCCTCGCAGCCCGCGGGAGAGGAGAGGGAAGCCAGCAGCTGTGGGGGACGAGGGGGGCAGAGGGGAAAGACACAGCAGGGGGTGAGGAGGATACAGAGGGGGCCAGAGATGAAGAAAGGGGGGGGTGGAGGAGCACATGGGGTCTGGAGGAGGCAGACACTGAGGACACTCAGGGATAATGGGTGCAGCAGGGACAGCTGTGAACACTGATCCCCCTGCATGGCTTTTCAGGTGAAAGCCACGGGAGGGAGAAGGAAAAGCGGCTAATGAAAAGCCATGCAGGGGGGGATCGGTGCTCACAGCTGTCCCCCACACCGATCACCCCCGACTGTCACTGGACATTGATGTGTGTGCAGAAGTGACAGGGGGCCGTGAGCGTGCTCTGCTTTTACCCAGAACGAGCTCTGCCTCTCCTGCACGCTCTGACTAAGGGGAGTGTAGAGGTGGGCGGAGAGTCTGCTGGCGTCACGACTCCGCCCACAGAGCAGAGAATAACATACCCGCCCACTGAATCTGAAGTTTTGGGGAGCTTTAAACAGAGAAGGGGGAGACATTTGACAGGTAAGGATACATGCAGGAGGAATGTATATCCTTATAGTTCACCACTATGGTAGTAGTTTAGAATTGATGAGAGTGGGTTTACATCCACTTTAAAGGGGAGTTCCACCCACAATTTCACTTTTTAAATATAAATACCCCTGTAATACACAAGCTTAATGTATTCTAGTAAAGTTAGTCTGTAAACTAAGGTCCATTTTGTTAGGTTGTTACAGCATTTAGATAGTTTATAATCTAGAAATAGACCGTGGCCATCTTAAGTGTGGACATCATGAAGCCAGACTGTATGACTTCCTGGATTTCAGCTTTGCATATCTTGCACATGCTCAGTGCACAAGCAATGTAATAGGTTTCAGTCAGGTTTGCAAGGACTACTGGGAAACATGATGCCTATCCCAGAAACCCTTGCAAATAGCCTAGGCAAATAAGGAGGAGGAAGTAATGAAGGACTACAAAATAAAGGTATTTACAAGCAACAAATTAAATAAAAATTGTCCATTCTGAACACTATGAGATTAGAGCATGCAGCACAGACAAACATAAAAAAATGGGTGGAACTCCACTTTAAGCTCTACATGTTTCGCAAAGATCGCTTCTTCAGGAGCTTGTGTATTTTCTTTTTAGGAGCGTTAAATATTTAGAGACTAAAGATATTTTAACTATAATATATGACTGGAACCTTCATTTATGGCTTCAAATGTGCTTAGCGGCAATAAGTAGTACCAGCATTAATTAAACTAGACACACTCTATGTCAGGGGATAATCTCATCATATAGAAGTTTTAAAAGCAAAACATTGAAGCTCCAGGCACAGAGAACGCCAAAAAAGGTTAATTCCAGATCATGTAATCATTTTAGAAAGTAGGATAAAAGTCGTCCAGATAGGGTGACCCACAGATGGAGGTCCCGCGGGAGTAATGTCATCGCGTCTCCGGCCATCATCCACCACGGCTGACAGCGTGTACTTCTGAATAAACTGCGAGATCTGATCGCCCGTGTGAAAGGGCTCTTACAGATGGCAGTGTAATTGTACTTGCCTAAAGGAAAATTGTTGTTTCCTTTTGTCCTCACCTCTTAGCAGACACTGCTTTGGAATGTCATAATAGTTAGAATCTTCTGGATCCCTGCTTTGTCTTTCAATAACCAGAAGTGAACAGAGGATTTTTTTTTTACTTATTGTAAAATACTTTTTTTGGTGTTCATAGAAACTCACAGTACCCACTTTTCTGGTTATGGCTAGGACCCGTTGTTTCTCTATGTACTGCTTTGTGGCTAACTGAGCTGCCTCTAGCAGGTACCTGATTTCACTTATTGTATAGTCACAAGGAGGGGATAGGAAGAATATTTTTAAATGTTTGTGAACTGTACCAGAGAAAATATGTTCTCTTTCCCTCCGAGATTAGGTTGTGCTGTGTGTAAGAGCCGCATTTAGCTATTTGCCTTGAATTTTGGAATAACATGTACCTGTTTGGAATTTTATGCTCGTAAACTGGCCTCTGCTCCTTCTTATTGGCTTGTGTGGCTTTCCATTTAATTTATTACTCCCAATAGATATGCATCAATATTCCACTGTTGAGCTTTATAACTATTTTTTCTTTGTTTAACACATTTTACACCTAGCTTCTCTATTCAAATAAGAATTTTGTCATGTGTGCACCAACTGGTTCTGGGAAGACAGTGATATTTGAAATAGCAATTGTTCGATTACTAATGGAGGTGCCAGCTCCTTGGACTAATGTCAAGATTGTATACAGTGAGTATAGGAGAAGTGAAATAAATAAAAAATAAAAACTAGCAGAAAGAAAGCCTATCTATCTATCCTATCTATCTATCTATCCTATCTATCTATCCTATCTATCCTCTCCTATCTATCTATCCTATCTATCCTATCTATCTATCTTATCTATCTATCTATCTTATCTTATCTATCCTATCTTATCTATCCTATCTATCTATCCTATCTATCTTATCTATCTATCCATATATCTATCTATTGTAAATGGCACATTATTTGTAAATGCAGCATTCGTGCTTTGTTGCTACCAGTGTACTTAAAGTGTAAGTTCACCTTTTAACTAAAAATTAAAAGGTGAACTAACATTGTACACCCTCCTTTACAGTTCCCACTGCACTTTGGGTGATTAGCTGTCACTGCCTACGCTGTCTTGGGGAAAGCCAAATCTTCTTCCCCTTTCTTTCTTAGGGCTTTAAGGATAGATCACAGTGATTCTGATTGGTCAAAGTGGTCATGTGCCAGGATGTGACCAATCAGAATCGCTTTGATCTGTCCCAAAGCCCTAAAGAATTACAGGAACGAGGAGTGGGGCTTTCAACTCCCTGGCTGAAAACATACCTTTCATCTCTTTATCGCTGAAAAAAAAAAAGATCCCACAGTTGTTGCTGGTGTGTGACAAAATGTAACCCACCCCAAACAACTACAATTGGTGGTGATCAGTGGCACTATTTTAACTCCCCCCACCTTTAAAAAATAAATAAAAAAATCTCATAATCATTGGTGGTCATTGCCAATTTAAGGTCCCTACGTTCACCTTCAATCTGCCGATCCTCCTTCCTGCTGTGTTTACAAACATTATTGGTGTTTATGTGATTGCCGTTGTTGCTTTACAGCAATTACATAGTAAAGTGCCACTCTGAATTGCTCTGTACATTGTGATTGTGTTTGCAGCATTTTTATTTTTTAATACAATGGTATAGATGTGGTTTTAGAATTTCTTATTCACTTGCCTTTTGAAGGAAGGTGTTTCTTAGGTTGTGCGCTTGCCAGTGGCTTTCTAAATCCTCAAGGTTCTTATACTATTCCCCTGCCTCAACACAGAATGCATGAGAGCAGAAAAACACTAGTTTCCATTTTCTATATCTGTGGTTCCTCCTAGGTGTTCAGAGTATACCTTCCACTTAAAGCGGTAGTTCCCCCTCCAAAAAAGTTTTACCCTTTAGTCTGATGCTCATTTTGTCTAGGGGAATCGGCTAGTTGTTTTAAAATCGACGCTGTACTTACCGTTGTAGAGAGCGATCTTCTCCGTCGCTTCCGGGCTTGGTCTTCGGGGATGGGCGTTCCTTCTTGATTGACAGGCTTCCGACGGTCGCATCCATCGCGTCACGATTTTCCGAAAGTACCCGAACGTCGGTGCGCAGGCGACGTTCGGCTTCTCGTGACGCGATGGATGCGACCGTCTGAAGCCTGTCAATCAAGAAGGAACGCCCACTCCCGAAGACCCATACCCGGAAGCGGCGGAGAAGATCGCTCTCTACAACGGTAAGTACAGCGTCGATTTTAAAACAACTAGCCGATTCCCCTAGACAAAATGAGCATCAGACTAAGGGTAAAAAAAATTTGTAGGGGGAACTACCGCTTTAAACTGCAGGTCTTGATTCCAAATAAGGGCCTTTTTAGTTTGCCTTTCCTATTGGGTCCCTAGGCAGGTCACCTACCTTTTTGTTTGGTATCTCAAGTTCTCCCCTGTAGCACCATTTTAGACCCCCCTACTCTAGAGCACCTTTGGCGATTGCCTTTCCTCACTTATGTGAGTGAGTGAAAAACTTATATAGCGCAACACATGCAAACTGAATTGCCTCTGGGTGCTGTATCCATTCTGTGAGTGAAACCCCTTGACCTCAGAAGAGATGGGTTTTAATCTTTCTCCTGAAGGCCAAGTGGTCCGACTCCAATCGAGTGGTGGTAGGCAGGGCGTTCCACAGTCGTGGTCCCTGGACTGCAAACCTTCGATCTCCCTTGGACTTGTATCTGGCTTTGGGTATCTGGACAAGGTTTTGATTGGTGGATCATAGAATACGATTGGGGTTGTGAGCTTTTATTTTTTCACATAGGTATGCGATGCATGAATGCACTTATGCATTAGACAGAGTGCCTTGAAAGTGATCCTATCTTTTACTGGCAGCCAATGAAGGGATTCTCAGTGAAGGTGAGATTGATTCCCATGTTTTTTTGCCAGTTACTAGTCGAGCGGCCGTATTTTGAACGTCTTGCAGACGAGCGATTTGGTATTTGGGGAGTCCGAGATAGAGGGCGTTTGCATAGTCCAGTCTGGAATTGATAATTGTTCCCACCACGACTGCAACGTCTTCTTTCGGAATAAAGGGGGTGAGTCTGCATAGTAGGTGCAGCAGATGGTGAGATCCGCTGACTACTGACCCTATTTGTGCATCCATTGTCATGTTGGTGTCAAAGATGACTCAGAGACTTTTGACTTTGGCGCTAGGGGTGATGGATTGACCCAGAATGGACGGGACGTCCATGTCGTTGCGGGATGATTTTTGCAGTTGGCGTAAAACAGAAGAAGTTCTGTTTTTGAACCGTTGAGTTTAAGATAACTCTTTGTCATCCAGTTTTCTAATAAAGAAAGACATTTCTCTAGTCCAAGAGAATGATCCTTTTTGTTGCATATGCGAAAATACAATTGTGTATCATCCGCATAAGAGTGATAAAGTAACTTCTGGTTACTGATGATTTCAAAAAGAGGGCAGAGATAGATATTGAACAGAACCGGCGACAAAGGGGATCCCTGAGGGACTCCACATGATATCGTCCGTTTTTCAGAAGTGAAGGGCCCCAATTTCACTATTTGTGATCGGTTTTCCAAGAAGGAGGAGAACCAAGCTAAATCACATTCCGTGACTCTGGCTACTTCAGTTAGCCGAGTCAGAGGTAGTCCATGGTCTACAGTGTCGAAAGCAGCGCTTAGGTCCAACAGTACCAGGAGACAAGATTCTCCTTCGTCTGCGGCCTCTAGAGCGTCATCCCATATTTTGAGCAGCGCTGTTTCTGTTCCGTGACCAGGACGAAAACCCGATTGAAACGGATCGAGTAATTTATGGGTGTCTAAATGATGTTGTAGCTGTTGTACAACTTCTTTCTCCATTACCTTGGAGAAGACATTTAAGGCTGTTATGGGTCGACGGTTGTTTGGATCTTTGGGGTCGAGGGTGGTTTTTTTCAGAATTGGTTTTTATTATACCTTGTTTCACCAAGGTGGGCACTGTGCCCTCCTTGAATGATTGGTTTAAGAGCTGCGAGATAGCTGGTGCCAAAATATCGGCACACTCTTTCAGCAGTTTGGTGGGGATAATATCATTGGGCGCTGTGCTATTACGCAGAGTACTGATGATATTTTTGGTGGCCTCGATGGAAATGGGTTTTAGAGAGAATTTCGTTAATTGTGGTAGTTCTATGTGGGTGTTAGGTTTGCGCTTTGGGGATGGGTTGACGAGGGGTCTATTTTGCTGAATACTTACACGGATTCCTTCAATTTTATTAATGAAATAATCCGATAATTCATCGCAAAATTCTTGTGAGTTGGAATCGGTGGCCTCTAAACAAGTTGGGTTCATCGTCTGAGTAACCAGCTTTAAGAGTTTGTGGTGGTGGTTTTGGGCATTTGTGATAATGTTGGAGATATGATTTTTTTTGACCATTAAAGCCTCGTACACACGACCGAACATGTCTGCTGAAACTGGTCTGCGGACCAGTTTCAGCAGACATGTTCAGTCGTGTGTACGGCCGACCGGACCGGATTCCTGGCCTAGCGGACAGGTTTCCAGCGGACAAATGTTTCATAGCATGCTATGAAACATGTCCGCTGGAAGCCTGTTCCTCGGACATGTTGGGTCGTCTGTACGACTCACCGGACATGTCCGCTCGGCCGAAAGCCCTCGCATGCGTCGAAGTGATTCGACGCATGCGTGGAAGCATTGACCTTCCAGGGTCGCGCACGCCGCCGCGTCATCGTTCGCTGTCCGTGGGAAATTTGGTCTGATGGTGTGTACAGCCATCAGACCAAAATCCGCCAGCGGACATGTCCGATGAAAACGGTCCGCGAACCGTTTTTATCGGACATGCCCCGTCGTGTGTTTGAGGCCTAAGATTTCTTTGTGGTATTTCTTGGTGATTCTCTTATAAGTGGAGTGGTTAGCCTCCGAAGAGCTTCTTTTCCAAGCAGCTTCTGCTCTTCTACGCTCTTGCTTTAGCAAGGACAGCTGGTCAATAAACCAGCTGGCATTGTTTTTCCGAATTTAGGTGCTACTAAGTCGGCTGACAGTAGTAGAGCCTTGTTGATGGCGTTGAGTGTGGCTGTGGCTGTTTGCTGTTGTTGGATTGTTTTTATTCTGTTCCCTAGTAGTGTTTTGAAGAGTTCCGAGTGGAGCTTCTTCTTGGATCTAGTCCAGTGAGTTGTCACCGTTTTTATCGTTGTTTTTTTTGGGGGGGGGGGGGGGGTCTGGTTTTGGTAATTGTGAATTTAATAGCATGATGATCTGTCCATGGTTGCGGGTCGATTTCCACATCTTGTTTGAAAATGAGATCGAGCGTATGACCTGAGGCATGAGTGGGCCCATGTACTAGTTGCTGCAGACCTAAACCTTCCAAATGGTCGATGCAGGCGTTGGCGACGGGGTCCAGTGAGGAGTTGGCCCAAAGTTTGAAGTCCCCAAGCATCAAGAGGTGTTTGATGTTTAGGGTATAGGTGGAGAGAAGGTGCGTTTTTGGACCAGAAGGTCTATAGCATATAGAATATGGACAGTGTCTTGGGGATTTGTTTGCAGTTGCAGAGTGAGGGTTTCCATGATTGGAAGTGAGTTTTGAAGGACTGGTTTGGTGATCAAGAGGTGAGTCTTGTGGATCACCGCCAAGCCTCCCCCCTTTGCCCCACTCTGTTTTGCGTTTGTATGCGGTAATTTTCTGGCACCAATTCTCCCAGAATGGTGTTAGTTGGCTGTAAGCCAGCTTTCTGTGATAAAGAGGCAGTCTACATCATATTGTAGATTGAAATAATGGATTTCTTGTCAGTGTTTTACTGCCGATCTTGTGTTGACCAAGGCGCATGATATGCGCTTAGGCTGGGATGAATGGGTATAATGTTTGACTGTCGATCGTCGATCGATCCTTAACAGTTGGATACTCCTTAGAGCTTTTATGGTGACCTCTGATAATTTTGAGGCAAATGGTTTTAGATCCCGGATGGTTTCCGCGGTATAACTCAGATTAGCCATAGACGCAGTAACGCAGGGAAGCTGATATTGATTGTGGGGTATTTGACTGATTGATGGGGGAAAAGATTCACCAAGTGGGCTACCACTCGCTAAAACCTTTCCTCCCTGTTGATCCAGAGGAAGGCGAAAAAACCCTGACCGTGCTGGGTCAATCTGCAGCGATAGGGCAAAAAATTCCTTCCTGATCCCTCAAGGGCGATCGAGCAAAGCCTGGATCAAGTAATGAACTGGAGGGTGTTCCTAGATTCGAAAGCTGAGGGTGGGAGGTTGGGGTATATGCACCTCTACCTTCGTGGGTGGCCGGACAGAAAAACCTTATCAATAGGGGTCCGGAGGGTGGGGGTAGGGATGATTGGATGATTGGAGAAGGGTGTCCCTGTGGTTGGGGGTGTAACAATATGGCCCCCCAAAACTTGGAGCTAGGCCCAAGATGGTGGTAGTGGTTGAGGGGGGGCGAGGTGAGGAAGTAGGGGTCCTCCTGGGGCACCTGGGAGGTGGTGGAGGTCTAGCGTGGGGGGATTGGCGGGTTTGACTGTTGTTTGATGGGAGTGAGCGCCGCGCCACTAGGCCCCGGCTGAAGCCGGGGCCTTTCCTAGCTGCGGCCGCCGCGGATGTGAATAGATGGAGCAGTGGTGGGGGGAGGCGTGGGGGTTATGGTTGGGGGGTTGCGGGGGGGCGATTGATGAGGGTTGAGGATTGACGAGCGTGGTGGCAAATTTAGGCCGATTCTCCGTCCTGGGCGAGTGAGCGGCGCGCCGCTAGGCCCCGGCTGAAGCCGGGGACTTTCCTAGCTGTGGCCGCCGCGGCTTATCCTGAAAAGGACGGCCGCGGACTGTCCCAGAGCAGGAGGATGACGATCGGGCCTTACCTTGGGGTAGCTGGCCAGGGATACCTGCTGGAGGGGAGCGGTGGCGGAGGTGGAAAACGAGCCAAAGGGGGTGCCGATAGTGGTAGTCCTGGATTGTTGGTACAGTGGGTGACTGCGATATTGTGTCAATCTCGCTCCCTTTCTCGGCGAGATTGACCACCTACGAGCCCCATCGCGGGAGCCAGCGCCGAGCTGGCTTGCCGCGATGGAGACAAAGCCGTCATAGAAGCGACGGGGATCCGACTTGGATTCCCGCCAATTCTACACGTGTGCGGCGTTTGTTATGAATCCTGAGGAGGAACTCCCCGCCGGATTTTGAATAAAAATCCGGCATGGGTTCCCCCCTCAGGAGCATACCAGGCCCCTAGGTCTGGTATGGGTTGTAAGGAGACCCCCCCCTATGCCGAAAAAACGGCGTAGGGGTCCCCCTACAATCCATACCAGACCCGTATCCAAAGCACGCTACCCGGCCGGCCAGGAAAGGAGTGGGGGCGAGCGAGCGGCCCCCCTCCTGAGCCGTACCAGGCTGCATGCCCTCAACATGGGGGGGTTGGGTGCTCTGGGGCAGGGGGGCGCACCGCGGCCCCCCCACCCCAGAGCACCCTGTCCCCATGTTGATGAGGACAGGGCCCCTTCCCGACAACCCTGGCCGTTGGTTGTCGGGGTATGCGGGCGGGAGGCTTATCGGAATCTGGGAGCCCCCTTTAATAAAAGGGCCCCCAGATACCGGCCCCCCACCCTAAGTGAATGGATATGGGGTACATCGTACCCCTACCCATTCACCTGGAGGGAAAATGTTAAAAGTTAATAAACACGACAAAGGGGTTTTTAAAATAATTTATTTGTCTGCTCCGGAGGCACCCCCTGTCTTCTTTAGCTCTTTTTACCAGGGGGGGCTTCTTCTTTGACGTCTTCGGGTGGGGGCCGCTCTTCTTCGCCGCCGTCTGGTTCTCTTCCACCGCCGGGGGGGGTCGCTTTTATAAAAGCGCCCACCCCCCGCCGGGTTTCCTCTGACGTCTTCGGCGGGGGGCGGTGTGCTTCTCAGGGGGGGGCTTCTTCTTCCGCTATCCGGGGGGGTCTTCTCCGCTATCCGGGGGGTCTTCTTCTATGTTCGCCGCTCTCCGCTGTTGACTCGGCGCACCCCGGTTCTTCCTCCCGCTGTCCGGTGCCTTCTCCTTCAGCGCTGAACGTCGTCGTCTTCTGTGCTGTGACGTCTTCTTCTGTGCTGTGACGTCTTCTTCTTCTGTGCTGTGACGTCGTCTTCTTCTTTTTCTCTTCTCTTCTTCTGCCTTCTCCCGATAGAAGACCCCCCGGATAGGGGGGTGCCTCCGGAGCAGACAAATAAATTATTTTAAAAACCCCTTTGTCTGTTTATTAACTTTTAACATTTTTCCTCCAGGTGAATGGGTAGGGGTACGATGTACCCCATATCCATTCACTTGGGGTGGGGGGCCGGTATCTGGGGGCCCCCTTATTAAAGGGGGCTCCAAGATTCCGATAAGCCTCCCGCCCGCATACCCCGACAACCAACGGCCAGGGTTGTCGGGAAGGGGCCCTGTCCTCATCAACATAGGGACAGGGTGCTCTGGGGTGGGGGGGGGCGCAGTGCGCCCCCCTGCCCCAGAGCACCCAACCCCCCCATGTTGAGGGCATGCAGCCTGGTACGGCTCAGGAGGGGGGGGGGGCGCTCGCTCGTCCCCACTCCTTTCCTGGCCGGCCGGGTAGCGTGCTTTGGATGCGGGTCTGGTATGGATTGTAGGGGGACCCCTACGCCGTTTTTTCGGCGTAGGGGGGGTCTCCTTACAACACATACCAGACCTAAGGGCCTGGTATGCTCCTGAGGGGGGAACCCATGCCGGATTTTTATTTAAAATCCGGCGGGGAGTTCCTCCTCAGGATTCATAACAAACGCCGCACACGTGTAGAATTGGCGGGAATCCAAGTCGGATCCCCGTCGCTTCTATGACGCGCTCGCTGGAATGTGCTTTTACTATTTCAGCGAGTGCGAGATGTCGGCACCCTGTCGCCGAGAATCAGCGCGATGCTGTCGTGCTAAAAACACATTCTCGGCGGCAGGCACTGTATATCTCTGGGAGAGAAGGTAGGAGGACCCTGCCTGGCTGAGCTGATACTCCTCCACGGTGTTGTAAGGGGATTGTATGGAGGTGTTGCAGCCGAGAGGCTGGGAGGACCCTGCCTGGCTAATCTGGTCCCTGGGGAGAGCCGACTCGTTTGAGAGCGTCCTGCTCTCACTGCCCTGGGGTGAGCAGACTAAGGTGAGTGCGTCTGCTGCACCGCTGAACTGGGAGTGAGTACTGATGTGACTGGTTCCAGTACCCACTAGTCCCAGCCACTAAGATTTTGCTTTTCCATTTTGGTAATCAACATTCCATCTGTACCCTTACTCCCATTTTCCAAGGAGCCTGTTATCATCAAGAAGGATTGTACCCCTTGTGGTACTTTTTCCCCTCAAGGACCTTTCTACCTACAAGGTCAACAACCCTGAGGTAGGCTATAGGTTCAGCAGAAAACCGGCCGAGATTCGAACGATATATGGGCAGGCTGAATGCACCAAGTTGATCGAGCGATCAACCTGGGTACAACCAGCATGCTGTTTATTTACCTGTAATTATCGCTATCGGCTGCTATAGCCGATAGCAATAACCACGGTCTTTTCCCTGATGCACATTAGGTTTAAGCCTTTCCTGTTGTTCAATTGGCATTGATTTCTACACTTTGTGTTGTGTCATATTCATATTGTTTGGATCTTTTTTAGTGGCTTTTTGCCTATCCCAGTCATCCAAGAATATCTTCAACTCCTGTGTATCTGATTACACAAGAAAGAAAATACGATTTTTATACTTTAAAAATTTTCTCTTGAGCCTAGGTTCACACTGCTGCGAATTCCAAATCGCGGTAAAATGCGTGATTTTACCGCGATTTCGCGGCCGCGATTTTGCCGCGATTTCGGCCGCAATTTAATGTAAATCGCAGCCCGAAATCGCAAAAAGTAGTACAGGAACTACTTTTTGAAATCGCAGATGCGGCGTCGCACTGATTAGGACAGTGCCATTGCCGACAATTGCCGCCGATTTGAGATGCGATTTGACATGTCAAATCGCATCTCAAATCATTCCAAATCGTACCCAGTGTGAACCAGGGCTAAAGTCTATTGAGGTATGCAGGCCCTGCCTTTTTGGGTTATTGGCCCTGATCCACTGCTTGCTCACAAACCTGAGACAAAGTTAAAGGGTAACCACTTTTGTGGGGAAAAAAAAATTGGCAAATAAAAATAATAATATGGCATATACAATTACGACACAAGTCCTATTGTGTTTGAATGTTATAAAAAATTACCTTACCTTTTCAATCTGCAGCTTTTCAATTTTCTGTGAAATGCAATGCTATATGTCTACCTGGAGGTGTTCTGTACACAGCATGTATACAGAACGCTCCCCAGATATGTAATTTCCTGCTTGTGAGATTGGCTCACTGATTTTTCCTTGCGCTTTTCCACCTATTTGAGGATGCCCCACAGATGCCCAATATGGTTTAGGTCTGGAAACATGCTTGGCCAGTCCATCACCTTTACCCTCAGCTTCTTTAGCAAGTCAGTGGTCATCTTGGAGGTGTGTTTGGGGTTGTTATCATGTTGGAATGCTGCCCTGCAGCCAAGTCTCCGTAGGGAGTGGGGAATCATGCTCTGCTTTAGTAGGTCATAGTACATGTTGGCATTCATGGTTCCCTCCATGAACTGTAGCTCCCTAGTGCTGGCAGCACTCATGCAGACCATGACTCTTCCACCACCATGCTTGACTGTAGGCAAGACACACTTGTCTTTGTACTCCTCACCAGGTTGCCGCCACACACGCTCGACATGATTTGAACCAAATACGTTTATATTGGTCTCATCAGACCATGGTTCCAGTAATCCATGTCCTTAGTCTGCTTGTTTTTAGCAAACTATTTGTGGGCTTTCTTGTGCATCATCTTTAGAAGAGGCTTCCTTCTGGAATGACAGCCATGCACACCAATATGATGCAGTGTGCGGCGTATAGTCTGAGCACTGACAGCCTGACCCCCCCCCCTCCCCTTTAACCTCTGCAGCTATGCTGGCAGCACTCATATGTCTATTTCCCAAAGACAACCTCTGGATATGACGCTGAGCACGTGCACTCAACTTCTTTGATCGACCATGGCAAAAACTGTTCTGAGTGGAACCTGTCCTGTTAAACTGTTGTATGGTATTGGCCACCGTGCTGCAACTCAGTTTCAGGGTCTTGGCAATCTTCTCATAGCCTAAGCCATCTTTATATTGAGCAACAATTCTTTTTTTTCATATCCTCAGAGAGTTCTTTGCCTTAAGGTGTCATGTTGAACTTCCAGTGACTAGTATGAGAGAGTGAGAGCGATGACACCAAATTTAACACACCTGCTCCACATTCACTCCCAAGTCACATGACATCGGGGAGTGCTAATGGCTAATTGGTCCCAATTTGCACATTTTCACTTAGGGGTGTACTCACTTTTGTTGCCAGTAGTTTAGACATTAATAGCTGTGTGTTGAGTTATTTTGAAGGGACAGCAAATGTACACTGTTATACAAGCTGTACACTCACTACTTTACATTGTAGCAAAGTTGAAGTGTTGTCACATGAAAAGATATAATAAAATATTTACAAATTGTTTTGGGGTGTACTTACTTTTGTGAGATACTGTGTATATATATATATATATATTTTAAATGCCACATCAATGGAAATGGAAATGGAAAGTGCAATGTATATAACAATATATTTAAAAAATGAATGCAGTAGAACACACTGTAGAGAACAAAAGGGGCAGAAACCTCCTTTACATCTAAACCCCACAATTTTTAAAACTATTCCGTCTAATAAGCTCAGTCATGCTGATGTTTTTTCAGTGGCACCCATAAAAGCATTATGTGGTCAACGATATGATAACTGGAAAGAGAAATTTGAACCCGTTGGGCTACAATGTAAGGAGCTCACAGGAGATACAGAGGTGGATGACTTATTTGAGATTCAACACGCACACATTATCATGACAACACCTGTAAGTACATAGCATGTATATAAATAACGCAAGACTTTTGCACGTAACCAATGATTTAATATTATTCTGCCAATGCATTGAAAAGATAGTTCTTGATTTAACATTCAGCATTTTGAACCAAGTTAAAATAACAGTCGCCTTTTATGGTTGGTTAGACTTATTCTAGCCATGCACTAATAGATTTTTCTTGTTAAGCCCCTGGTTGAATGGCAAGATATAAAATGTCATGAATTTTGTTAACTTGTGTTTTTAAAGAGATAAAGCATAAAGAAATGTGCATGTATTGCTGAGATGTAGTGAATTTTTTTTTGTTTTGTTATTTTTTTAGCATTCGTACACTTAGGGGGCAGTTAACACCAGATGCAGTTATTTTTTCTGCATCAAAAATGCATGGAGAGTAGATTATATGGTTTTCAGTGGACTAGTTGACACCAGTACTGTCAGTTTCACTGTGTTCCAGTGCAGAAAAAAATAACGTGTTGCATTTTTTTCTTCACAGAGCTGTACTAAAATATGGCTTTAACGCAGAGAGGCGTGGCCCTATGTAAACACATTGCTGTTCTGGGTGTGTGCTCCCTGCGCACACCTCTCACAGTAACCGGCGAGTACCGGAAAGCTCAGGATGCATACTTGCAATCAGGAGCTTTCCGGTCATGTTCCACTGTAATTGCCAATCGCATCGGTCACCTGATCAGAATGCCTGCCTCAGTCATTTAGAACCTCTTAGAGGGCTAGGAGGTGGCAGCGGGAAGGGGTTAAGGCAAATCTAGTAAAATTCAAACCTATGTCTTCATTTTTTTTATTTGATTTTTGGATTTTAAAATTTCAAAACTGAGCCTTTGGCCTTGCCAGCTCAGTGAAATTATGTAACATGTAGCGCTACCCTTGTAGGGCCCTCTGGTTCTAACATGTCTTCTGTTCCTTGCCTTGACCTCCTCAAGAACTTCAGCCCCTCTGACACATTAGGCTGAATACACAAAGCATGCAATAATACAGAAAATCACTGAAGGCAATACGTGATACCCAGTGGTGGTACTATAGGGGGGGGGAGGGAACAGGCAATAAACAAGTTAGTAAAGGCAAGTTTTAATATATTGTCACACAATGGAACTTAAAATGAAGGAAAGCAAATAGATGGATTGGCAATAGTAATAATAACACAATTTGACATAAAATAAGGCTAGTAGCAAGCACTAGGCATGAGATAACACTTTGCACCATAGCAGCATAAATAGTAAGAAGGTCACTAAAGAGCAGAAATTGCCAATAATGTGGCTTAATAAATTGTGATCAGGAGACCAAGGTGCCTGTTAAGATGTCTTATGTGTTACTATACTAGGCCTCGGCTCTCTGGGCAATGGTACCAGTTAAATGTATGAATAAGGGCTAGTAGAATGGCTTGGTAGGGACGGTCCTTTATGATGTTCTTGATAAATCCCCCTTAAATCAGTGTCCTGAGAGTTCCCTTATACATCAGTCTGCAGGATTCCCACTTACAGTGCAAGGAGGAACTCTGAGGACCCTGATGTATATGGGAACTCTAATGTAAAGGCCAATGCTGCAGACACTGTTGCAAGTTGGAACTCTAATATAAAGGGGAACGCTGTGGACTCTGATGTAGGGGGGCTCTGGTAATGTCAAGAAGGGCAAGGCAGTTTCCAAGATGGCGGTGACGGCTCTTGGTGCCGAACGGGGCTATTTAAGGGGACCGATGCCTGTGCTTCTTGCTGTTCGGGCTACAGCGTTCCTGAGACCCACCTGCTAGCCGTTTAACCTGTTTGCCTATCCGTTCCTGTGACCCGGCTTGTTCCTGATTGTTCCTGATTTCTGGTTGCCTTTGACCTCGGTTTGTTTGACTACGCTTCTGCTTCTCCCTCTGGCCTGACTGCTGCCCGCCTGTTGCTGACCCGGCTTGAACCATGACTCCGCCCTGAATCTGTACCTGATCCGTCTGCCTGTGTTTGACCCGGCCTGTCTGGACTTGCTTGTGTCCTGTACTACAGAACACCTACCCCGCTGCTGCAGCATCCAGCTTTCTGCACCTCTGCCTCCAGCTTGTCAGCTGTTCCAGTCATCACCTGTACCACTGACATATCTCCAAATTTTCTGGAAGTCCAGCTCAGCTCCAGCACCAGCGTTCCTGTCAGGTTCTTGTGCGACTCTGCACTCTCGAGCTCCCTGTCTGCACTACCAGGGGTTTCCAGAGTCAGAGGAGTAGCCGCTCCATGCATATCGGGCTCTACCATCAGGTATGTGATGGGTAACCAGAGAGCACCTTACTTTAGCGTTCCCCTTTACACCAGAGTACACAGCATTCCCCTTTACATCGGGGTTGGTAAAGTTCCCCATTGCACTGTCGGGAGGACTAAGGCATGAGGCCTGAGCAGTAGGGCTGCCAAATAGAGCCGAGAAGCTGAATAATGTTAATTTCATATTGATGGTGGAAACCCCCTATGAGAGAAGCTGTTTATTGGACTTTTCTTTCTGTTTAAATGAAAGTGGGCCGACAAGCCTAAAATCACTAAAAAACACTACCAATGAGCTTAACAATCCCAAAGCCATCACAATTGGTTGAGAATGCAGTGGGCACCAGTGCTGCAACTTTTTAGTTCTTCGCTCGAATGATTAGTTCAGGCCAGAGACTATCTGTGTTTGCAGTGTGGAGCAAGTGGTGTACCTGCCAGCAACTATGTTATGAATGCATTGTGTGCCTGACTGCAGGGATGGGGCAGTCAAAACACAAAAAGGATGTGGTTTATGTGGAGTTGAGAGAGACTGAGGATAGAGGGGATTTTGCCCAAGCAAGCCCCCATACAGCACATTATAGCAAGCTAAGGAGGAAAACCAGCCACCCCTGAGTGCAAGGAGAGAGGGTGGTTTATATCTAGGAAATGGGTGTTGTTGCCCATAGCAACACAGAGGTGGCCAGTCAAATTGTCTGTGGACCATGGGGTTTGCATATCGGGAGTCGTGACAGATGGCATTTGGAGAAATTGGTCCAGTCGGTAAAGCTCTGTTGAGAGAGTGTAGTCTCCCATGGCAAAAAGAGGAAAAGTATCTCCTGAATGGAGGAGCTGCACTAGAGAGGTGGCTTAGTGTCCCCACAAAGAGGGCTGGGATGCCTGAGAGTCTATGGCACCTTAGAGGGAGACTGTAATTTTGCACTGTGGCCGCATGGGGAAATTGGCTAGGGTAAGTGCAGTAGAGGATTGGTTCTGGAGGCAACACACTCAAATGATGATGGTGACACCTACTACCATGTTAAATAAGACTGTCTAAAATGAAATAGTATTTCTATCAGTATTAACAGCAGATTTATACCAGGATAATTATTTACCTCTTCTGAATAAAATTAAACAAGACCTAAAAGGATATCCTGCACATAGATTGTCATGGTTTGGTAGGATAAGTTTAATCAAAATGATGATCCTCCCGAAAGTCCTACACATCTTTCAAAGTCTTCCGATTAATATCCCAGGGGCCTATTTTAAAATTATTAGATCTCTACTGCAGAAATGTTGTATGGAATAGAAAAGGGAAGCCCTATTTCCTATAAAACAATGAGTAGGTCTAAAGATAATGGGGGGGTGCTCCTCCCAGATCTTCAGAATAAATATACAGCAGCAGTATTGAGGAGAATTTTAGATTAGGTTCATAATGTTCCACATAAAAAATGGGTATCACTGGAAGACAATATGTGTAAAGTTGCCCTAGGTCAGAGTATCTGGATTCCAAGGGAATTTAGAGGTCTCCCTAGAGAAATGGCCACAATTACAACAGAAACATTAAGAGCATGGGATATGGTACTTGTAAGGATAGTGATCCTTCACCCTCGGGTGCACCCTTTGGTTTGTCCTGTGTGTGAACCTTCGGCTAGCCAGACAATCAAAAAAACAATCAAAAAAACAACGCAGTGATGGGTTCAATAAGATTGTGTATTCAAATCAGACATTGTTAACAATTTATAACTTTAAACCACAAAATCTCCCTTATACCGCCCAGAACCTCCCCTTAGCTTAATACCCCTCCCAACACCCAATGCCCAATGAAATAACTAGTTTATCAAATCTACCATGTAAGGTTAAACAGAAAAGTACAGAAAAAGCAGTACAGCAGGGATGTAACATTTTGATAACCTTGGGAGCCTTGAAAATGGGTGCTGCCTTAGTATTCCTAATTCTCCCACTCTCTACCTTATTTTGCATAAGCCACCAACCCCCCAGTAAGGCTGCAATAAAAATAGTAATTGTAAAACAAATTAACAATATCACCTTAAAGATATACATATACCGTGGCTTATGGACCGTTTGGGATGGGGGTTCATGCTGGGGAGTGAAGAGGGAATAATAAGGTGGTAGTTCATGGAAATGGAAAGGGATAAGGGAGGTAAAGTATCTGGACCCACTGGGCCTGCAACCAAATTGGACCGGGGCCAATGTTTTGGAATAGGGGAAAGTTCCGACCATCTGCTGGAAAAGTAATGTTCAGTTCTTTCCCGATCTGTGTCATTTTGGGGATCTTACAAATAGGGGGGTACCACTTCTGGTACCGGGGTTCTGGATAATTGTTTAGCCATCTTTCACATTCGATTCACAGGAAATCAGGGATTATGCTTCTGAATCATTGGGTGGGGACGATATAGATGGAGCTCTCTTTAGACATGATGCATGGATTCATTGTGGGCTCTGGTCAGTGAGTACAGCTGTCCTTGTTACTTTGAGTACTTCAAAGGGTCCCTGGAAGATTGGTCCCGTCTGTCGCCTGTCAGTGAGTTGTTTTATCAACACGTGTTCACCCGGTAGGAAGGGATGTGTGGGATCTGTGGAAAGAGGAGGAAAGGTGACAGCAACCTTATCATAATTTTCTGTATGTGCACTTACCTTATGCGTTCCTCCTGGTGAAAATAAAGGTTATTATGATATTTTTTTTCTTTCCCCTTACACTGTCACTTCTGGGCTGGTCTTCCCATAAGAATTTATAAGAATTTTCTAGGTGGATAAGCCTGTTTTTTTTTTGGTTAGGGGTCTACGGATCTGAAAGAGCACTCCCGGTAGGAAGTGCATCAAATTTTATAAGATGCCTGAGGTGGCTTTCTTTATTTATCCTTTATATTACGGTTCCAACGTTCTACTATTCCTGAGCTTTGGGGGTGATAAGCAATGTGTAGCTTTCTTCGGAAACCCAAAAGCTTTGTTAATTCTTGAGTATGTTTGGAAGTAAAAACTGCACTTTGATACGATGATATGACCTGTGGACCATACCTACAAATCTTATGATTCATAGAAGCTCTGGCTGTGATTCCTGCTGTTTCTCCTGTTGTGGGAATTACTTTTGTCTATCCGGTAAATTTGTCTACTATTACCAAAAGATATTTTATATTGTTTTGGCATATGGGTGAAATCGATATGTAAGTTCTAGGTGGGGGTAAATGTCCATGTCTCCCGTGTGCTTTATCTTGAAAATTATTTATCAGTGAGATGGTTTTCGGGTGATGTGGATGGATGTGGTGTCATGCAGTGTCTGGCTACAATCGTGTTGTACGGGTAGTGTTTGCATGTTCCCTGTCATTCTTAATAGGGAGTGTAACATTCATCTGAACAAGATTTTACTGTCAAACTGGCTGTGTTCATCAAAACTATTTCATACCCACTCATCCTTTGTGCTGTCATATGTTGGGTAGACATATTTTGTAAAAGGGAGGTGACTGAGCGTGTTGTGTACAGAGTACACAAGAGTTCTTTGACAGGTATGCCACTGGCCTCTTTGGCTCCCACCATGATCTTGTTCTAAAACAGCTACAAAAGCATCCCCGACATTACACAGTGTAACAAAGTTTTTTCCTTTTTTTTTTTATGAAGGCAAACCTAGTGCTGGAGCAGAGACTAGGGCCATGATTTGATAATTAAAAGCTTCCAACATAGACTCGTTCTACAGTCTTAGGGGAGGTCATTAAAGTGACCTGCCTCAAAATGGAGTCAAAGTGGGAACAATTGGGCATCCATTGTCGACAGTAGACAATAGAGCCAAGGAAAGAAAGGAGTGCTGCCTTTGTTGTCGGATGTGAGGGAGGCTAATGCTCTGACTCTGGCGGGTGATACTCTGCCTTTCTCCTTGTGCAATGATACACCCCCAAGTATTCCACCTCAATCCTGCAACACTGCATCTTTTTCAATATGCCTTTCGAGGCTAGGCGGTTTAACATGTGCCTAGAGTCTACCTCACAATTTTCCTTGCTCTCACTACACACCAGTAGTAGGTCATCTCTCATCCATATTGCAACAAAGTGGATCCCTCCTTAGGTTCCCAGTCATCTAATGACCTTTTCAAAACCATTAAGAAAGCGGTTGGACTGTCCCCAAAGCCTTGAAAAAGCCTAGTCCATGTTAATTGCCCCTGACTGTGTGACACTGAAGTTGGGGGTATTGCTACCAAAATTGCAGTGATATCTGCCACCAGGGGAGGTAGCGGTATAACTGCCTTGAGATCCTGTACTAATCTCCAGGTACTGTTTGCCTTTTTCACTGGGATAACTGGTGTGTCCCATGGGCTAACTGTGGGCCTTAAAATACCCTCCCCTATGTATTCCTGAATTAAGGGTTCTATCCCCTTCCTTTTTTTTCCCCCTGTAAGTAGGTATTGTTTGTGAAAACAAGATCTGAACTGCAAGTGTAGTGTTGGAACATATGGGGGCTGATTTACTATTCTCACTGCGCTGCGCTGGCTCATGGCTTAATTAGTACTCCGGGTGAAGCCTTAATTAGGCTCATGAACCAGCGTAGCAGCCGGCACATTGCAAGTAATATGTAAAGCCGGCGCCGAACTCCCTATAGAAGTCTATGGGAGAAATCAAAAGTGTTCATTTTAAAGGCTAATATGCAAGTTTTGTCCTAAAGTTAGACACTGACGGGTCAATATTTGGCGCATTATAAATCTATTAAATCAATCAATAAATCAATCAATAAAGTGTTTGGGGACCTGGGTCCTGTCCCAGGGGACATGTATCAATGCAAAAAAAAGTTTTAAAAACTGACGTTTTTTCGGGAGCAGCGAATTTAATAATGCTTAAAGGGGTTTTCCACCCATTTTTTAAAGCAGTAGTTCACCCTCTCGTACTTGATGTTACCATCGAGACAGGCATTGTAGCGCGAGCTACAGTATGCCTGTCCCGATTTTTTTTAACCCCGTACTCACCTCGTAGTCGTCCATCGTAGATTTCGGCTCCCGCGGGGAATGGGCGTGCCTATGGAGAGGGAGGATGATTGACGGCCGGCCCTGGCACGTCACTCTCCCCGAAGACAGCCGGAGTAGGTCTCGGCTCTTCACGGCGCGTGCGCACAGGCTATGCGCACGCGTCGTGAAGACCAAGCCTATTTCGGCTATTTCCGGAGAAGCGTGACGCGCCAGAGCCGGCCGTCAATCATCCTCCGTCTCCAGAGGCACGCCCATTCCCCGGTATCTTCGATGGACGACTACAAGGTGAGTATGGGGGGAAAAAATTCGGGACAGGCATACTGTAGCTCGCGCTACAATGCCTGATTTAAAGGTAAAAGAAAAAAAAAATTTTTTTTCCCCGTCGATAGGGTGAACCCCCGCTTTAAGTTTATTAAAAGTCAGCAGCTACAAAAAGTGTAGCTGCTGGCTTTTAATAAACAGACAATTACCTGCTCCACGGCTCCAGCGACGCGCCGGCCGGGGCTCCGCTCCTCGCCCCCTGTCTTCATTCTCAGTGTGGGCACCCGGCAGTGACAGCTTTCGGCTTCACGGCCGGGCACCCACTGCGCATGCCCGAGCGCGAACGGCGCCGTCCGATTGGACAGGCGCTCGCCTACAGGGAGGGGCTGTGAAAAGGCGATTAAGCTAATCGCCTTTCCAGCCCCTCGGCGGAAGGAGGAAGTGGGACAGGAAGTCCCCTTCTCCTGAAGCCCCCACTCCCCCCCCAAAAAGAATTACATGCCAAATGTGGCATGTAAGGGGGCGAGGAGTGGGTTAAGCGGAAGTTCCATTTTTAGGTGGAACTCCGCTTTAAAGTGAAACAATAAAAGTGAAATATTCCTTTAAATTTCGTACCGGGGGGGGTAAAGTCATCATGTGAAATAGCGCATTTTTCCCGCACTTAGAACTGTCCCTGCACAAAATGACATTCTGAAGGAAAAAAAGGCATTTAAAATTCACTCGCGGCAATAATGAATTGTCGGCTCCCGGCAATTCTGACAGGATTCATTCATAAAAACATAAAAAAAATGCGTGGGGGTTCCCCCAAATTCAATTACCAGGCCTTTCAGGTCTGGAATGGATATTAAGGGGAACCCCGCCCTAAAAAAAAAAAATGACGTGGGGGGTCCCCCCAAATATCCATACCAGGCCCTTCAGGTCTGGTATGGATTTTAAGGGGAACTCCACCCCAAATAAAAAAAAAATGGCGTGGAGTCCCACTAAAAATCCACACCAGACCCTTATCCGAGCACGTTAACCTGGCCGGCCGCAGAAAAGAGGGGGGGACAGAGTGCGGGCCCCCCTCTCCTGAACCGTACCAGGCCACATGCCCTCAACATGGGGAGGATGTCCCCATGTTGATGGGGACAAGGGCCTCATCCCCACAACCCTTGCCCGGTGGTTGTGGGGGTTTGCGGGCGGGGGGCTTATCAGAATCTGGAAGACCCCTTTAACAAAGGGGACCCCCAGATCCTGGCCCCCCCCCTGTGTGAAATGGTAATGGGGTACATTGTACCTCTACCATTTCACAAAAAGAAAAGTGTCAAAAGTGTTAATGATGATAGTAGCCAGTTTTTGACAATTCTTTTATTAATATCTTCTTTCCGCGGCTCTTCTTCTTCTTCATCTTCTTTCATTCGGGTTTCTTCCTCCATCTTCCTCTGCTTCTTTCTTGGGTCTTCTCGTCCACATCTTGCCCGACGTATTCTTCCATCTTCTTCTCCTTCCGTCGGCCTTCTCGTCCACATCTTGCCCGGTGTCTTCTCCCATCTTCTTCTCCTTCCATCGGCCTTCTCGTCCACATCTTTTTCTTCCCCGGACGCAGCGCTTGAAATTTAATTTGCTGCCGTGTGCCGCTCCTGGGACCCCACCCCCCTCTGAAGCCACAAGTAAACACATTAGAAAGTCATGTGCGTCATAGGGGGGCGGGGTCACAGAGTGTCACACGGCGGGGGAATTATATTTCAAGCACGCCGTCTGGAGAAAAAGAAGACGCCGCACTATGCGGACGAGCTTCCAATTGAAGTTCCCGCCGTGTGACGCTCATGTGACCCGCCCCCCTCTGACACAAATATACCACACGCGGACTTTCATATGAGTTTACCTGTGGCGTCAGAGCGTGGTCACAGGAGCGGCACACGGCGGGGACTTTAATTTCAAGCGCAGCGTCCAGAAGAACAAGAAGATGTGGACGAGAAGGCCGACGGAAGGAGAAGAAGATGGAAGAAAATGCCGGGCAAGATGTGGACGAGAAGTCCCAAGAAAGAAGCAGAGGAAGATGGAGGAAGAAACCCGAATAAAAGAAGAAAAGAAGAACCGCGGAAAGAAGATATTAATAAAAGAATTGTCAAAAAACGGCTACTGTCATTTTTAACACTTTTGACGCTTTTTTTGGTGAAATGTTAGAGGTACAATGTACCCCATTACCATTTCACACAGGGGGGGGCGGGATCTGGGGGTCCCCTTTGTTAAAGGGGTCTTCCAGATTCTGATAAGCCCCCCTGCCCGCAGACCCCTACAACCACCAGGCAAGGGTTGTGGGTAGGGTTATACCGATACCAGTATCAGGACCGATACCGAGTATTTGCGGGAGTACTTGTACTCCCGCAAATGCCCCCGATGCCTGGCCGAATACTCAATCCCCCCACCCCCCTGCCGCCGCCGCTGCCGCCGCATCCCGCTGGGGGACATGGCTGCATATGTGGGGGACATGGCTGCATATGTGGGGGGACATGGCTGCATTTGGGGACACATTTAAAAAAAAGTATCGGTATTCGGTATCGGTGAGTACTTGAAAAAAAGTATAGGTACTTGTACTCGGTCCTAAAAAAAGTGGCATCGGGACAACCCTAGTTGTGGGGATGAGGCCCTTGTCCCCATCAACATGGGGAAATCCTCCCCATGTTGAGGGCATGTGACCTGGTACGGTTCAGGAGAGGGGGGGGGCGTACTCTGTCCCCCCTCTTTTCTGCGGCCGGCCAGGTTAATGTGCTCGGATAAGGGTCTGGTGTGGATTTTTGGGGGGACTCCACGCCATTTTTTTGTAAATTTGGGGTGGAGTTCCACTTAAAATCCATACCACACCTGAATGGCCTGGTATGGATATTTGGGGGGACCCCCACGTCATTTTTTTTGTTTTAGGACGGCGGGGTTCCCCTTAATATCCATACCAGACCTGAAGGGCCTGGTAATTGAATTTGGGGGGACCCCCACGTTTTTGTTTTTTTTAGTTTTAATGAGCAATGACTGTATTCTTTATAGCCATGAGTACTTTTAAATTACTTTTTTTTTCACTTCAGAAATGACATCTTGTACAGGGACAGTTCTAAGCACGGGAAACATGCGCTTCACAGGCATGGCATACCCCCCCTCCCCCCCCCTGTATGAAATTTAAAGGAATATTTCACTTTTATTATTTCACTTTAACCACTTTCATACCGCGCCTATTCTGGCACTTCTCTCCTTCATGTAAAATTATATTTTGTTCCTGGGAAATTACTCAGGACCCCCAAACATTATGTATATTTTTTTTACCAGACACCCTAGGGAATAAAGTGGCGGTCATTTTTTTATTTTATTTCCAACGGTATTTGCGCAATAATTTTTCAAACGCCTTTTTTTGGCCCAAAAAACAAACGGTTTAATGAATTAAAAAATAACAAAACAGTAAAGTTAGCCCAATTTTTAGGGATAATGTGAAAGATGATGTTATACCGAGTAAATAGATACCTAACTTGTCACGCTTTAATATTGCACACACTCGTGGAATGGCGCCAAACTTCGGGACTTAAAAATATCCATAGGCGATGCTTGATTTTTTTTTTACAGGTTACCAGTTCAGAGTTGCAGAGAAGGTCTAGGGCTAGAATTCGTTCTCTTGCTTTAACGCACGCGTCAATACCTCACATGTGTGGTTTGAATGGTGTTTACATATGTGGGCGGTACTTACATGCGTGTTCGCTTCTGAGTGCGAGCTACTAGGGACAGGGGCGTTTTAATTTTTTTTTCTTTTTACCTAATATTTATCTTTTTGCACTTTTTTGTCCCTTTTTTTATTTATTTTGGATCACTTTTATTCCTATTACAATTAATGTAAACATCCCTTGTAATAGGACTAGTGTGTGACAGGTCCTCTTTATGGAGAGAGGCGGGGTCAATAAGACCCCACATCTATCATCCAGGCTGGAAAGCATGAGATCGAAAAAAAAAAACACTGATCTCATCCTTTCAGCCGCGATCATGTTCGTTCAGCACAGTGGTGTAGTGGATAGTACTTTCACCTAGCAGCAAAAGGGGTCGCTGGTTCGAATCCCGCCCATGACACCATCTGCCTGGAGTTTGCATGTTCTCCCTGTGCCTGCGTGGGTTTCCTCCCACAATATAAAAACATGCTGTAAATCAGATCCTGTCTAAATAAGCCCTAATATGCAGTAGTATATTTAGGTTTTGTGCTGCCTTGGGCCTAACAAAATTTCTGCACCTCCTAAAAGAAAAATGACCCACCCCTTCCTGTCAAGGCCACACCCTTTTTTTAGGACACGCCCAGAAACCCTCCCTCCCTCCAAAATGAAAGAAAAAAAGTGTTGATTATAGTTCTACTTTAAGCACAAAGGGACACAAAGCTCAACCCAAAAAAAACACAAGCAGGGGTTCCAACACTCTCTTGACTTCCCTCAAACACCCACAATTCGAACAGGATTGCCTTGCGCTAGATTTAAGCACAGTGCTGTAAATCGGCACTTCAAGCCTGTCCGCCAACACACCCCCCCCCCACCCCCCAACAGGCCATGTTTGCAGGTTTTCCTTCATCTTGCACATGTGCTTTAAAAGATAGTCTGGACAGCAATTCTTGATAAGATAAATCCACAAAACATGTCCTGTCGGGGGGGTACTTGAGGCCCACTGCAGTAAAAAGGAAATACTTACCGCTCTGTCTTTCGTTTCCTGGTGAACATGGAAGCAAACATTCCATGCGTACACAGCAGGAAGCTTACAGACAAAAATCACACCTGATTGTTTAGGCCCAAACTATTGCAGCTGCAGCTGTCAAAATCTGTAGCATGAAAAAGTAACAAAAAACAAACTTCACAATTTGAAAGTAATTTTATTGGTAAACAAAACAAGAAAAGCAAAACAAAAAAATTAAACATAAAAACACAAACAAACAAATATAAAAACTAAAAATATACATTTGAGACCGTAAACAGCATATGGTTTATGCTTTGGAAATAACAGGATAGACCTACAGACAGGATTGGAACATTGGTCAAAACATCTTGAGAAAACTTTAGCAAAATAAGGCACCATAGACAAATCAAAGTGAACAACATTAAAAAAACATACATTGCCAAAAAAAACCTTGCTCAAAAACATATCTGTTTCGCAAAGACATTCTTGCCAGCTGTCCCCCCCACACACATACAACCTTCCCTCTTTCAGGGCAGCTGACAACTGCTATAAACACGCTTTATATAACATGTGTGCTAATCAAGCAATTGAAAACACATGGAGAAAGTTCAGTCTCTCTCTTCATTGGATGCATGCTGAGAGACATCCAAGTGATTTTCAGCCACAAAAAGCAACATCAAAATTTCTAAGTCCCGGAGCATGCTCAGATCAGCAGACATGCAGAAACATAAGCAAAGCTGCAATCGCGGCTGAAAGGATGAGATCTGTGTTTTTTTTCCCCTGAACTCATGCTTTCCAGCCTGAAGGGGAGGTCTTATTGAATTAATACGTAAAAAAATAAATAATAATAATTAAAAGGCCCCTGTCCCTAGTAGCTCGCACTCAGAAGCAAACACGCATGTAAGTCCCGCCCACATATATAAACACCGTTCAAACCACACATGTGCGGTATTGACGCGTGCGTTAGAGCAAGAGCAATACTTTTAGCACTAGACCTCCTCTGTAACTCTAAACTGGTAACCTGTAAAAAAAAAAAAAAAAGGGTCGCCTATGGAGATTTTAAAGTCCTGAAGTTTGGTGCCATTCCATGAGTGCGCAATATTAAAGCGTGGTTTCTATTTACTCGGTGTAACATCATCTTTCACATTATCACAACAAATTGGGCTAACTTTACTGTTTTGTTATTTTTTTAACCACTTGAGCCCCGGACCATATTGCTGGTCAATGACCGGGACAGTTTGCGATTCGGCACTGCGTCGCTTTAACTGACAATTGCGCGGTCGTGCGACGTGGCTCCCAAACAAAATTGGCGACCTTTTTTTCCCACAAAGAGAGCTTTCTTTTGGTGGTATTTGATCACCTCTGCGTTTTTTTTTTTTTTTGAGCTATAAACAAAAATAGAGCGACAATTTTTAAAAATAAAGAATATTTTTGACTTTTTGCTCTAATAAATATCCCCAAAAATATATATATTAAAAAAACTTTTTTTTGTCCTCAGTTTAGGCCGATACGTATTCTTCTACATCTTTTTGGTTCCAAAAAATCGCAAAAAGCGTTTATTGATTGGTTTGCGCAAAAGTTATAGCGTCTACAAAATAGGGGTTATTTTTATGGCATTTTTATTAATATTTTTTTTTTACTAGTAATGGCGGCGATCAGCGATTTTTATCGGTACTGTGACATTATGGCGGACACATCGGACACTTTTTTGGGACCATTGGCATTTTTATAGCGATCAGTGCTATAAAAATGCATTGCTTACTATAAAAATGCCACTGGCAGGGAAGGGGTTAACACTAGGGGCGAGGGAGGGGTTAAATATGTTCCCTGGGTGTGTTTTAACTGAAGGGGGGTGGGACTGACATGGGTAAATGACAGATCGCTGTTCATGAAGGGGACGGTGAGCATGAAGGGGAACTCCAGACCAAATAAAAAAAATAAAAAAAAATGTGGGTTCCGCTCCAGGTGCATACCAGGCTCTTAGGCTTGGTCTGGAACGTAAGGGGTTAAACCCGCGCCGAAAACCAGCGTGGGGTTCCCCCCAGATCCAGACCAAGCCCTTATCCCAAGCACGCAGTCTGGCTGGACAGGAATGGGGGTGGGGACGAGCGAGCGCCCCCCTCCTGAACCATACCAGACCGCATGCCCTCAACATGGGGGAGTGTGTGCTTTGGGGGAGGGGGGGACCAATATTCATAAGGGTTCTATGAATGTCCTTACTCAGGAAAATAGTTATAACATTTTCTCCAAATGGTATAGGACACCTTTTGTCATTCATAAATTCAGCCCTACCACTTCCCCTGCCTGCTGGCGCTGCAAATCCTCTTTAGGGACTCTCCTACATATTTGGTGGGACTGCCCCATTATACAACCCTTTTGGAAGGATGTTCACCGCATTATCCCTCTCATTACTTCTTACTCTCCAGATTTCTCCGCTGCCCAATTCCTGCTACACCATACCTCATTACCCCAACACATTTACAAAAATACATTGGTATTGCAACTGATTAATGCAGCCAAGCTCTGTATCCCGACACACTGGAGAGACACTTCCCCTCCTAGTATTTTGGAATGGATCCGAAGAATTGAACGAACTGCGGAAATAGAGGATCTGATTTTTCAATCGTTGGATTCCCCTACAAAGTTTCGTGATAAATGGAATTGCTGGACAAGCTTTACTAGATCTACTGAGTTTCAAAACCTGACTCACCATTCTAATGTTAATTGAAATCGTTCTGGTTTCATCTGCAATTTTTTTTTTTTTTGCCTTATGATCCCCCCCTTTTTTTTTTCTTTTTTTTATATTGTTTATTCTTGACTTATTCATTTCCATTGAAGTAATTGCTATGTCCATCGATCTGATCCGGATGGACCTCTTTAATTGATTCCATTTGATATGAAATGAAAATATGTATTTTATTGACTTATACTGTTCTGTGTTTGAAATAAAAAAAACTGCGCTACAACACAAACACAAATACCCTAAAGGCAGCAGCTAGCGTGCGATACACACAACAGACATGAAAAACAAAAAAGCCGCGCCAAAAATATTACACCTTAAAAAAACCGACTCTGAGAGAAGGGTAAATTGACAGATAGTCCAAAAAGTCCATGTAAATGATGAAATTATATAATAAACAGAGGCTGAACTGTGTAATTCTTAAACACCAAACACTTGCTCCATAGGACTTGATAACACTGGAATGACAGATCTAATCCTCCAATCACCAGGTGACATGTATGCATTCACAAGCGTAACACAAGCGGTTGGCTATAACCCAGCCACGGCCTTTGGCTCCCCAGGGATCTCAGATGGAGCAGACAGCGTCCCGATTATCCTGATACAGGCCACTCCAAAGCATATGATTGTATGATAGAAAAAAAGACGCATATAGCGTAATTCCGCGAGGTAACACAATTTAATTAAAAAGTAATGTACTTGCAAACGTTGAAGTTAAAAACAGCGTGTGTGATACATAAAAAATGCCATCTCATGCTTTGGAGTGGCCTGTATCAGGATAATCGGGACGCTGTCTGCTCCATCTGAGATCCCTGGGGAAGCAAAGGCCATGGCTGGGTTATAGCCAACCGCTTGTGTTACTTGCCATCTGGTAAGCGGCTTACACTTACGGTGGAGGGATTTCACTGAATGCATACATGTCACCTGGTGATTGGAGGATTAGATCTGTTATTCCAGTGTTATCAAGTCCTATGGAGCAAGTGTTTGGTGTTTAAGAATTGCACAGTTCAGCCTCTGTTTATTATATAATTTCATCATTTACATGGACTTTTTGGACTATCTGTCAATTTACCCTTCTCTCAGTCGTTTTTTTAAGGTGTAATATTTTTGGCGCGGCTTTTTTGTTTTTTATGTTCTGTGTATATTGTTGATCCACTCCATTTCATCTACTGTTTATCTTGTTGTATTTTCACATATGTATTGCTTTATTGTATGACTTCTTCTGAAAATACCAATAAAATGTTTAAACAAGATGCACTCTGGAGCATTGTTAGACAGGCCAGAGATATTGGTTAAAGTATCAGAAGACAAAGAAGTAGTTAAAGCGGAGGTCCACCTTAAAAAAAAAAATATATATATATATATATATATATATATATATATATATATATATATTAAAAGCCAGCAGCTATAAATACTGCAGCTGCTGACTTTCAATATATGGACACTTACCTGTTCAGGGGGCCCGCGATGTCGGAAGCCAAAGCCGATTAGTTGCTCGGCTGCTGCCGCCGCCATCCTAAGTGAGGGCATCACAGTAGTGAAGGTTCCCTACTCCTACTTCTCACCGGTCCATGCTGTCTTTTGGGACCTGTGTGTCTCCCAGAAGACAGCGGGGGAGGACAGTGTAGGTGCAGGAAGTGGCGTAGGTTACCTTGATCACTGAGGTGATCTATGCCCAGAAGTGGGAGCAAATACCTGTATTGCACACGGCGGGGAAACACACAGCTGTTGTAATGAAAGCTGTTATGTTCCCCACTCCCCAGCGCTCTAATCAGCCAGGCGGTGGCGGCTTTCCTCTCTCTTCCCCTAGGATCGCTGGGACAAATGCTCCCATACAACCAAGGCCAACGGCGGTGCTCAAACCCCCCCTGCTCCCAGGCAGCCCACACTCGCCCCCCTCAAAATCCACTCGCAAAATGCGAGCAGGCGAGTGGATTTTTTGAGGGCTATATATATTTATTTTTGGAACAATTGCTTACTGCTTAAAACACATCTCCAGAAGAGGCTATAAAATGGTCTGGGGCGAAATGTTATCGATTAAAGGATAAGATAGGTGTTGGCACATAAATGATCACCTAGATTTAGATCAAGGATCCTTCCCAAGATTAAACAAGCAGATGATGGTTCATTTACTCTAAACCCTTAGCGGGTGATGGAATCCTTCCAAAAATGTTATTCAAAACTTTATAGTTTTGAAGGACACTCTGCTTCTAATAGAGTAGAGGAGTTCCTTGATAGCTTAAATCTTCCCAATTTGGCGGATGTACATAGAAAGGAAATGGAAGCTCCCATATTCGTAGAGGAAGTTTCGGAAGTAATTAAATTGTTAAAAATGGGTAAAGCTCCCGGACCTGACGGCTTTTCCTCTCCTTACTACAAAACATTTTCAATTCTTCTAGCACCCTAGAAGGAGGGTTGGAGGCTTGGCCCATGCAAACGAGGTGGGCGGGATGCCGAGTTGGTGAACCTGGAACGATGTCTCAGGGGATCTGTGTGGTGCGGGGTAGGGTAGTGCTGCACAGGCTGGAGACAGGAGATAGTGGCTGCTACAAACTTGGACCTTCCTTCCAATCCTGCACCAGCACTTTGTGAGTCCTGCTTCCGCCCTTCCGTTCAGCGTCAGTGAGACATCCTGCACAGCTTGAGTGGAGCGTGCGCCCACAGTGCATAGGTATTGACAGCTTCCTCTCACCCACGGTCGACCAAACTTCTCGTTCGCCGGAACGCCCACACATCCATCAGAGTCATGGTAAGAGTGTATAACACTGCCCACGCTTGATGCTGAACTGAATTGGATTGTTCACTTCACGTGAGACGCCTTGCCTGTGGGAGAGGTACTTGCTTAGCAGAAGTGCTCCAGTGTTTGTATTGGCGCTGTGGTCTACTGTTTTGGTGGTGTACGATAACTTGGAATTGCTCACATTGCATATTGCATATTTTGCATCACAAAGCTGGAAATTCTGAGACTTTGCTCTTGAGACATAATTTTTTATAAATTTCAACTTACATGATTGTGGGACTCCAATATCCATTTTTGTTGTAGCGCTTTTCTGAAGGATTTCCATGGTTTGTTCTGGCATATATATCTGTAATCCCAAAACCTGACAAAGATTCCAGCCAAATTGAAAATTATAGACCGATCTCTTTAATTAACCAACGACCTAAAGATTCTAACCAAAATAATAGCCAATAGATTATTGTCCTTCATTGGTCAATATACATAAGGATCAAGTGGGATTTATTCCCAATAGACAAGGTCCAGACCAGGTGAGAAGGCAGTCGATCTGATTTCAATAATGCAATCTGGATGGATTGGTGATTATAGACAAGAGGGTATGCTCTTATTAGACCTTCAGAAGGCCTTTGATTCGGTCTCCTGGCCATATATGTTTGCGGTTTTGAGACGTTGGGGTTTTGGTCCAAGAGTGTTGGGTATATTATCCGCTCTTTATTCTTCACCTGAGGCTAAAATAAGATTACAATGGCTATTTTCAGAATCTATTAGAATTAAAAGGGGTACATGTCAGGGATGTCCCTTATCTCCCCTGATATTCGCTGTTGTAATAGAGTCTTTAGCAATAGCAATTCGAAATAACCCGAATATCAGTGGGGTCAGCTGTACCCAAAAAGATCACAAGTGTGCGTTATTTGCAGACAATCTTTTACTATTTGTAACCTCCCCAATTTCCTTTGTCTGAAATCTATTCTTTGCTTGATAAATTCTCTAAAGTTTCAGGTCTTAAAGTCAATATGGCCAAATCTAAAGCTCTTAATGTGTCGCTCCCTGAATCTGTGGTATCCTTCATTTAAAAAAAATATGAATTCGGTTGGAACAATTCATCTATTAAATATTTAGGCATTAATCTGACTTCGAAGTTTGAAGATCTATACCAGGCCAACTATCCCCCCATGTATAAGAAACTTGAAACTGATCTGGGTGAGTGGGGCTCACAAAATATTGGTTGGATAGGCAGGATAAGTTTGGTTAAGATGACTCTTCTACCCAGACTTCTATACCTTTTTCGTTCACTCCCAATACCGATTAAAAATAAATAATTTGAAAACTTTTCAGAGTAAAATTACCAAGTTTATCTTGAACAAAAAGGGTCCACGTATATCTTAACGTAGTCTTTTTAATCTACCTGAGCAGGGAGGTTTGGGACTTCCAAACTTGTTGTGGTATTACCAGGCTGCTAGATTGGCTCAATTGTCGGATGTATACCTCAAAAGGGATCAACCTGATTGGGTTAGTTTGGAAGAACAGGCAACCCCCACATGTTCGTTGGAAAATTTATTGTGGTGTGCTCCCAGACGTAGACCTTCTATTATGTCCCCAGCTCTATCACAAGCTCTAGTTTTGTGGGACTCGCTTAGAAGTAATCCTTCTCTAGTCTCCAAGGGTCATCCATTGGCTGACATATTTCAGAATCCATCATTTGCCTCTAGGGTAGATGTGGAATCCTTTCAATGGTGGCGTGACAAGGTGATATACCGCATTGGGTGTTTTTTTTCACATTTGGGTCCCCTTTCTGAAAAATATTTTAAAGATAATTTAGATCTTCCTTCCTCAGAAAGATCAAGGTTTTATCAAATTTATAGTTTTACTCAGAAACTTTGGACAGACAAGGTTGTAACTGGACGTCTTACACCGTATGAAAATAGATGTGATCAGGCCTTAGTAAGGAGGGGAGGAATTTTTGGTAATTTATAAATCACTTGCAGCTAATGTTAATAAATTACCTCATATGCTAGCTTGGGAGAAAGATCTTCAGGATGAATGGGATTTGAAAGATTGGTGTGCAAACTTTGATAGATCTATGAAGGGCATTATTAATGTTTCACTCATAGAGACTAATGTGAAAATATTTACTAGATGGTATTTAGTTCCTTTGAGATTAGCCTCTATCTATCCCTCTTCATCACCTCTTTGCTTTAGAGGGTGTCAAGGATTGGGCTCCATGATTCACACATGGTGGGAATGTCCAAGCATACGAGGATTCTGGAATAAAGTATTTCATATTATAAGACAAATCACGGGTTGTAATATACATCAGCCTCCAGTGATTGCTTTGCTAAATGAATTTATACCACAGGTTCAAAAGGTTACCAGAAGGCTGATATTATTTATCCTAACAGGAGCTAGAATTACTATAGCAGCTGCCTGGAAAAAGCCGACAGTTTCTATATTGAGTATGAAAAGAAACGTTACATGGATAATGGATCAGGAAAAAAGGATTGGCTCAATGTTGGATAGAAGTGCTTAGTTTAACAAGATTTGGGAACCATGGTTGAAGTATTTAGGAATCTCAAACACCTTAAAAGTTTAGCAACGCAGTTCGCTGATTACTAATGTATAAATTTGGCAGGTAGGCCATCTGTCCTTTTACCCTCTCATTTCCACCCCCTTTCTCTTTTCCTTTCTCTCTACCTTTTTCATGCTTTATTTTTCTCTTTCTTATTCTTTCTTTCCTCTCTATTTTTTATTTATTTATGTTATTTATATATATATATATATATATATATATATATATATATATATATATATACTGGGAGCTTTCTATCATATATATATATATATATATATGTTAATTTTTTTTTGTGTTTTATCCATATGGATGCACTCTTAGTTAGTATGGATAATTTGACATTTTTAAAAGAGGTACTTAAAACTCATTGAATCTATAAAATGAATGTTGGTTATAGAGTTGGATCCTCGAATAAGTTTTAATCTTCACTGTTTGAGGATATCGTATGTTCTCTGATTAATCTTTTTCTAGATTGTTGGATTAGAAGTAACATCATTTAAGAACTTTTTTTTCCTTTAATTCGCCCTATATGGATGATTCCGAATTAAAGGTGTGAGATTGGGGGATCAGCCTCCTATGGTAGATGCGTTTTTCAGTGAGACGCCAATCCGGACTGAGCTTTTTTTTAATGGCCTGGTAGCCCACTTTTATTTAAAAGTTCATAAATACAAATAGCAGCCCACGTAGAGGGGGGTCCACCAATCCTGTATCTTGGAAAAACAACAACTCAGCCTCCCGGCTTTCACATTTGCCATCCGGCTGTTCAGGCCTTTAGCTTAGGCCCCAAGTTCTGCTCCTCAGAACTACCAGCTTCTTGGACATAAGCACACGTCTAGCTTACGTCCTGCTGCAGCTAAGCACACACCTAGCTCATCTCTTGCTGCTCCAACAGTAATGACCTCTGCCTCCTGCAGAGATGCATCCACTCTGTGACTTCTCTCACAGTCATTTGGGAGTCACCTGACTCCTTAGCACAGACCTCCTGTCTGTGGGGTGGGGCCCTGAATGCTGTTCAGGTCAGCCTTAAAAAGCCCAAAACACAGCTGACCCATTAACGTGTGTTTCTCTACAGATTTTGGCGTAAAGAAGCCATTTCTCCCACAGCACAGGGTCCCACCCTCACATATCCTCCCCTCCTGTTTCGAACCGGAGGGAGGAACACATAGACCTTCCACCACCAATGGGACACCTCCAGGCCAGCCATAGGCTGCGTAGGCCCATGTTTTTCGGGTATGTTGCCAACACTTCACCGTGGCGCCCCTGTGCCAACTATCAGCAGCAGGAGCCCTAACCTGCCCAACCTTTTCTCTAAAGGGGCACTCCACCCACATCTTCTTCCGGGGTGTGCTCCCACCAGCACTTCTTCCTGAACCGTGGGCTCCCACTTATCTCTCTACCCCTTCTATCTGCTGGCCTCAAGATCCTTATTTTTCCTCCAACCGACCTACTCTCCTGGGACTGTTGGGGACCTACTTCCACGGGGTCTGTCAGGGACTGACCGCTCTCACTACCTGACTCAACATTAACCAACAACATTTGTTTCTCAGGTTCACTAACCCCTATGTGGTTACCTTTGGCAACCAAACCTTCTGAGATCAACACCAGACCCTTCTGTGTAACCTCACTGGCACTGTTCCACAAAGGGTTACTCAACTCAACATTGTCATTGGGACCTCTTGTCCCCTTGTTTGCTAGGACAGTGTCTATGGAGGGACCACCTACAGGCAAGCAGCTAATCCCTATGGGACAATCCCGCAGTTTCACATTGCCCCCTGTTGTCCAACACTCCAATAGCAATTGTCCTACCAACGCACATTTTTCCACACCAGTCTCTTTAACCACTTCTGTGTCCATTGGTACCTCAACCAATGGCTCAGAATTGTCTGACAGTGCTCTACTGTGCTTCTCACACACGTTTTCGTTAGTTACCACTACTGTTATTTCCTGTCAATGTGTTTCCGGGTACCTCAACCTTCACGTCTTTGCGAGAGATGGACTGAATTCCAGCTACTGCCACGTCCATTCCGAGCCCTTCCTTTACATGAAGTCTAGAGGGTGAGACAGTACGCGCGCCATGTACCAACCACTGCTCAGCCGTACCTCGGACCGCACCAGTAGGAATGCACCCCATCACATCAGCACACGGTGAGACTTCCACTATGTCTATTATTTCTGATTTCTCTAACAATTCTCCTGAGCGCCTTCCACACCCAACCGCCGCTGGAAGCACGATCGAAGAAAACTGTGAGACAACTTTACACAAAATTACCCAACAGTACAGCAACTAATTTTCATCAACACTGCCTAACCATGTCTGTACCACCTGTGTCCACCGATTGGTACTACGCAGTACCACGTCACTCCTCTGCTGTGGATACACGCAGGTGTACATCGGAAAGGTTTTCACCAATTCCAATAACATTTCAGTTATTTCTAGACATGCCACATCTAAACACACAACTCTAGGAATTTTCCCTTTACCAACGATGTGGAGGGGCTCATTTGCTAAAGCGTGAGAGGCTGAGTCATTTAACTACTTCCCGACCCGCATATTGTAAATGTACGTCCTGTTTTTAAACATGGATATCTCAGTAACGGCAGCAGCTGCTGCCACAACTGAGATATCCATGTTTTCAGCGGGCGGCCGTGTAAACGATAACGGCGGTCTCCGCGGCGGATTCGCCGCGAGATTGCCGTTATCGGTGGCGGGAGAGGGCCCCCCCCCCTCCCGCCGCTTTTCCGCGCCCTCCGCTTACCGGAGCCGTCGGTTTTTTTAAATGACAAATTTTCCTTTTTTTTTTTTTTTTTTCTTGCATTTAAGCCCAAATATGAGATCTAAGGTCTTTTTGACCCCAGATCTCATATTTAAGAGGACCTGTCATGCTTTTTTCTATTACAAGGGATGTTTACATTCCTTGTAATAGGAATAAAAGTGATCATTTTTTTTTTTTTATATTTTAGTGTAAAAAATAATAAAATCAATAAAATGAAATAAGAAAACAAAAAAAAAAATGTTTAAAGCGCCCCGTCCCGACGAGCTCGCGCGCAGAAGCGAACGCATACGCGAGTAGCGCCCGCATATAAAAACGGTGTTCAAATCACACAAGTGAGGTATCGCCGCGATCGTTAGAGCGAGAGCAATAATTATAGCCCTAGAGCTACTCTGTAGCTCAAAAAATGCAACTTATAGAATTTTTTAAACGTCGCCTATCTAGATTTTTAAGGGTAAAAGTTTGACGCCATGCCACGAGCGGGCGCAATTTTAAAGCGTGACATGTTGGGTATCATTTTACTCGGCGTAACATTATCTTTCACAATATATAAAAAAAATTGGGCCAAATTTATTGTTGTCTTATTTTTTAATTCAAAAAAGTGAATTTTTTCCAAAAAAAGTGCGCTTGTAAGACCGCTGCGCAAATACGGTGTGACAAAAAGTATTGCGATGACCGCCATTTTATTCTCTAGGGTTTGGGGGTTTTAAGTAATTTTCTAGCAGAAAAAACTGTTTTAGTCTTGCAAACACCAAATCTGAAAAACACCTAAGGTCTTTAAGTGGTTAAAGAGACCTCAACCTCAGAGGCAACTGACAAAACTTGCGGCTTCCCTTGAGCACTGCAAATCACATCTGCGACACTCATCCTCTCACTTCCAGCAACACTGAGCGATTCCAAATCGCTATCCATTACCATATCATTCTGAAACTTAACATTCCTAATCTCTTTGGCTGTGGACAAAACCTCTGTTATGCACGCGCCCTTTTCAGATCCTTCCAATGGGAGAGGGTTAACTTCTGCAAAAGCCAATGCACTCGTGTCTACCGGCCCTGCAGTCTCTTCCTTTAGCATAGCAGAAATTGTTTCCACTTCACTGTTATCCACTGAGCCTTCTTTCAATATAGCCAACAAACTTATGGCCCATCTGTCCCAGTCTACTTTCTCTATGCTCCCATCAGAGGCACTATGCAGTACGGGTCCAACTGCCAAAGGAGACACAGGACAGAGTGGCTCCACTGCACACACATTTTTAAACACAGCAGGCTGTAATAACATAACTTCACCACATTGCTCAGCTGGCGCTTCATTAAACTCATGAGAACTTTTTCTGCCAGCAATGACAGACCGTAGTAACCCATTATCACTACAAGTAATTTTAAACATTTGAGGTTTTTACCATTTTCCTCATCACCAGGGTCAAGTACCCTCTTATCCATCAGAGCGGCACTACAGTTGTCCCCGGCAACCTCTGACTCCAACACACAGAGCTTCCTGGAGGTTTCTAAGGACACCTCTGCAGCCTTATCTACCGTTGCTAAGGTGAATCGCATATCCTGCTTAGCGATCACCCCTACCTTCTTACTAGTGAACACATCACCATAAGTTCATGTATCATCAACAACATCTTCAACATCAGCATTCATAAACATAGCAGTTTTATAATCTCTATCAGACTGACTTTTATCAGAACGCATGGCAACCTGCATGCGACTCAGCACATCACCCTTCCTCTCCAAAGGAACAATTTCGCCTACTAGTGCGGCTACACAGTTGTCCTGGGAAACCCCTTGCCTTACCAATACAAGCTCCTTGGTGGTTTCCCTTGGCAACTCCGCAGCAGCTGTCTCTATTGCTAGGGAACATGACACACCAACTGTTTTGGTCACCCCTAACATATCTCTCTCAACATTCTGCTGGACTACCTTAGGTGCGCCCATAGTCCATTTCAGACCTTGACCTTGCTGAAAGCAGGGCTTTACCCTGTGTCTCCCCACTGATCTGGGTAGCACACTGCAGCAAGTCCATCTTTACAACTTCTGCCGATCTCCTCACCGGACACACTTCACTTGAAACAGAAACTGCAACAGTCTTACCATATTCTGAAGTTGGCAAATCGATCTTCACTTGAGGGCGTCGTCTCTCAGTTGCATATTCACTGGTGAACTCCTCCTGGTGGCCACAGGATGAAATTACAGCAGGCATCTCCCACTGTTTAGCACCCCCTGCAGACACAACAGAAGACTTCTTGTTGCCAGGGGTGACTGCAAACACACCTGAAAAGGAAACTGGGCCCACCGACAAAGAGTTCTGCTCATCAACTTCACTTTCAACTGCACCCCAGAATCTAGGGCAAGAAAATATGCCGTGCCCCAGCTGACCACATTCCAGGCATGGCACTTGGCGATGTTCTCCTGTTGCTAAGGGAGATGACACTCTCCCAACAAGCAGAATTTCACTTGCATCTGACACATTTTCTTCTAGTGCTAACGGAAACGGTGCTCTCCCAGCTGCACGTTGCTGGCTCTCCGACACACGTAGACTCTCTCCATGAAGCAGCAATGCTTTAAACTTACCAGGACTCTCTGTAGGCAATATCTTTGTCTTGCGGTCCACTGACCTGACATCATAGGCGTTGCTATGGGCAACTGCACCCATCTGCTCACTCTTTACATTTTTCACATTGCTAGCTGACCTGCCTGCACCAGCGTTGCTAGGGGCAACAACATGCACTTTCCGTTTGGCTTGGTTCAGCGCAGCCAAGTGCTTTTTGCACGAGTCTGGGGCTTGTTCTGTCGGCAACAAACCCTCCAGCCACAAAGTTCTGTCTCTCATTTCATCAAATTTTGCTTTCTGTTTGCGATTTGACCTTCCCATCGCTGCAAACAGGGCAATGGTTTATCACACAGTTCCTTTTTAACACAAGAAAAATGTTGGTGTGCGGTCTCCAAGACTTGCAAAACAGCACACTTTTACATGCAGACTTCACTCTCTGCGATTCCACTCGAACCATCCATTCACTGGGCCTTCCCACATGGATATGTCTTCTCAGGCCATGTGCAACACAGTCCATTAATTGAACTTCTGTGCAATGCTGTTCTCCTGACTGCCACACACAGCTAGCAGCAGAAAACTTTTAACCCTCAGTTCATATTGGCTGTTCATCCTAGCATTGCTGCAAAACACACGGTTACTCACTGTTTGGTATGCGCGGATCTGGAACTCTTCCAAACTGCCCGCATTCTCCACCATATGTGATGCGTTTTTCAGTGAGACGCCAATCCGGACTGAGCTTTTTTTTAAGGGCCTGGTAGCCCACTTTTATTTAAAAGTTCATAAACACAAATAGCAGCCCACGCAGGGGGGGGGGGGGGTCCACCATTCCTGTATCTTGGAAAAACATCAACAACTCAGCCTCCCGGCTTTCACATTTTCCAATCCGGCTGTTCAGGCCTTTAGCTTAGGCCCCAAGTTCTGCTCCTTAGAACTACCAGCTTCTTAGACATAAGCACACGTCTAGCTTACGTCCTGCTGCAGCTAAGCACACACCTAGCTTATCTCTTGCTGCTCCAACAGTAATGACCTCTGCCCCCTGCAGAGATGCATCCACTCTGTGACTTCTCTCACAGAGATTTGTGAGTCACCTGACTTAGCACAGACCTCCTGTCTGTGGGGTGGGGCCCTGAATGCTGTTCAGGTCAGCCTTAAAAAGCCCAAAACACAGCTGTCCCATTAACGTGTGTTTCTCTACAGATTTTGGCGTAAAGCAGCCATTTCTCCCACAGCACAGGGTCCCATCCTCACAAAGGGAAGGGTGGATGAGGGGGGTTGCTCTACTCCCTTTGGCGCATGTACCCATTTGGGGTGTCGAGAGGGGTGGAGAGTGCCCTAACCATTTACCATATACATAAGTTTGAATTATATAGCTATTGAATTCATTCATATGTTATGACATTACTATACTAGACAAGGAGGAAGGGTTGATGGGAGATAGGAAGGTTTGAGAGATAATTCCAACTAAGTTTAGTTGATTTACAAAAACTTATGATCTATTTGTATATTTATTTTCTTTTACAGTTGGATAATTCATTGTTTAAGATCAAGGTAAAAGTGAACGAAGTGTGCTATGATCTTTGGGGTTATGTATTGTAATGTAATGATTTTCTGTTATATTCTCTAAAATGTACTGACTCTAATCAGAAAATAAAACTTAAACTTGAATGAAAAAAAAAAAACACATCTCATTCAAACCCCCCTCCTTTATCTAATAATAGGGATGGAGGCGTATGTTGGTTCATCATATGCCTCATTCAAAGTCCCAAACCTATCCTTTTTACATGATCCAGGGATGGAGATGTGTTTCAGGAGTGGAATAAAGTGCCTCCACAGATTTACCATTGACAGTTAATTGTGCATTGTCATTATTGACTAGCTGACCCGGTTTGATGTGGTCCACATTTATTTCAATGGTATTTTGGTTTGGAAGGCATGAATATTTCCACTCCTGCATTTATTTTTTGTTAACATATATTCCCATGTGCATTTTTTTCCTGAGGCATATGAGCTGTTTTGAGCTGGGCTAGTGTTTTTAGCTGTTTTGTTTGGCTGTGTGTGCCTGATTTCGGAGCTGTGATGCACACTTGGGGCCTCCCCTCTCCTCCCTGTTTGTCACTGGGGGACTGGGCGGGCTTCTGTGTGTGCATCAGCGTCTCGCTGAGCGCATGATGTCACCACCTGGTGACTCAGCGCCGGCTGTGTGTTTATCCATCGCCAGCGTTTGTTGGGCAGTCCCGCCCCTCCACGCTCAGCGCGACGTTGGGGGCATCGTACGTGGCGGCCGGTGCAGAGAGGTGCTGCAGTCCTGTGGGAGGTGCTCACTACCTGCTACACACTGGTTAGAATACATGCCAGCCTTCATGCCATCATTGGGACGGTCAGGTATCCATCTCTCACTCCTCCTTGGGTCTCTTTGTTTCTTGTTTTTTTCTCCTCCATGAGTTTTTTTTTTCATCCTCGGTCGCCCTGGAATCCTGGACAGGATTGGTCTGTCGCAATCCAGGACTCCTCACTCACCCTTTGTCTTTAGGTATCTGGTCAGCTGGTGTTTAATTAAACTTCCTCTGTTTTTTTTTCTTCACTTATTTTCCTCACCATCACACAGTCTATTGTTCTTTTCAAAGTCACAATTTCTTGACCTGATGCTGCTTGGCATTCCCCACTCTTTTCCCCTACTATTACACTGGCTGCTCGCTTCTTTTAGTCCTATTTCTTCTTCACCTCACTCATTTTTTCCATCACCTTTTCAGATTTGGCATGTGCTACTAGGCTTTACCATGTCCCGTGCTTTGGACACCTTTTTTTTCCTCTGCTTCTCCCCTCGGGTGTGGGGTTATCCTCCTTGGCCATCCGTGGATGTTTGTCCCCTCAGCTCCCAACGGGGACCTTCCCCAGTCTTCTGCAAACTTCCAGCTCCCAGCATCTAATGACCCTTCATAGGGCTGTTTGTAAGTAATCTTGTGAAGTGTTTGGTTTCATCCATCGGAGCGTGCGCAGTAGGTCCGGCGCAGGAGCGCGCCTAATTCAAATGGCACACGCCCATTTGAATTGGCCCGCCTTGCGCCGGAGGCCGCGGGCGTAGGTTTTCATCGCAAGTGCTTGGTGAATCAGGCACTTGCGATGAAAAATTGCGGCGGTGTAACGTATCTAGGATACGTTACGCCCCCGCGATTCTACGTGAATCTGGCCCTATGATCTTAGGGCAAGATTCTCAGAAGAGTTACGACGGTGTATCTTAGGAAACACCGTCGTATCTCTGTTTCTGAGCCCGGGTATCTATGCGAGTGATTCATAGAATCATTTTCGCATAGATACGGCCAAGATCCGACAGGTGTAAGTCACTTACACCGTCGGATCTTAGATGTAATGTGACGCCGGTCGCTAGGTGGCGTTTACGTTCAGTTCTCATTTGACTATGCAAATAAGCCTGATACGCCGATTCCCAAACGAATTTGCGCCGCGTAGTCGTCGCTTACGTCGTTTCCGTAAACGTAAGGTTACCCCTGCTATATGAGGGGTAACCTTACGCCAGTCTGCCGTATGCCATGTTAAGTATGGCGTCGGGTCAGCGTCGTCTTTTTCCGTCGGTTACTAAGTCGTCCGCGAATACGACTTTACGTCAATGACGCTCACGTCGGCATCATTGACGTTTTCTGTCGTGAGCTGGAGCATGCGCAGTGGGCTCTTTTTCCGCCTTGCGCATTTGCAGTTCGATCTGCGCGGGGGCGTGCTTAATTTGAATACAAGCCGCCCCCTTTGAATTACGCGGCCATACGCTGGGCCATTTAGACTACGCCGCCGCAAATTACGGAGCAAGTGTTTGGGGAATTCGGCACTTGCTCCAGTAAGTTGCGGTGGCCTGGTGTAAATGGCTTACACTACGCCAACGCACAATCTTAGAGAATCTGGCCCTTAGGGAACATCATGTAAGCCACTGACAGGGCAAATAAATAATTTGGGAAGGACCAGTATTTAATTTGATCCAAAAGTGTTGCGTAGTAGTATTTATGCATATCGGGTAAGTTCATACCAATTTGTTTTTGGAAGAAGTTAAAATAGAGAAAGCTACCCTTGATTTTTTGTTATTCCAGAACGGGTTTCTCAATTTAGTATTTCGAATTTTGAACATACCCCAATTCTTAATACCGCGTATTGCCCCCTTTAACATCAATGACAGCTTTTGTGGTATTTGTGAATGAGGCTCTTTATCTTCTCAGATGTTAAAGCTGCCCATTCCTCTTGGCAAAAAGCCTCCAGTTCCTGTAAATACTTGAGCTGTCTTGCATGAACTGTGTGTTTCAGAACAACCCATGATATTGAGGTCAGGAGACTGAGATGGCCACTCCAGAACCTTCATTTTATTCTGCTGTAGCCAATTTACGGTCGACTTTGCCTTGTGTTTAGGATCATTGACATGTTGGAATGTCCAAGTATGTCCCATGCGCAGCTTCCTGGCTGATGAATGCAAATGTTCCTCCAGTATGTTTTGATAACATACTGCATTCAACTTGCCATCAATTTTGACCAAATTTCCTGTGCCTTTTGTAGTTCACACATCCCCAAAACATCAGCGATCCACCTCCTTGTTTCACAGTAGGAATGGTAGGCCTTGTTGATTCCTCTCCAAATGAAGCGTTTATAGTTGTGGCTAAAAAGATACATTTTCGTCTCATCACACCAAATTACTTTGTGCCAGAAGGTTTGAGGCTTGTCTCTGTGCTGTTTGGTGTATTATAAGCGGAATACTTTGTGGCATTTGCATAGTAATGGCTTTCTTCTGGCAAATCGACCATGCAGTCCATCTTTATTCAAGTGCCTCCTTATTGTGCATCTTGAAACAACCATACCACATGTGTTCAGAGAGTCCTGTATTTCACCTGAAGTTATTTGTGGGTTTTTCTTTGCTGTGTCTGAAATTTTAGTTGGTCTACCTGACTGTGGTTTGGTTTCAACAGAACCCCTCATTTTCCACTTCTTGATTAGAGTTTTAAAACTGCTGATGGGCATTCTCAATTCTTTGAATACCTTTTTATATCCCTTCCCTGTTTTATACAGTTCAAATACCTATTCCTGCAGATCCTTTAACAATTATTTTGCTTTCCCTATGACTCAGAATCCAGAAACGTCAGTGCAGCACTGGATGAAAGATGCAAGGGTCTGTCAGGAGTCCAGAATCTCATTGACCTTTTATAAACACACACTAACTACAAGCAGGGGAGGGCTGGCAGCCTTAAGCCTGGGGGGCAAGTCCAGTTGAGTGGCCCATTGTACTACCGAATCAGCTCACCATCAATGCCCACCTGGTTTTATAATGGATATTGATGTTATGATGCAAGACAAATATGACACAGCATGATCCCAGTCTTGGTAAAGAGCCGATGACGCGGCTCTTTACCAATGTAATTGGCTGTGTCCAATAACAACAAATCACATGTAAATGACAGCGTGTGAGGAGAGCCGATCAGCGGCATCTCCTCACAGGGGAGACTGTACAGATAATTAGGGCACTTTACAGTGCAGCCCTAGCTGTGCCCATTAATGGCACCAGTCAGTGCTGTCTTTCAGTGCTGTCCATCATTGCCACCCATCAGTGTCCCCTACAGGTATCAATGCCACCCAATAATGCTCATCATTGCCACCCATCAGTGCCCATATGTGCCACCCATCTGTTCCACCACCTATCAGTGCTGCCTATCTGGGCCAATCAGTGCTGCCCAATAGTGCCACCCATCAGTGCTGCCCATATGTGCTGCCTATCGAAGGCCATCAGTGCCGCCTATCGGAGGCCACCACTGCTGCCCAATAGTACCACCTATCATTGCTGCCCAATAGTGCCACCTATCAGAGGCCATCAGTGCCGCCTATCAGAGGCCATCAGTGCCGCCTATCAGAGGCCATCAGTGCCGCCTATCAGAGGCCATCAGTGCCGCCTATCAGAGGCCATCAGTGCCGCCTATCAGTGGTGCTCATTAATGCTGCCCAATAGTGCCACCTATCGGTGCCCAAAAGGAAGACTCAATTTGTGTGAAAAAATGGACAGAAATGTAATATGGGTACAGTGTTGCATGATTGTGCAATTGTCATTCAGAGCCTAGGTTCACATGGACTGTGGGAAATTTCATTCCCGCATGTCAGTCCCGACTTTGTGGGGTGATTTCAGAGACATCTGTGCGGGTTTCTGCACAGATGTCAATGGAAATTACACCCTGAAGTCACCAAAAGTAGTACAGAAACTACTTTTGGTAATCGATGTGATGCCACAAATGCAGCGTCGCACCGATTTGGATGGTGCCCTTGCTGGCATGTGCTGCCGATTTGGCATGCGATTTGACATGTCAAATCACATGCTAAATCACTCCAATGTGAACCAGGGCTCAGTATGAGAGCACTGAAAGCTGGAAATTGTGACTGCCTGGCAGGCAAGAGGTTAAATGATAGGCTGAGGGTGATGGAGAAGGGGAGAGTCTGGTCACAGCTCACTTACTTGCACAGTCCCACTCCCAGCAGGAGGCTCACTGGCTGTCAGCATCTTCATGTTGTGACATTGTGATTTGCGACTGCCCGCACATTCCCTTCACAGCACACGGCTGCATCGAGTGTGGACGGGCACAGGGAGAGAGGGGCGGGAGAAGGCTGAACTGATCGTTTCCCATGGTGAAGAGGAGGGTAAGGGCTGTGCTCTGTAAGAACAGAACACTCTCAGCCCTGTGACAGGTGCAGCTAACATCCCTGTCACAGGACACATCGCTGGATCACAGCTGCAGCATGGGATGGAGGGATCAATTCAGTGCAGTCTCTCTCTGTCTCACTGACTCTTCTCTGCAGCCAGCCCACGAGTCACAGAGATGTACGGCGCTCGTGCCCTGACCCTCCCCTGATGTGCCACATGACCTTCCTACAACTCCCACAATGCAGCGCGGCGGCAGCCAGCCAATTGGCGGCCGCCGCTGCCGAGTTTTAGAAAAAAAAAACAGCGCTGCGGACATTTTAAATATTTTTTTCGCCCCTGACTACAAGCAAACAGATCACAGGTGAGGATGGTTACCTTTAATAGCCATTCAAACCCCTTTGTGTCAACTTGTGTGCATATTATCAGGCCAAAATCACCAGCTTATGTAAACTTTTGATCAGGGTCATTTGGGTAGTTTCTGTTGTGATTACGATCTAACCACTTCTGGACCGCCGCACAACTATATACATCCTCTCTTTGAAGCGTGACATCTCTGTTATGGCAGCAGCTAGCTTAGAGCAAGAGCAATAATTCTATCCCTAGACCTCCTCTGTAACTCAAAACATGCAACCTGTAGATTTTTTTAAACGTCGCCTGTGGAGACTTTTAAGGGTAAAAGTTTGTAGCCATTCCACGAGCGGGTGCAGTTTTGAAGTGTGACATGTTGGGTATCAATTTACTCTGCGTAACATTATCTTTCACAATGTAAAAAAAATATTGGGCTAACTTTACTGTGGTCTTATAAAAAAAAATCAAAAAAGTGTATTTTTAAAAAAAAAGTGCACTTGTAAGACCGCTACGCGAATACGGTGTGACAAAAAGTATTGCAATGTCCACCATTTTATTCTCTAGGGTGTTAGTACCGTATATACTCGAGTATAAGCCGAGTTTTTTTGCACATTTTTTTGTGCTGACAATGCCCCCCTCGGCTTATACTCGAGTCACCTTTTTGCACCGGATCTCCCAAACTTTGGGGACCCGGTTTTGTAGGTCTGCTGGACCCCAAACTTGGCACACATATAGCCCCACTCTTCCTCTACAAGTGTGCAAAGTTTATTGTCCCGGGGACCTACGACCGGGAAACACCAATTTTTCAAATCGGGCACCCGTTCCATAGACTCCCATGTTAAACGGAAATTTCTCCTGGTAACTTTGGGGACCCGGTATCGGCCGGCCGTAGGTCCCCATAAGTCCCCTTTGCTGTCTGGCGGACCTACGGCCGGGGAGCACTGATTTTTCAAAGCCGGGCATCCCTTCTATATACTCCCATGTTAAACGTAAGTCTAGTCATGGACACAGTGAGGCATGGGCACAGTGAGGCATGCAGATGGACACCCTAGGCTTATACTCGACTCAATACGTTTTCCCATTTTTTTGTGGTAAAATTAGGTACCTCGGCTTATATTTGGGTCGGCTTACACTCGAGTATATACAGTAATTTTCTAGCACAAATACGTGTTTTTAACCACTTAAGACCCGGACCAAAATGCAGCTAAAGAACCTTGCCCCTTTTTGCGATTCGGCACTGCGTCGCTTTAACTGACAATTGCGCGGTCGTGCGAAGTGGCTCCCAAATAAAATAAAAATCCTTTTTTTCCCCACAAATAGAGCTTTCTTTTGGTGGTATTTGATCACCTCTGCGGTCCTTATTTGTTGCGCTATAAACAAAAATAGAGTGACAATTTTGAAAAAAATTCAATATTTTTTACTTTTTGCTATAATAAATATCCCCCAAAAATATATAAAAAAAATTGTTTTCCTCAGTTTAGGCCGATACATATTCTTCTACCTATTTTTGGTAAAAAAAAAAAACGCAATAAGCGTTTATCGGTTGGTTTGCGCAAAATTTATAGCGTTTACAAAATAGGGGATAGTTTTTTTGCATTATTATTAATTTTTTTTTTTTTTACTACTAATGGCGGTGATCAGCGATTTTTTTCGTAACTGCGACATTATGGCGGACACTTTTTTGGGCCCATTGTCATTTTCACAGCAAAAAATGCATTTAAAATGCATTGTTTATTGTGAAAATGACAGTTGCAGTTTGGGAGTTAACCACAGGGGGCGCTGTTGGTGTTATGTGTTCCCTGAAGTGTGTTTACAACTGTAGGGGGGTGTGGCTGTAGGTGTGACATCATCGATTGTGTCCCCCTATAAAAGGGATGACACGATCGATGACGGAGCCACAGTGAAGAACGGGGACCGATCGCGGGACTCCATCGGCGATCGGGTCCGCGAGTCCCACGGTCACGGAGCTTCGGACCGGGTCGCGGGAGCGCGCCAAGGGGGCGCGCCCACGACCCCACGGCTGGGCTTAAAGGACAACGTAACTATACGTTGATGTGCCCAGCGGTGCCATTCTGCTGACATATATCAGCGTGAAGGGGTCCTTAAGTGGTTAACTTCTGAACTACACATCTGAAAAAGAGGCTCGGCCCTTAAATGGTTAAAAAGAGTAAACACAGTTGATTGATAATAAATGGCTTCAGCCAAACACTAACCTTGAGTGAAAGAAAAGTATTTGTGTCATCATTCATATTCTCTGAAAAATGGGCAAGAAATTAATTCTGTCAGGGTATGTAAACTTATGAGCACAAGTGTGTGTGTGTGTGTATATGTGTGTGTGTGTATGTATATATATATATATATATATATATATATATATATATATATATATATATATATATATATACATACACACAGTGGGGATCGGAAGTTTGGGCACCCCAGGTAAAAATTTGTATTAATGTGCATAACGAAGCCAAGGAAAGATGGAAAAATCTCCAAAAGGCATTAAATTAGATTAGACATTCTTATAATATGTCAAAAAAAGTTAGATTTTATTTCCATCATTTACACTTTCAATATTACAGAAAAGGCATCTTTGCCCATTCTTCCTTACAAAAGTAATAGTTATTACACATAGTTATGAGGTGGGGTATTCAGTCAAGCCCTAACCATTGTTTTGTCACAATTATCCTTGTGTTCTATGAACAGCTTCAGCAACCCTTATCTTTTGACATTGCAGGGTAAGGATACTTGGCCCTGACAATCAAAGTATGTTCTGTTTCTAAAAAAAAAAAAAAAAAAGATTTATTAACCACTTCCATACAGGGCTTTTATACACACCTCCATACCAGGCCTATTCTGGCACTTCTCTCCTACATGTACAAATCATAATTTTTTTGCTAGAAAATTACGCAGAACCCCCAAACATTATATATGTTTTTTTAGCAGACACCCTAGGGAATAAAACGACGGTCATTGAAACGTTTTATCTTGCACGGTATTTGCGCAATAATTTTTCAAACGCCTTTTTTTTGGAAAAAAATTGTTTCATCAATTAAAAAAATAACAAAACAGTAAAGTTAGCCCAATTTTTTTGTAAAATATGAAAGATGATGTTACATCGAGTAAATAGATACCTAACATGTCACCCTTTAAAATTGCGCACACTCATGGAATGGCGCCAAACTTTGGTACTTAAAAATCTCCATAGGCAACGCTTTGAAAATGTTTACAGGTTACCAGTTTAGATTTACAGAGGAGATCTAGTGCTAGAATTGTTGCTGGCACTCTAACGCACGCGGCGATACCTCACATATGTGGTTTAAACGGCGTTTACATATGTCGGCGGGACTTGCGTGTGCGTTCGCTTCTGCACGCAAGCTACTGGGGACAGGGGCGTTAAAAAAAAAATGTTTTTATTTCTTTTTTCTTTTTTTTACATATTTATTTATTTTTTTACACTTTTTTTTTTATTTTTATTATCACTTTTATTCCTATTACAAGGAATGTAAACATCCCTTGTAATAGGAATGTGTGTGACAGGTACTCTTTATGGAGAGATGCGGGGTCAATAAGACCCCGCATCTCTCCTCCAGGCCTGAAAGCATGAAATCGGTGAAAAAAAATTCACCGATCTCATGATTACAGTTGCTTAGCAGCCGCAATCGCGACTTTGTTTACTTACAGGGGAACCCGGGCGTGACGTCATCACATCGCGCCCGGGTCCTCTGATGGTCATAGAGATGACTGGTGACCATCTGGTCACCAGTCATCTCTATGCTTCCTGCCAGCGCCGGACGATTCGTTCTCCGGGCCTCCGATGGCACGGGAGAGCCCGGAGAAGCACCGGATGACGGCGGGAGGGGGGGATTGTCCCCTCCCGCCGCCTATAAGAACGATCAAGTGGCGGAACCGCCGCTATGATCATTCTTATGTTGCACAGAATCGCCGGCAGAAGAGAAGGATATCTGAATGATGCCTCTAGCTGCAGGCATCATTCAGATATCCCCCCACAAAGCCCAGGACGTCATATGACGTCTACTCTGAACGGTAGAGGTCCTTTGTGGACGTCATTTTACAATGGGCCGGTATTGAAGTGGTTAACCACTTGCCGACTGCACCATAGCCGAACGACGGCTACAGCACTGCTCGATAACTCTGGGAGGGCGTACATTGATGTCCTTCCAGAATCGTACTCCAGCACACCCCCCTAGGGCCCGCATGCGGGAATATCCATGACCACTGGGTCCAGAGGACCCAGTGGATCACGCTATGGGCTGGATGTGTAGTGCCCACAGCGCTGTTCTGTGACAACTACAGCTTCTGCAATCCCTCCTCCATACTCTGCCATCCCTCTGCCATCCCTTCACCATACTCTGCTATCCCTCCACCATACTCTGCCATCCCTCCACCATACTCTGCCATCCCTCCACCATACTCTGCCATCCCTCCATACTCTGCCATGCTCCGCCATCCATCCCATCCACCCCCAGCCATACTCGTGATACTCAGCCATACCTGGCCATACTCTGGGATACCCAGCCATACTCAGCCATACCCAGGCATACTCGGTGATACCCAGCCATACTCAGCCGTACCCAGCCATACTCAGCAATACCCAGCAGTACCCAGCCATATGCGGCAGTACCCATCCTCTGTATGTGACCAGGCTGTGAAAGTCTCCCACATGTGGTATCCATATACTCAGGAGAAGTAGGAAAATCGATTTTGGGGTGTCATTTTTGGTATGTACATGCTATGTGTTAGAAATATTGTATAAATGGACAACTTTGTGTAAAAAAAAAAAATGCGCTTTTTATTTTCTTTCCACATATTCCAAAAACTTTTAGAAAACATTACATGTTCAAAAGACTCATTATGCCTCATAGATTATACGTTGGGGGTCTTTTTTTCCAAAATAGGGTCATTTTTGGGGTGTTTCCATTGTCCTGGTGCTCCAGGGCCTTCAAAAGTGCAAGAGGTAGTCAGGAAATTAGATGTGTAATTTATGCTTCAGAATGCCTGATGGTGCTCCCTGCATGTTAGGCCTCTGTATGTGGCCACTCTGTGTAAAAGTCTCACACATGTGGTATCACCATACTCGGGAGGAATAGCAGAATGTGTTTTGGGGTGTAATTTGTGGTATGCGTATGCTGTGTGTGAGAAATAACCTGCTAATATGACAATTTTGTGAAAAAGAAGAAAAAAAACTTGATTTTGCAAAGAATTTTGGGAAAAAATTACAACTTAAAAAAACTCACCATGCCTCTTACTAAATACATTGTAATGTCTACTTTCCAAAAGGGGGTCATTTGGGGTGTATTTGTACTTTTCTGGCATGTTAGGGTCTCAAAAAGGAGATAGGCCGTCAGTACTTCAGGTGTGATCAATTTTCAGAGATTGGCACCATAGCTTGTGGACTTTATAATTTTCACAACGACCAAATAGAATACACCGATTTGGGTTATTTTTACCAAAGATATGTAGCAGTATACATTTTAACCTAAAATTTTTGAAGAAAAATTACTAAATTTGCTAAATTTTATAACGGAAATTTTTATTTTTTTTACAAAAATTTCATATGGGTACAGTGTTGCATGACTGAGTAATTGTCATTCAAATTGTGAGAGCACCGAAAGCTGAAAATTGGTCTGGTTAGGAAGGGGGTTTACATGGCCAGTGGTCAAGTGGTTAAACAAAACATTCAACATTGACATTGTACATAGCAAAGATAATTCTGGTTCTCAATTTGCAGAGGAGGTAGCATCTTTAAGCAAATAGTTGATATCAAGCAGGTACTACCAGTAATGTATTTTATGGTACGTAGAAAATCCTGATGTCTAGTAAAACAGTTTAAATAATCGTGCCTAGTGTACAGCTGTGAAGCTCATTAAAAGCTCAATTACATATAATGTTAAATAAAGGGGGCCTATGCCACGCTAAAAGTGAGAAATTGAAAAATTACTCCTGTGAAAAAAAAATGCGACACAAAAAACATGTGATATCCATGCAATGTAAATAATGCAAAGAGCATAAATAGTCGCGATACTTCTGTACAGTGAATGTCTAAATATAAATAACATACACTGAGGCCACGTACACACGATCGGTCAAAACCGATGAAAACGGACCGAAGGTCCGTTTTCATCAGTCCAAACTGATCGTGTGTGGGCCCCATCGGTCAGTTAACCTTCGGTCAAAAAATTTAGAACTTGCTTTAAAATTTAACCGATGGACTGATAACCGATAGGTCAAAACCGATGGTTAGTATGCTAAAGCATCGGTTAAAAACCCGCGGATGCTCAGAATGAAGTCGACGCATGCTTGGAAGCATTGAACTTCGTTTTTTTTTCTGCACGTCGTTGTGTTTTACGTCATCGCGTTCTGACACGATCGTTTTTTTAACTGATGGTGTGTAGGCACATCAGACAGCTTCATCGGTTAACCGATGAACCGATCGTGTGTACGCGGCCTAAGTGAATAATTAAACATGAAAAAGGCCTCTCCTTGGAGTGCACACCAGAGTTAAGTGGGGACCCTTACCAGATGTGATGGACCTCCTGTTAGTAGCAAGGTAGTTATCGCCTGCAGATATAACCCTCTGCTGGGTCCTTGGTCTGTCCAAGAGGTGGATCTTTCTGGACTCCTAACAGTTTCTTCACTCACCACGCCAATTTTCCGTGCAGTATAGGGAGGAAACTTCCATCTGTTAGAAAGCTATGCACTCTCTCCGGTCAGAACGAGACGTGTAGAGGGATAAAAAAAAAAGGCTCCAATAGTGTATTATCCTTAAACAATATATTATGGTGGTGTAACAGGTGAACATTCCATTGAAATATCTTTTTAAAATCACAGATAACAAAATGTGAGTTCACCTTTTCAGAAAATCTATAAAGTGAACTCACACTGGACCCCCTTCCCATTGCCCTTCTAAGTAAGAATTCATTAAATTAACAATGGCACAACATAAAATTAGTAGCATCCAAGGATGTGTGAGGAGAAGGGGGACATGGTCCAACCAAGAAAGTAGTTGGATTTTGGACATTTTCAGTATCCTCAGAGTAGGGTTATTTACAAAAAAAAAATATCTACTTGGGAGTGTCTCAGATGTGGGTGATTGTAATGTGTAATCTGGTGATCCAGCAGGTGAATGGCTCACCAGGCATCAAACAGTGCATGTCTCCTAGAGAGTTGCAAAAACAGTTGAGATTTTTTGGATATTCAGGGCAGGGAGGTACAATTGCCAACTGCAAGCCTATCAGCCGCAGTGGAGTACAGTAAATTATGGTCACCACCGATAACTAGGTACTTATGTACTGTTTAAAAAAAAGAGAGAGAGGCATTCTGATTTACATTAGGAGACTAATGGCTGCATAATGTAATATCAATGGATTGCCATTTGTCTCTAAAAATGATGTAGTGGCACTGTGGGTCCATATAAGAATCTAGACAATAAACGAGAGCCTTTTATTAAGGATAGCCAGTCCCGTTTTTTTCCTCCGGTGTGAAGCCTGGAAAATATGAGAAAAATACCTGGTTGCAAAGCTCTCTTATCTAAGTATATTTCCTGCACCAAAATGATGTCTGCTCCTGACTCCCGAAGTGCCTTTTATGATTCGAGTTTAGACCATTACCATAACATTTCCTAAATAACCCCTAAATAACACCATACTACTGAGTGTGGGAGTATGATTTAATTCTAAAAAGAGGGAACTTGAAGTTAATAAAAGTTGGAGAGCTTTGCAAGCTCATAACAACTGAACCCACCTGTCTGTGACTTAGAAGTAGACTAGTTTGTAAAAATGTCATAATGTCAATATGGGCACAAGAGGGGGATGAACTGAATGTGGCAAATTAATAATAAATAATAAAACGTTTTTATTATTATTATTAGATCGTTGCGTTCCATTCGTTTAGATACAGCATTCGTTATTTCGGGTAATTCGTATTCAGTATGTTCACGAACAGCCAAATTTGAAAGGAAATTCCAATACCTATACCTTAATAGTTAGTAATAGTTATTAGTTATTTTAGATTTTCAAATCTTCGGATTTTTAGATTTTTCATTTTTATTTACGGATTTTTGAATTGTTTAATTTTCAAGTTCATGAAATTTCTATTTCTTTAAGTTTTAAATTTCCGAAATTCCGAATTTTCAGAAATACAAAAATTCCGACCATTCGTAAATTTGAAATTTCCGAAATTTGAAATTCGACCAGATAAGTCCTCAATGTTTCTCCCATGGTGGGCAGCGAAGTGACGGGGACATTGTTTGTCTACCCCTTTCTCAAAGAACCTAAGGTGCTCACCAACCCTGGTGCGTAAGACCCGGATGGTGCGAACCACATATAATAGACTGCATGGGCATCGTAAGGACATATACAACAAACTGGGTGGAACAAGTGAGGAACTGTCTGATGGAGTAAGCATTACCGGAGCTGTCACTGAAGGAAGACTGACCGTGGGTGATGAATTGGCATGTCAGACAGCCCTGTTTCCTGCATGGAAAGATGCCAACTCGGTTGTCAAAATAACTCCTGATGTCCATGGTTCTATCTGGCTCAGTCTTTTTTGGTTTACTCGGGGCAATGCAATTTTTGAGGGTCTGGGATCTCCTATGACGATTTGTCAAAGATCATTGGCTCTATACCAGGACTGGTGATGCGCCGTGTCTGAGCGACAGGCTGCACAACAGATCGGCGCTCATGCACAGCAAGAGTGGGACAACGTCATATGACGTCCCAGAACAAGAGTGGTCAGGCCCCTCTGTCATTTACTATACGGCAGGCAGGAGCCAGTTAAAAACATTTTAAAAAATAACTAAAAAATGTATTCACACTTAAATTTAAAAACATTGAAATAACATATGGGAGTTTCAAAAGATGTTCCTCAGGAGACATGGTATTCCTCACCTGGGTGTCTATTTAAGTCAGTCAGGGTAGCAACCATTCCAGGAGCTTGTCAAAGGTGCCCACAGACATACTAGTGTCATGCTTTTGTGTGGGATCCTTCGGAGAAGCAGAGTTTTTCCACGAGAGGTAGCTTTCGCATAAGGACAACATTCCTTTGTGTATATCTCCATATAGGGGATCCTACTAGATGCCCATATTTAGAGTACTTTTTTGGACAGGATTTCCAGCCTATGATGATGGATGCACTATGCATATGGGGAACTAAAGCCTCTATGGAGTTTCATACGGTCCTGAGGATATGGGTGGAGTATATCTAATCCAGAATTGGGGGTGTTGTTTTGACTATGTGGTCTTTGCCTGTGATGTGGTTTTTTTTCTGGTCTCCCCTTAATCCGAATGCCCTGGATGGCTTAAAGATTACAAGTTAGCTTTCAAGCAAGCAAGCCCTGAATAAGCAGATATATAAACCACAAAACATGTTGGCTACTTTATTATAATATCTCTGTTTGACATGCTGTATACATACCATTGCTTTTTTATACATGGGATGTGTATGTTCTCATATTTTTATGCTGTTTGTCTTTATGTGTTTTTCTATTTTTCAATACATTATGAAATGTTAATATGTTTATTTGTCTGGAGGAGACCATTTAATGCCCAAATCCAATACATATCCCTTTTCCTATAATTTTTTTTTATCATGGTTTGGCACTCCATGACAATATTATATATGGGCCCGGCGCTATATATTCTAACTACATTTATGACACCCTAGTAAAGTTGTGGGAATTTTCGGGATTATTCCGTAGCTCTGTAAACATGTTGGCGAAGTATCCTAAGGTTAACCACTGAGACATCTAGGGATAAGTCCAGTACCAATCATGGGTTTTCTTTTCATCCAATTCTCTTTGTTTCCTCCCCCTCCACAGCAGATGAAAAAGCAGAATTGCTTCATTAATTTTTTCAAAAACTCCATGAACACGGGCAGGAAAAACATATAGCTAGCCTTCATGGGCTCTCTGTCTCTCTCTCTACCCTCAGTAAACTGGCACACAGACTGTAAATATATAATCTTTTTACAATGCATTGTGGGCATTTGGGAGTGAAAAATTAGCAGAGGGAAGTGTTTTGTGAAAAAACATTGTAAACGCTAACGCATCTATACACGTGTGCCACGTTTTCCTGCCAAGACTTTGGGTGCTAAAAGGAGCTTTTTAAAACATCCAGTGTGCATGAGGGCTTACATGTTAATGTTTTTTTTTTTTTCCCTACAAAACAGTCTGACCTACAGTAAATGTATAATAGATACTTGCCACCATGTACAACCAGGTAAAGGCATTATACTTCGAATCATAAACGGCACCACAGACTGCACCATTTGACGCTTTTTTCAGTACATGGCACATTAAAGTGGAACTACACTGCATCTGAGCAACACAAACTCACCCATCCATTCTTGTCTCCATGCTATATTTTGCTGAGAAATCACTTTAAACAGCCCCACTCCCCCATGGCCATCTTGAGCACGGGAGATGATTCATGAAGCATTTACTTCCTGGAATCCATCAGTCCTAAGCTGAGGCATGCAGCAAGAAGGGTTTAAAACAAGTAAATATGATGTACTTTCCTATCTACTTACCAATGCTAGCAGCATAAGGATTAAGAATATTCTAAATTGGTTGAGAGAGTGATGTTCCACTTTAATGTAGGTATATGCTACTGACATGCATTTTGATTGGTTATTGTACCAGAAATCCAATTTTTTATGAAATAATTGTCGCTATAGACCAGTATCAGCCTACTTACTGCTGATTATGCATACTTGGAATCTAATGTTTTCTCATTCCAAAATGTGTGCTAATCCACTTAGGAGAAATGGGACGCCATGAGTAGAAAATGGAGAGACAATATGCTGGTTCAGCTAGTTCGACTTTTTCTTATAGATGAGGTAATTCTCAATGAAAACCTACTGTTGTAAATAAATGCTTAATAAAATAACTATGTACATTATGGCCCAGATTCACATACGAACGCCTATCTTTAGGCGGGCGTAGCGTATCTCAGATACACTGCGCCGCCATAACTTAGAGCAGTGTTTCCCAACTCCAGTCCTCAAGGCACACCAACAGGTCATGTTTTTAGGATTTCCCTCAGATGAAACGGCTGTGGTAATTGCTAAGGCAGTGAAACTGATCAAATCACCTGTGCAAAATAATGGAAAGCCTGAAAACATGACCTGTTGGTGTGCCTTAAGGACTGGAGTTGGGAAACACTGACTTAGAGCGCCATGTCCTGTATTAAGAAACAACTTGCGCTCTAAGTTACGGCGGCATAGTGTATCTGACACGGCGCAAGCCCGCCTAATTCAAACTAGTCTGTTAGGGGGCGTGTTGTATGTAAATGTGTTGTGACCCCACGTAAATGACGCTTTTTACGAACGGCGCATGCGCGCGCATGCTCAGTATCGCGTCAAATTTTTGACGTGAACGTAACCTACGCACAGCCCCATTCACGGACGACTTACGCAAACGACGTAAAATACGACGCTGTTCGTACGTTTCCGACGTCCATACCTAACATGACTTACCCCTGCTTTATGAGGGGTAACTTTACGCCGGTCCGACGCCTTACGTAAACGACGTATCTTGATACGCCGGGCGCGCGTACGTTCGTGAATCGGCGTATCTAGCTAATTAGCATATTAGACGCGGAAATATACGGAAACGCCACCTATCGGCCAGCGTAAATATGCACCCTAAGATACGACGGCGTAGGAGACTTACGCCGCTCGTATCTAGGCAACTGTGAGGCGTATCTGATTCTATGAATCAGGCGCCGAGTTGCGACGGTCCGCACTCAGAGTTACGACGGCGTATCTGTAGATATGCCGGCGTAACTCCTTTGTGAATCCGGGCCTATGTGTTTAGACACTGAAAGTGAAGCAGCTGTTACCTAGATGACAATAATAGGTCATGGCCATTGCCCCCACCACCACCAAAATGCCCTCCCCTGCATTAAGCATTTGCTTATATTTGTCTCCATGCAAAGAGAAAATGGAATTGAACAAATATGTAAACAACACATTTATAGTTGGAAAAAATGTATGCAAGCAAAAGGTACACATCGGTTTCTATTTGATATTTTATTATGTAACAGTAATACTGCAGAGCTGTATGTACTTTAACAGTTGTCCCACTTCTACCATAGTTCTCACCTAAGAATCTGTATGAGCTAAGGCAAGCTGTGACAAAAGTGTATTGTGAGATGTTCCTCATTTAGTATCATCATACTATTGATTTCCAATAAGTTGATTTTTTTCAGTTCCTCAAATGTAATGGTTTGCATATTTTTAATCTTGTAGAATTTTTTATGGACATATTTACATTACATTAAGTTCAGAATTTTGATTTACAATTAGATCAAAAACTGTTGATTATGCCAACTAAAGAAAACATAATCATTTTACTGAGGAGGAATAAGCCTTTAAATGATAGGCCTTTGGAAGCCGCTAATGGTTATGTATACAGTACAACATGAAAAGTTGTGTATAAAATAAATAAACATATGAAGAATAGGAGATTTGACACCCAGAGCAAACTATGTTTTAATCGTTTCTTCCCCATATTCCAAAATTATTTTCAGTAATAATTATTAAAATGTAATAAATAAAAATAATGTTCGCTTTAATTTAAAATAGTTGTTGGTGGAGAAATAACCCCTTGCATGAAAGGTTTTATAGTGCTCCCTTATATTCGTGGTCAGTGAGAGGAGAGATTCTTCTGGTCCCCTGCTGCTGGCACTATAAAGTGACATTGGTATCTGAACTATGCAGACTTAGGCCCCTTTCAGACTGGGGCGGGAGCTGCGGTGGCGGTATAACGCCGCTAAAAATAGCGGCGATATACCGCCGGGATTGCCGTGGGAATCGGCCGCTAGCGGTTCGGTATTAACCCCCGCTAGCGGCCGATAAAGGGTTAATACCGCCCGCAATGCGCCTCTATAGAGGCGCATTGCGGGCGGTATTGCCGCGGTTTCCCATTGTCTTCAATGGGAAGGAGCAGTGAGGGAGCGGTATACATGCCGCTCCTCTCACCGCTCCAAAGATGCTGCTGACAGGAGATTTCTTTGTTTCCCGCCAGCGCATCGCCTCAGTGTGAAAGCCCTCGGGCTTTCACATTGAGTCTGCAGTGAAGGAGTTTTTCAGGCGGGATAGCAGCGCTATTTTTAGCGCTGTACCGCCTGAAAAACTGCTCAATGTGAAAGGGGCCTTAGGTAAGGAGATCAATCTGACACTGGTCACTCTTAAAGGAACCCTGACCAACGTCTGGTGAAACTCAAGGGTTGCATAAATTGCTTGTTGAGAAAGTCTCTAATAATCTGCTGTCTTTTTAGGTGCACACAGTGAAGGATGAAAACCGAGGGGCAACGCTTGAAGTTGTGGTTAGCAGGATGAAAACAATGCAGGTTTTGCTGGCACATACAGCCAACAGTGTAGATGTACAGCTACCTATGAGATTTGTGGCAGTTTCAGCAACAATTCCCAATGCTGATGATGTACGTCTCCTCTAATTGTACATTGCTGCTATGCTTAGAATAAAAATGAATAGCTATCTTAATTAAAGCGGTGTTAAACTCTATTTACTGTTTTTCAACCATACTCCCTGTAGGTACAGTATATGCTGCAATGTGCTAGCATGCATGCATATTCGCTTTTTATGACAGACATTATGCGCCCTCCAGTACTGTGCTGTCTTGGATCCCACAGGTTCTGAGTGCTTCCATCGTCGTCTGGTCTTCCTTCTGGGTCCCGTCTTTTTGGCTACTTGAAGGGCTGTGCATATGTGGCGCACTACTGCTGGCCACTAGGGTCCCTTCTGTTAAAAAAAAAAAAAAAAAACCTTACCTGTCAGCAGTTTTTTTAAAAATGAGTTCAATACAGCTATAAGTATTGGGAAATTGTAATTTAGTTTATAGGTGGTGGCCAGTCAATTGATAGAACATGTGTATTCAGTGTTTTCCATGGTTCAAGATAATTGACTTGACTACAGCAGAGAGCTTTAGCGATCCATTAGTGCTTACTATTTGGAGCCTAAGCTAAATATTTGTTTTTGGAGGTTTGCTTTCTTTCTTATTGGAAATTTAAGTGCCTTTCAAATGAAGAACTGTGATGTCAAGTCATTATCATTGAATAAAAGATGTTCAATATGTATTTTGTTTTACAGTGAAATTATCCTTTAACCACTTCACTTCAACCCGGAAGGTTTTACCCCCCCCCCCCCTATGATTAAGCCATTTTTTGCAATACGGCATTGCGGTACTTTAACTGACAATTGCGCGGTCATGCAATGCTGTAAAAATAGTATTTCTGTCCCTTTTTCCCACAAATAGAGCTTTTTTTGGTGGCATTTTTTCACCTCTGTTTTTTTTGTTCCGCTATAAACAAAAAGAGCGACAATTTTGAAAAAACAAACAAACAATATTTCTTACTTTCTGCTATGAAACATACCCAATAAACAATGTAAAAAAACAAATGTATTCATCAATTTAGGCCAATATGTATTCTGCTACATATTTTTGGTACAGAAATCCCAATAAGCGTATATTGATTGGTTTGCTCAAAAGTTATAGCGTCCACAAACTATGGGATATTTTTATGGCATTTTTTTTATAGTAATGGCTTTGATTTTTAGCGGGACTGCGACTTTGGGGCAGACAAAATCGGACACCTCACTGACACATTTGACACCTTTTTGGGAACCAGTGACATTATTACAGTGATCAGTGCTAAAAATCTGCACTTTAACTGTAATAATGTCACTGGCAGGGGAGGGGTTAACATCAGGGGCGATCAAAGGGTTAAGTGTATCCCTAGGGGATGCTTTCTTACTGTGTGGGGGATGGACTCACTGTATGAACGTCGAGATTTGTGTTCCTGCATACCTGACAGGACGGCAATCTGCCTTTTTTACATCAGCAGACCGCGGTTATGCATGCTTGTTCCTAGGGATAGATGAGGTAGAGGAAGTTGACACCTCTGGGTTTTCTTGGGTGAAAACAGTAGCAGTCAAATAGGAAATATCCATCCTAGCCAATCCATTTTGTGCTTCCAAGAAAGGTTCCAAGATATCTTGGGTACGGCCATATATAAACATTTCCTGATCTGGCCATAAACAACTGTGCTGTCTATGGGTATATTTTTGGATGTGGCAGATAATGTGTACAGACTTTATTCAGCAACGGTAATCTAGCCTTGTACCTCCAGCACCCTGCTGCAAGTGTCACAGTAAAAAAGTTTAAAAGTTGTAAAGACCCGTATATACAATATGAAAATCGGATGGAAAAATGTGTATGATGAGCTGTCTACCGATTTTCTGATCGTTAGTACGGTGCTTTCGACAGCCAATTTCGCTTTTTCGTCAGACAAAATGTATTATTTTAATTACCCTGTATTAAAGAAAGAAGGTTAAGTTAAGTGTATTGTAATGACATCACACTTGTTGCATAGAAACTAAAAGATATTTCTTCTGAAGACGGAACCAATTTTTTTCTTTAGATTGCAGAGTGGCTATCAGATGAACAGTGCCAAGCCATTTGTATGAAAATGGATGAATCTCACCGGCCAGTGAAACTACGCAAAGTAGTTTTAGGATATCCTAGTGGCTCTAATCAAACAGAATATAAATTTGATCTAACGCTTAACTATAAGGTAACCGGTGTTATACAGACCTATTCGGACCAAAAGCCAACGCTTGTGGTAAGTATTTTTTTTGTTTCAATTTTACTATTCATTTTCTTGTTCTTGCTAAGAATTCTGCTCATTCTGAAATACATTTTTTAGTTTTGTGCCACCAGGAAAGGAGTACAGCATGCTGCTTCTATCCTCGCAAAGGATGCAAAATGTATTATGAGCCTTGAACATAAGCAAAGGTTTGTTTTTTTATACTAACCAATTTTTTTTTCAATTTTTTAATAAATACCTGTTAACTTTACAAAAAGGGGTAATTTAAGGGGTATCTGTACTGTCCTGGCATTTTAGGGCCCCAAAAAATGAGACTCTAAAACTTTCACACAGTCTAACTAATATACACCGATTTCAGTTATTTTTAACAAAGAAACATAGCATAATACATTTTGCCCATTTTTTTTTTTTTTATTAAAGATTATTTATTTGCAAAGTTTTGTAACAGAAAAACGTTTTTTTTCTCTCTAATTTTTCAGTCTTTTTCCCCTATATAGCAAAAAAAAAAAAAAAAACCCAGTGGTGATTAAACACTACGAAAAGAAAGTTCTATCTATCTCACAAAATGTAGGGGGTGAAAGTGTCCAGTTTCAAGGTGGTTGAACCTCCCCCCCACCCTTTTTTTTATTTACATGTAATAGTCATTTATAAATTAAATCTACTGATACCTCAATTCTGCAGATTACACAAGAAGAACATTTACAAGGAGCACACATGGCTCTTGATACAGAGCAGACAGTTGCCATACAGCCAGTGGAGAAAAATGCCTCTGGTTACACAGGAAAAGCAATGATCTCTTTTGTGATCTGCAGGACTTAGCTATCAGTTTGGCAGCTCTGTCCTATACAGTGCAGGTGATGCGGGGACAGGAGAGGTACTTTTTATGCCTCTGCCTTGGTTTAGCCCTGATTTTGAATGACGTTTGGTAAACTTATATCAACGTTAGACACTTTTGCCATTAGCACTGATGTAAAAAAGAGTACTCAGCGTGTTATTATATTTATATACAGTGGCCCGGATTCACAAAGCACTTGTGCCAAAGTATCTCCAGATACGCAGCGTAAGTGCAAATATGCGCCGTCGTATCTGTGCGCCGCACCCACAAACTAAGATAAGCCTAAAAATAGGCTTCATCCCACCAACGTAACTTGCCTACACCGGCGTAGGCTGGCCACATGGTGGCACTGCCATTGATTAGCCATTCAAATATGCAAATGAGGAAAATACGGCAATTCACGAACCTGCGCCCGTCCGATGCAGGCTACGAGAGGTGCGCGTAAGTTGTATAAAGTTAAGCCCCATAAAGGAGGTGTAACTCAGCAGCAGACATGTATAGGTCTGCATCAGGGAACAGAAGCTGGCGGTTTTTACGTCGTTTACGTTGGTTGTGTGTCTGGATAAGTGTAGATTACGTTCATGGCATAGGCATATCTTAGGTAGTTGTTTCGACGTGGTTATGAGCATGCGCACGGGGATGTGCCCACGACACGACGCATGTGCAGTTCGTTCAACGTACTTGTCTGGCTCTCAAACCATCATTTGCATGGGGTCACGCCTCATTTGCCTGGCTTTGCATGGGGCAAGCCCACTTCCACCTACGCCGGCCTGCGCCTTTGAAATATACACCACGCTGACGCCGCTTTGGGAGCAATAGCTTGCTGAATGCAGTGCTTGCCTCTCTGCGCTGCATCGGCGTAGCGTACAGGAGATACGCTACGGCGGCATAAATGTGCGCCGCTGTCTGTGAATCCGGGCCAGTATGTTTATACACATATCTATATATAATTTATTTATTTTTTATTCTTTTTTGTCCTTTTGTATGGGAGGGGGTGGTTTAGAAAGCTGGACCAAAAACTGTTGTTGGATATGTAGTGCTTATGTTGTGCATTTCTTACGAGTCCAAATCATTTTTATTTTTTGTCATGTATGGTGCAAATTAGAAACCACAATAATTACATTGATGTTCAAACACAGTTATAATCACAAGATATCAGTCAAACTAACCATCATATGATAACTTTTGCTGTATTGTAATAGGACATTTTGGCTACAGTGTATTGGTTGATTTTCTTGCTTTATGTTGTTTTGTTTTCATTGTATTAGGCTTCAGAGGTCTGCTAATGTTATAAAAGATGGAAAATTGAGAGGCAAGTTTTTCAGTACTATGTGTTTGTTTTCGGTCATAATCCTATAAAACCGCTGGTTCATCAGTTGCAGAATTTCAGTATGTAACACAGTGCTCTGACTTCCAACTGCAATCACAGGTTTGCCATTTTTCACTAAGGCTAGCCTTTAACGGTTCAGAAAACAAATGGATTTCCCAATTCACACAAGCGAGATGGATAGAGAAATTCTCCCCGCTGTGCCATTGTATTTTCATATTCACACTGGGGTGACCTGTCAGGCACGCTTCATACAGTGCAAAGGACCGGTCCAATCGGAGCGATTCATGTCGCTCTGACTTAGAAAAAGGTTCCTGTACTACTGTGGTGACTTCGGAGCGGCTTGCATTGACTTCTATGAAAGAAGTCGTTTGCAAGCTGCGCTGAGGTCACGCTGTGCAGGGTGGCTTTAGAGTCAGATGACTTTGAAGCCGCTTCTGTGAACCGGCAATTAAGAAATGACACTGTGCTACAATGTAAGTTAGTGAGTGTTCAGCTTGTATAACAGTGCAAATTTGCTGTCCCTCAAAATAACTCAACAGACAGCCATTAATGTCTAAACCACTGGCAACAAAAGTGAGTACACCCCTAAGTGAAAATGTCCAAATTGGGCACACAGTGTCAATATTTTGTATGATCACCATTATTTCTCTTCCGTTCATGGACGGACACAGCAGCCTTTGACCTTAGGGTTATGCACCTTCCTTCCAGGAGAGTTAGACAGAAAAACATCACTTTAAGTGTTAACAACACTTTCCTCATTACAGCTCCTCCCAGGGGGCGTGGCCCCCCGGGTATAACCCACACGCTGCCTTTTTTCTGCCTAATGTCAGGAGAGGACATGGCCTTCTGGAGTCCCTGTGCTCTGATTTTTTTTTTTGCGATTTTTTTCGCTTTTATTTGTTTTGTTCCTGCATTTTTTGAATCCTGAGATTCTTCTATCAACTGCCGACTGGGTGACAGGCTGGGTCTTGACTCTTGTAGTCCCCCCATATTCGGCCATCGAGCGTGTGCCGGCCCTCAGCCCAGCTCTGGGTCGTCCACGACAGGTCCCATTGCTCCAGGGGCGGCCGGGGAACTACATGTTCCAGGGCACACATATGACCGGTCTCTATGGCCTTGTCACAGTGTGTCTGGCTGACAGCCATGCCGTTTAGCGGAAGTTGGTTTTGTTGGGAATGCCTCCAGCCGGTGGTCGCAGGACGGGTAAGTAGGCCCCTTGCCCTGGCAAGGTGGTATGGCTGGTGCTTCCCTGGGGAGGTCGACTGAGGGTCCACCCTGCTTTCCTCTCTCCCTTTCCTCTCCTTCCTTCCCCATACTGGGTGGCGGCTGTGAGGGGGGGCCTCCTGGGGTTTTATCGCCACGGGGACCGTGTGTTGCAGGGTGCTGTGAATTTTTTATGTTTGGGGGTGCTGCTGTGTGTGCTGGCCGTTTGTAGTGTTGTGTCACTGGGTTTTTAAACTGCGTTTGGCCGCCATTTTGCCACAGACGCGGTTTACATGGTCGGCAGCCATTTTCTTATTGCCCGCTTAGTGCTTTTTACCTCAGACAGCGGCCATCTTGGAAAAGTCTTGGCCTCTAGTGCCTGAAATAGCGCTGCTAAAGCCCGCGAATCATCCCAGAGGGACAGAAACAACGCAGCCAGCACTTCTCAGCATTCCTCAGCGTTTTCAGCTCACACTGCAATCGGGTGGGGTGGTGAGTTCCCTGGGGGCCCCTGCCTTCTGTTTCCGCAGCCGAGAGGTGACCGGTGGGTTGTTCTGCTTTGCAGTACTAGGGTGGCACAGCGGGGGGGGGGGGCATCATAGAGCCTGAACCAGGAGCTTCTTCACCGGCAATGCCTGAGTTAACCCTTAGTGCCCCTGCCACATCTGTTGAGGCTATGACGGCTGTCCTTGAGGCGTTTCTCGCCATGATTCAAGCGACAAGTGGCCAGAAGGGGGGTAAAAAGCGCCCCCTCCCTGAGCCTGCTTTTGGGGATGTCTCTGACACAGGATCATGCCCTGCTATTGCTTCTGTCATGTCAGATGATGCGGGCTTAACCCACGCGGACAGTGAGGATGACTCTGCTTCAGCAGTGAATGATAAGGAATTTGTTGGAGCTCTTATTTCTGCGGTGCGTGATGCTCAGAAACTTGAGGATTTGGCGGAGGCATCGGATGTGACGGTCCCTTTTGGGTTCCGCAAGCCGCCCCGCACCGCAAGAGTGTTTCCTTGTGTTCCATATTTGGACAAATTGTTATACAAGGAATGGGATACGCCGCAGAAAGTTTTTGCTGTTCCAAAATACTTTGCGACCCGTTATCCCTTTGAGGAGGACTTTTTAAAAAAGTGGGTCTCTCCTGCGTCAGTGGACCCTCCCGTGTCCAGATTGAGCAAAGCCACCACATTGCCGGTGGAAGGGGCAGGAAAAAGTTTTCAAGGTGCTATGACCCCCGCTGCAGGGCAGAAACGCACCTGGTACCGCAAGCCTAACAAGCCTGCGAACAGGCCCGTGTATCCGGTGGGGGGCCAGCTTCGAAAATTCGTGGCTCGGTGGAGGTCTCTTCTTTCTGACCGGTGGGTTTGCGAAGTAGTTTCCTCGGGGTACAAGATAGTTTCTCTCTTGTCCACCAAACAGATTTTTTCCTTTCAACCTCCAGCTTCCTCCGGATCGCCGGAAGGACCTGTCAGGGGCTGTCCAGGATCTTCTGGTCAAGGGAGTGATTGTGCCAGTTCCCTCGATTGAATGGTTTAGGTGTTTTACTCCAATCTGTTTGTAGTCCCCAAGAAGGAAGGGGTCCGTCCAATCCTGGACCTCAAGGCCCTCACTTGTTTTGTCAAGTGCAAAAATTCAGGATGAAGTCGATTCGCTCAGTGATAGCAGCGCTCCTTCAGGGGGACTTTATGGTGTCCTTGGATATCATGGACGCGTACCTGCATGTTCCCATATGCACAAAGCACCAGAGGTTTCTGCGCTTTGCGATCGGGGAGGACCATTTTCAATTTGTGGCCCTCCCGTTCGGCCTGGCATCGGCACCACGGGTTTTCACCAAGGTGCTCGCCCCGATACTAGCCCTGCTGAGGCAGCGAGGCATCGCTATTGTGGGATATCTGGACGACCTTCTGAGAGCTTCCTCAGGCTCAGAATTAGAAGATGACGTGTCTATCACGTGTCAGACTCTCCAAGAGTTCGGCTGGCTTCTGAATATCCAGAAGTCAGTGTTAGTTCCGTCTCAGCGATTGGAATACCTGGGGCTAGTCCTGGATTCCGCGGAGGCAAGAGTTTTTCTCCCAACAGAGAAACTTCAGACACTGCAATCAGCGGTGCAGCAGTTGTCGACCCAGAAGTGGTCATCTCTTCGATTCCGCATGAGGGTTCTGGGTCTGATGGTGGCCTCTTTCGAGGCAGTTCTGTATGCCCAATTCCACTCTCGAGTGCTACAGAAGGAAATTCTGTCACGTTGGGACAAGCTCCCTTCATCTCTGGATTACCAGCTTCAGTTGAGTCATCTGGTCAAGTCTTCCCTGGTGTGGTGGCTGACGTCTCCGGTGCTTCGGACCGGGAAGTCGTTTCTGCCGTGCCATTGGACAGTGGTCACGACGGATGCCAGCCTCTCCGGTTGGGGGGGGGGGTGTTTGGGGCACCCGGTCAGCCCAGGGGCGCTGGACTCAGGAGGAGTCTCGCCTGCCGATCAATGTACTGGAGCTCCGAGCAATCAAGCTGTGCCTTGCCAGGTGGTCCCTGGATCTGCAGGGCCGACCGGTCAGGATCCAGTCTGACAATGCCACGGCCGTGGCATACGTCAATCATCAGGGAGGCACACGGAGCTCAGCTGCAGCGACGGAGGTCGCGCACATCCTTCGGTGGGCCGAAAGGTCCGTTCCGGCTCTATCGGCTGTGTACATTCCGGGAGTACAGAATTGGCAAGCTGACTACCTAAGTCGCCAAACACTGGACAAAGGACAGTGGTCGCTCCACCGGGAGGTGTTTCAGAGTCTGTGCCGAAAATGGGGCACTCCAGACGTGGACCTTCGAGCATCCCGTCTCAATCGGAAGGTGCCGTGGTTCGTGGCCAGGTCGAAGGACCCGTGGGCGGTCGCGTCAGACGTGTTGGTGGCACCTTGGGGTCACTATCGCCTAATTTACGCCTTCCCTCCTCTGAAGCATCTTCCTCGCCTGCTGCGCAGAGTGGAAACCGAAGGGATTCCAACAATCCTGATCGCCCCAGATTGGCCGCGCCGCTCCTGGTACGCGGACCTGGTGCGTCTGGTGGCAGACGCCCCCTGGCGTCTACCCCTGAGAGAAGATCTTCTGTTGCAGGGTCCGATCTTCCACCCTGCTTTTTCAGTCACTGGCTTTAGCGGCGTGGCTGTTGAGAGCCAGGTGCTGAAGGACCGGGGCCTATCAGGCTTGGTGGTTTCTACCATGCTGCGTCTACTTCAAGGAAGATTTACCATCGTACGTGGAAGGCCTACATCTCTGTGTGAGGAGATGAGATGGCACCCCCGTACATATGTGGTGTCCCGGATTCTGCTGTTCTTACAGCGGGGAGTGGACCAGGCTCTCGCCTTAAGTACGGTTAAGAGTCAGATTTCGGCTATAGCTGTCTACTTTCAGCGACCCTTGGCAGCGCACTCCTTGGTGCGTACGTTTGTGCAGGGGGTCCGGCATGTGGCCCCTCCTGTGCGCCCTCCACTGCCCCCATGGAACTTGAATTTAGTCCTCTCGGTGCTTCAAGACGCTCCCTTTGAGGACATTTGAAAGATCCCTTTGTTGACTGTCCCAGAAGGTTTTTTTTCTGGTGGCAATTACATCGATCAGACGGGTGTCTGAACTGGCGGCCTTGTCCTGCAAGGCTCCTTACTTGGTCATCCATGAGGACAAGGTGGTGCTGCGACCGCAGCCGTCTTTTCTCCCGAAGGTGGTTTCGGCTTTTCACATTAATGAGGACATTGTGTTACCATCCTTATGTCCTCGGCCGAAGAACCCTAAGGAGGCCACTTTACATTCCCTGGATGTGGTTCGGGCCCTATGTGTGTACTTATCTGCTACGGCTCCGTTCCGGAAGTCGGACTTACTGTTCGTGTCAGTGAACGGTCCTAAAAAAAAGTCTGGCGGTCTCGTCGGCCACCATTTCTAGGTGGATCAGACAGGTCGTGCTCCAGGCTTATGCCCTAAAGGGGCAGGGGCCTCCCTTTCAGGTTACGGCGCATTCGACCAGGGCGATTGGTGCCTCTTGGGCTTTCCACAATCAAGCGTCTGTGTTACAGGTGTGTAAGGCAGCGACCTGGTCGTCAATCCACACCTTTTCAAAATTTTATGTGGATGTGAGTGCATCTTCGGATGCCTCCTTTGGCCGCAAGGTTTTACAGGCGGCAGTTTAAGGTTGAAGTTCCTCCGTTGAGGAACTCTGGTTTGTTTGGGGTGAAGCTTGGTTTGCTGTGTTTTTTTCCCACCCCTCAAAATTTTTTGACACTGCTTGGGGACGTCCCTAAGGTCAATGCTGATGTGTCCTTCCATGAACGGAAGAGAAAATAGGATTTTGGACGGACACAGCACCCACTCCTCCTTTGTTTGTACAGCTTGTTTACAAACTGGGGCTGCATGTGCAGAGCGTGGGATGTACCCACCCGGGGGACTCGCCCCCTGGGAGGTGCTGTACTGAAAGAAGTGTTTTAACACTTGAAGTGCTGTTTTTTTCTGCCTAAGTCTCTCCTGAAAGGAAGGTATATAACCCTAAGGTCAATGCTGCTGTGTCCGTCCATGAACTCAGAGAATGGATTTTACGGTGAGTATTTTTCCAGCACTGCCTTAACCTTCTTGGATATGGAGTTCACCAGAGCGTCACAGGTTGCCACTGGAGTCCTCTTCCACTTCTCCATGATAACATCACTGAGCTGGTGGATGTTGGCGACCTTGCGCTCCTCCACCTTCCGTTTGAGGACGCCCCACAGATGCTCAATATGGTTTAGGTCTGGAGACACCTGAGACCTTGTAACACTAATGAGTCACATGACACAGGGGAGGGAAAATGGCTAATTGGGCCCAATTTGGACATTTTCACTTAGGGGTGTACTCACTTTTGGGCCAGCGGTTTAGACATTAATGGCTGTGTGTTGTGTTATTTTGAGGGGACAGCAAATTTACACTGTTATACAAGCTGTAAACTCACTACTTTCCATTGTAGCAAAGCGCAATTTCTTCAGTGTTGTCACATGAAAAGATATAATAAAATAATTACAAATATGTGAGGGGTGTACTCACTTTTGTGACATACTGTATATTGTTCATTAACCACTAGCCGACCAGCCACCGTCATTATACGGCGGCAGGTCGGCTCTCCTGGGCGAGAGCCCGTAGCTATACGTCCACTCTTCGAGCGGCCACTAGGGGCGCAGGCGCGCGCGCCCCCCGCTCGCCCCCGACTCCCGTGCGTGTGCCCGGCGGGCTCGATCGCCGCCGGGCACCCGCGATTGCTCGTTACAGAGCGGGGACCGGGAGCTGTGTGTGTAAACACACAGCTCTCGGTCCTGTCAGCAGGGGAAATGCTGATCTTCTGTTCATACAATGTATGAACATAGGATCAGTGTTTCCCCTAGTGAGGCCACCCCCCCCCCCCCCACAGTAAGAACACACCCAGGGAACATACTTAACCCCTTCCCCGCCCCCTAGTGTTAACCCCTTCACTGCCAGTGGCATTTTTATAGTAATCCAATGCATTTTTATAGCACTGATCGCTATAAAAATGCCAATGGTCCCAAAAATGTGTCAAAAGTGTCCGAAGTGTCCGCCATAATGTCGCAGTACCGAAAAAAAAATCGCTGATCGCCGCCATTACTAGTAAAAAAAATATATTAATAAAAATGCCATAAAAATACCCCCTATTTTGTAAACGCTATAACTTTTGCGCAAACCAATCAATAAACGCTTATTGCGATTTTTTTACGAAAAATATGTAGAAGAATATGTATCGGCCTAAACTAAGGAAAAAAAAAGTTTTTTTATATATTTTTGGGGGATATTTATTATAGAAAAAAGTAAAAAATATTCATTTTTTTCAAAATTGTCGCTCTATTTTTGTTTATAGCGCAAAAAATAAAAACCGCAGAGGTGATCAAATACCACCAAAAGAAAGCTCTATTTGTGGGAAAAAAAGGACGCCAATTTTGTTTGGGAGCCACGTCGCACGACCGCGCAATTGTCAGTTAAAGCGTCGCAGTCCCGAATCGCAAAAAGTGCTCTGGTCTTTGGGCAGCAATATGGTCCGGGGGTTAAGTGGTTAAATACTTTCTTTACAGATCTTATGCTTTACGGAGTTGGATACCACCATGCTGGAATGGATGTGTCTGACAGGAGAACCATTGAAGCAACTTTTACAGAGGGGGACCTGCCAGTACTTTGTAAGACCCTATTATTGAATAAGTGGAAATATATAATCAGTACTGATTCTTAAAGAGTTTCTACAGAGGATCTACCTATTAATCTAGAGCTAAACTCTACTCAGGTCAGCTTCTATGATATACAGTTGTGCCCATACGTTTATATACCCTGACAGAATTTATGATTTATTGGCCATTTTTAAGAGAGTATGAATGAAAACACGAAAACTTTTCTTTCGCTCATGGTTAGTGTTTGGCTGAAGCCATTTATTAACAATCAACTGTGTTTACTCTTTTTAAATCATAATGACAACAGAAACTACCCAAATAACCCTGATCAAAAGTTTACAGACCCCTGTTCTTAATACCCCCTTTAACGGAAAATGACAGCTTGAAGTCTTTTGTGATATTTGTGGATGAGGCTCTTTATCTTCTCAGATGGCTAAAGCTGCCCATTCCACTTGGCAAAAAGCCTCCAGTTTCTGTAAATTCTTGGGCTGTTTTGCATGAACTGCACGTTTGAGATCTCCCCAGAGTGGCTCATTGATATTGAGGTCAGGAGACGGAGATGACCACACCAAGAATCTTCACTTTATTCTGTTGTAGCCAATTGCAGGTTGACTTGGCCTTGTGTTTTGGATTATTGTCATGTTGGAATGTCCAAGTATGTCCCATGCGCAGCTTCCTGGCTGATGAATGCAAATGTTCCTCCAGTATGTTTTTATAACATACTGCATTCATCTTGCCATCAATTTTGACCAAATTTCCTGTACCTTTGTAGTTTACACATCCCCAAAACATCAGCGATCCACCTCCTTGTTTCACAGTAGGAATGGTGTACCTTTCATCATAGGCCTTGATGACTCCTCTCCAAATGAAGCGTTTATAGTTGTGGCTAAAAAGATAAATTTTGGTCTCATCACTCCAAATTACTTTGTGCCAGAAGGTTTGAGGCTTGTCTCTGTGCTTTGGTGTATTATAAGCGGAATACTTTGTGGAATTTGCATAGTAATGGCTTTCTTCTGGTGAACCGACCATGCAGCACATCTTTCTTCAAGTGCTTGCTTATTTTGCATCTTGCAACAGCCACACCACATGTTTTCAGAGAGTCTTGTATTTGACCTGAAGTTATTTGTGGGTTTTTGTTTGCATCCTGAACAATTTTCCTGGCAGTTGTGGCTGAAATTTTAGTTGGTCTACCTTTGGTTTCAACAGAACCCCTAATTTTCCATGTCTTGATTAGAGTTTGAACACTGCTGATTGGCATTCTCAATCCTTGGATATCTTTTTATATCCCTTTCCTGTTTTATACAGTTCAACTACCCTTTCCCACAGATCCTTTGACAATTCTGTTGCTTTCCCCATGAATCCGAATCCAGAAATGTCAGTACAGCACTGAATGAAAGATGCAAGGGTCTGTCAGGAGTCCAGAAACGCATTGAACTTTTATACACACACACTAATAACAAGCAAACAGATCACAGGTGACAATGGTTACCCTTAATAGCCATTCAAACCCCTTTATGTCAACTTGTGTGCATGTTATCAGGCCAAAATCACCATGGTATGTAAACTTTTGATCAGGGTCATTTGGGTAGTTTCTGTTGTCATTATGATTTAAAAAGAGTAAACAAAGTTGATTGATAATAAATGGCTTCAGCCAAACACTAACCATGGGTGAAAAATGTTTTTGTGTTATCATTTATATTCTCTGAAAAATGGCCAAGAAATCATAAATTCTGCCAGGGTATGTAAACTTATGAGCATAGCTGTAAATTATAAAGAGCGGACATAGGCATATGTCCTGCCCTGGTTGCCTTTTCCATAAATGTACAATTACACAAAAAAGGAAATCTGCGCTCATGAAGGTTCACCAATCTAAATCCACTCAATATCAATGAAAAAGAAACATTCAATAAATCTCTAATTTTTAGAAGAACCAGTCCTTTATAAACAAGAAGAAATTTCCCAAAAATACAATGTACACAGCACAATACAAAATATATAAAAGGTCATTCCCAGTAGCTGAATGAAGCAAGCGATCTCTCAGGGCTTCAAAGAGTTAAAGTTTGCGGTTTCAGTTTTGGGCTGTCTTGCATGACAGAATCAGTTTAAGTTAAGTTTAAGTGAAGATGGTACATTACCCAGTCAATGCGGACATCAATCGAATGTCCCTCTCATAGCTGGTGCCAGTTGATCCGGGGTCCTGGACGCTCTCCTATGTGGGGCTGGAAACACCACGGACCCGACGATAGCAGCTGCCGTAAATGATCATTTGTGTTTTTGTCTATGAATATAAAGAGTAGTGATGGATCCTCAAAAAAGTTATTTCGGTATCAGGCCCTGCTGTGATTTTATGCCGGCATGGATATTTTCCAACTAGCTAGAAAAACTTTGATAAATAAAAAAAACACCACTGACCACTGCATAGCCTTATTTTAGCCCTCTACATATGTTAGTGCAAATTTTTGCTAGTGATACTGGAATAAGGAACATCAAATGATCAGGTATTTACTGTTACCTATAGATATGAGATCACGTCCTAGTTAAGAATTTTCAGCAGGATCGAGTGACCGGGGGCTAGATTCAGATAGATTACGCGGATCTTTAGATCCGCGTAATCTATCTGATTTACGATCCGCCGGCGCAAGTTTTTGAGGCAAGTGCTTAATTCAGAAAGCACTTACCTCAAAACTTGCGGCGGCGTATCGTAAATCCCCCGGCGGAATTTAAATTCCGCGGCTAGGGGGTGTCTACAATTTAAATCAGGCGCGTCCCCGGCGCCGATCGAACAGCGCATGCGCCGTCCGCGAATTTTCCCAGCGTGCATTGCTCCAAATGACGTCGCTAGGACGTCATTGGTTTCGGCGTGAGCGTAACTTGCGTCCAGCTCTTTTCTGAATCGACTTGCGCAAACGACGTAAAAATTCAAAACTCGGCGCGGGAACGACGGCCATGCTTAACATAGGATACCCATCACATAGCAGGGGTAACTATACGTCCGAAAAAGCCGAACGCAAGCGACGTAAAAAAAAAAAAGCGGCGGGCGTTTGTTTCTGAATCGGCGGAAATCCTCATTTGCATATTCGTTGCGTGCAAAAAACGAAACGCCACCTAGCGGCCGGCCTGGAATTGCAGCCTAAGATCCGACGGTGTAAGTCACTTACACATGTCGGATCTTAGGGAGATCTATGCGGAACCTGATTCTATGAATCAGCCACATAGATCCGACCGACGGAACTCAGAGATACGACGGCGTATCAGGAGATACCTATCTGAATCCGGGCCAGTGTCATTTAAGGCTGCAATTACTTTTCTGTGTTTTGGTGCAATTAGTTCAAAAGCTTCTGCTTGATACATCCTTGGAATGGTTTTCAGTAAAATGCACCTTCTATACTGGAGCTTAACCACTTAAGGACCGCCTCCTGCACATATACGTCGGCAGAATGGCACGGCTGGGCACAGGCACGTACAGGTACGTCGCCTTTAAGAGCCCAGCCGTAGAGCGTGCGACGTGACCCGGTCCGAAGCTCCGTGACCCCGATCGCCACCGGTGTCCCGCGATTGGTCACAAACTGCAATTGTCATTTCTCTTATCGTCCATGGACGGACACAGCTCCTTAAGTCTTGACAAGTGGGTTATGTTCCCTGTTTACCTGTTTACAGGAGAGGACTAGGCAGAAACATGTTAGATAATTAAATACACTAACAGAGTTGAACAGCCCCGCCCAGGGGGCGGTCCCTCCAGACATAACCCTCCTCACCGCAGCTGCAGCCTCAGTTTCGTTCTGCCTAGCAAAGGAGAAGGACGTATGGCTCCCTTTGGGCCCAGCGCCCTGAGGAGAAATTCTCTTTTATTTCGTTTTACTTTATCTTTTCTTGAGAATCTTCTTTCAACTGTCGGCTGAGAGACAGGCTGGATAATATAGATCCTTGTAGTCTACTCAGTCCGACCAGCAAGCGTGGGCACACCTTTGCAAAGAGGCTGGGTCTGCCACGCCATACCCCATGGCTCCTGGGGTGGCCGGTAAGCTTTGCTCCGAGGTCCACATATGACTGGGCTGTGGTGTTGTCTCACTCACAGTGGACCGGGCCGACAGCTACCTCCATTGTGGTTGTAGTTCTGTCAAGAATGCGTCAGTGTGTCCTCGCTCGGACGGGTAAGTACAGTCCCTCCCGCTTCGGTGGGTTGGTACGGCTGGACATTCCTGGGGTTCGGGGGTCCTCTTCCCCTCCCTTCCCTGCTCCTTTCCCTTTCTGCATTGTTAAGGCACGCTGTCCGGGGGGGGGCTTTCCTGAGGGGGCTGTGTTATCTGGCATTTTATTGTTTGTTACTGGGTTTTGCTGTGGGTGTTTTTCACTGTAAAAGTTTTAGGAGGCTTTCTCTGTTTAAAATGCAGCGTTTTGCCGCCGTTTGGCCGACGCTGGCGGCATTTTTTGGGAGGTTTTCAATTACATTGAAAACTCCCATTGGCGGCCATTTTGTCGTAGCCGTGCCATGTGCAGCGGGCGGCCATCTTTGTTCAGTCCTGACCCCTAGTGCTGTATCTACGGCGCACACAGGTCCCTGCAGACGCCGCAGTTCCTTCATGGTTTCTTTCCTCTCCACACGCCGTGTTCTGAGAGCGGTCGGCAGCGCTGGGCAGTCTCCTCCTGAGGTGAGTCCCCTGAGTACCCCAGGTCAGCGCAGCAAGGGGGTAAGATACCCTGTATAGGGCCCTGGGAGCATCAGTTTTTATGTAAAGACAGGTCTGTTACATACACACTATGTAAATGTCTTTTTATTTGGAGTCAGTGGGCTAGATTCAGATAGGTGAGCGGATCTCATTTACGTTACGCCGCTCCAAGTTTTTAAGGCAAGTGCTTTATTCACAAAGCACTTGCCTGTATAGTTGCGGCGGCGTATCGTAAATCCCCCGGCGGAATTCAAATTCGGCGGGTAGGGGGCGTGTATCATTTAAATGATGCGTGTCACCGCGCCGAACGAACTGCGCACGCGCCGGCCGTGACTGAATCCCAGTGCACATGCTCCAAATGACGTCGGCAACTCGACATGCTTTCGTCGTGAACATAAATTACGTCCAGCCGTATTCGCGAACGACTTACGCAAATGACGTAAAAAATTCAAAACTCGGCGCGGGAACGACGGCCATACTTAACATAGGATACGCCGCACATACCCCTCATATAGCAGGGGTAACTATATGCCGGAAAAAGCCGAACGCAAACGATGTAAAAAAAAAGCGCCGGGCGGTCGTTCGTTTCTGAATCGGCGTAACTCCTCATTTGCATATTACTCGCGTATACAAACGGAAGCGCCACCTAGCGGCAAGCGTGAGATTGCAGCCTAAGATCCGACGGTGTAAGTCACTTACACCTGTCGGATCTTGGGGATATCTATGCGTAACCTGATTCTATGAATCAGGCGCATAGATACGACGGCCGGACTCATAGATACGACAGCATATCAGGAGATACACCGTCGTATCTCTTTTCTGAATCCGGGCCAGTATCTGGTCCTTCCCCAACATGTGGTGACAGCAGCAGGTGTTAGCACCTGGGATTCCAACAGAGACTTGATTGTTAGCCCTGGACACTTTTGTGCCAGGGTGGGGGCGAACTGCGGACGGGCGGGGGTTAAGAGTGCCCCCTTCCTACGTTATCCCCTGGGGAATGCTCTGTATTATTGTAGATAAGGAAATATGTCACCTTTTTGTGTGTCACCTTTAAAAGTCCCACCCTCGGGGGTACTTTTGTTTTTTTCTGCTATGGAGCCATGGACCAGGTGCCTGGGTCAGTACAAGATAAGGCAGGCATTCATGGGTGCGCTTCTCACTGCTGTAAGGGACTTTCTTAAGCTGAATAGTGCAGCTGGGTTTCCGCCGAGGGCTGTCTTTTTTTTTTTTTGGATCACACAAATCAGACCGCTCTGTGTAGTCTGTGCCCTTCTTTGATAATTTCTAAGATGCGAAATAAGAAAAGCCGCTGAGGTAGTCCCTCACCGCCTGGCGGTTCAGTGCCCCTTTTGAGGAGAGCCCTTTCAGGGGGCTTCTTCTCTGGTGGTGGACCCTCCGGGTATCATGTATAGGTGACCACTCTCCCTATTGCGGGAGTCCCCGCTTGTATGGATCTGGCTGTTAGAAGATCCGAAGTACTGGCCCTTGCAATTTTTACCATGCTGGGGTCTGTCTTGCGGCCTATTGTGGCTACTACTCTGGGGTCTCAGTCGCTCTCGAAGTGAGCATTTTGCACCAGACAGTGGAGGAACACCGTCTTTCTCCCGAAGATATAATGCTAGCGGACCTGTTGGTCCAGGGCCTCATATAGGTCTGTGATGCTTCATTGAATGCTGCGCCCTTGTTATCCAGGGCTTCTGTTTCAGAGATGGTTTTATGCACGCGGTGGTGTAGTGGTTAATTCCATTTCTTGTCAGCAAGAGTCATTGATTCGAATTCCGGACACTGACACCAATCTAGCTGGAGCTTACATTGCCGCTCCCTATGTCTGCGTGGGTTTCCTCCGGGTACTCCGGTTTCCTCCCACCCTCCAAAGACATGTGTGTATACACTTTCATAATATACTGTACATACACACTTTGTTTATGTATTATTAAGGGCGCCGACAAGGGCTCAGCTGGCAGACTAATCTGTCCCTGGGTGCATAAGCCGATCCCGCTGACACCCAAAATTCCCGCCAATGTAGGTCGTTTTCCCTCCCTACTCTAGGTGGGGGGAGGCGGCTTACAGGTTCACAATTCAGTGAACCTCCCTGCTCTCTGTGAGGTGGTCTTTTCGGAGTCCGAGATAGGCTTTATGCTTTATGCCTATCCACAGAACAGAGTTCTTTTCTCATGTATTCCTCGCCCGGCTTGTCGGTCTGCCTGGGCAGTGTGGGACTTGCTAAGCTGAGTAATTTTACCTTTCCTGCAGGATGGGAGGGTTGGGGTTCTCTGTGGGCCCCGGTCCTGAATATCTTCGTAACCATTGGGTAGTTCCGCAGGGACACATACATGCATGTCCCGTTTTGCATATGTCACAGAATTTTCTGTGCTTCGTGATGGGGGAGGGCTTCTGTCAGCCTGTGGGCCTCCCTTTTGATCTGGCGTCAGCACCGATGGTTTTCACCTAGGAGCTCGCAATTATCCTAACTTTGTTGGGACAGTGAAGCTTTGCCTCGTGGGCTACTTGAACGACCTTCTTCTGAGAGCAGCTTCTGTCTCAGTCCTAGTGGATGTGTTTATAGCCATTTAGACCCTCCGAAGTTTCGGGTGGGTGCTAAACATTTGGAGCCGGTCCTGGTTCCGACTCAACGGTGGAGTATTTAAGGTTGATCCAAACTCCTCGGTGGCGAAGGTCCTTCTTCCCCTGGAGAAATTGCAGACTCTTCAGTCTGCAGTGAAGGTATTAGCATCACACTATCGGTCTTCTCTCTGGGTACATGCAGGTCTGGGACTTCGAGGCGGTACTGTATGGCCAGTTCCACACTCTGGCTTTCCAGGGGAAATACTGTCCAGGTGGTAAAACATTTCTTGTCTCTGGAATCGTCAGATTCAGGTGCACCATCTAGTCGGAATCTTTCTGAGTTGGTGACGGAGATCCCCGGCTCTTCGGTCCGAGAAGTTGTTTCTTCCTTCCAGTGGTCAGTGTTTACAACAGACACAGGCCTCACGGGTTGTAGGGATACCTAGGGGGGGTCCAGTCAGCCCGGAGTCACTGGACTTGCGTGGACCTACGGCCTCAACTCCCTGAATGTGCCTGCTCTCGTCTGGTCTCGGTAGCTACCCAGGGTCGGGCCTGGTTAGTACCTGGGTGGGAGGCCGCCTGGGTGCTGTGGACCCTGTCTACCGTTCATTATCCTACTATTTGGGTCATCAGGCTTTAATTCTCCTCGTGTTGCGAGGAGGTTGCAAGGTCGTCCGATCTGGATCCAGCCGACAATGCCACGACCGTGGCTTGGTCTACCATAGGCATACCGGCAGGCGGACTACTGGAGTTACCTGATGCGGGGGCCAGGGCTCGTCTTGGCCTTTTCTACTCATGGATCTCCTGGCCGCTTGTCTCCACCGCAAGGGTGTCAAAGTTAGTAGCCAGGTCTAGTGCTCTGGTACTGACGCGCAAGTCGCCCTGGTGACCCTGTGGGGGTCTGTATTGGTGGCTTTAATGCCGTTCCTCCATTGTTGTTGTTTCTTTGGCTGCTCCATGGAGTGGAGGCTGAGGGGATCCCGATGCTCCTAATCGCTCCAGATTGGCATTGGTGTCCTTGGTACGCCGATTTCGGGCGCCTCATAGCGAGGTACCTTGGTCGTCGCCAGGGCGAGAGGTCCTTCTGTCTCGAGGTCCCATACTTCCTTCTGTTGTACAGTTTCTGACTTGCTCAACATGGCTATTGGTAGCCAGACTTTAAGAGACCGGGGTCTGTCCGACTCGGTCATCTCAACCATGCTGAGGGCACGGTAGTCTTCTTCCGGAAGGATCTACAGTCACACCTGGCAGGCCTACATCTCTTGTGAAAGATGAGGTGGCGTCCACGGACGTACTCTATGGCCAGGGTCCTGCTGTTTTTACAGCTTGGAGTGGATCTCAAATTGCCTTTAAGCACTGTTTGGGGGCAGATTTCAGCCTTGGCTGTGTTCTTTCAGTGGCCCTTTTGGGGCCCGTTCCCTGGTGGGTACCTCTTTGTGCAGGGGGTTTGTCATATTCTTTCCCCTCTCGGCCCATCTCTTCCACAATGAGTTTTGACTCTGGTGCTCTCGGTTCCTCAGGAGCCTTCCTTTTGGAAATATCAGAGAGATTTTCTCTTGACACTATCTCAGAAGGTGGCTCTTTTTTTCTCTGTAAGGGGGTCTCTGAGTTGGCGGGCTTGTCTTGCAAGCCGTCATGTTTGATCCTCCATAAGGATTAGGTGGTGGTGCGCCCGCAACCTTCCCTTCTTCCGAAGGTGGTCTCGGCCTTTCACCTGAATAGGGGCATTGTTTCGTCCATCCTTATGCCCCCGGCCAGCACATCCTACGGAGGTTGTTTTTTCATATTTTAGGCGTGGTACGCGCTTTTGCTGGTGTACCTGCCTGCTACGGCTCCGTTTTGGAGATCTGAGCCTCTTTTGTGTCAGTATCTGGTCCACAAAGGGCCTGGCGGTCTCGTCGACCACCCTGTCTCGGTGGATCTGACAGACCGTCATCCAGGCCTATGTTCTTAGGGGGCGGGCCCCCCTTTTCCGGTCGCAACACCTTCGACCAGGGCACCTAGTGCTTCCTGGTTTCTTCCGACTTCATGCGTCGGTGTCACAGGTGTGCGGGGCGGCGAGTTGGTTGTCCATTCACGTTCAAAACTTCCTGGTTGCTGTGAGTGCATCTTCTTTTTTTTATTATCAAATTTTTTTATTAGTTTTTCAACATTTCCATTTAACAATATATTACATTATATCACACCCTTGTACAATAAACATCCTTATCTGTATCCCATACCCCCCCCCCGCCCCCCGGGGGAAATAAAGAGAGAAAAAAAAAGGAGAAAAAGAAAAAAAAAATAGAAAAAAAAAAAAAGGGGAGAAAAATTATCCCCCCCCACCCTCACTTATTCCCTGTGGCTCTCTCCCCCCCTCCAAACACCAAACAGAAAATAAAATAAATAAATAAAAAAAGTGATCCCTTGGATATGAGGCTTCTAAAAAGCCATTCTATAGCTTATCTCTCATTATTCCTTGTTACCCCCTCCCCTAAAAACATTTTTACCAAGTGTTTGAAATCTGAGGCCTCTGTCAGGCCATAAAGCCACTAATGACTTAACCCCCCCCCCCCCCCCGCTTTTTTATCTCACCCTTTCTCCCTTCCCTATTCCACACACCAACCCCGAAAGAAAATAAGTAAATGTATATAATAAAAAAAAAAAAAAAAAAAAAGGACTCCTTATTATGTAGTATATCCCAATCCCACCCTCTCTTAAACCTGTGCAGGTGGGGGTTAGGAGCAGTGCCGCACGGGATTTCATATTGAGAGCTAAAAATAAATAAATAAATAAATACGAAGAAGAAAAAAAAAAAAAGAAGACAAACAAGTTATTCTCCACCCCCCCCCCCCGCAGGCTATCCACTTACGTTTTCCTACAGCTCCTTAAATTATTAAATCTCTAGCGAGCATTTTTCCCATTCTGACCATATTACTCTAAACTTTTCATTTCTATCTTTAACCCTGGAAATCCATCTTTCTGCCTCCATAATTAAATTCACTTCTCTCTTCCATTCAAGAATAGTTGGCCTTTTATCCTGTTTCCATAATCTAGGTATTAATAATTTTGCCGCATTTAATAAATGAGGCGTAATACTCTCCTTATATGATCCCATGGACCTCGCTGACCCATGGAATAGGAAGTTTAAAGGTGTCAGTTCTATTTCCTCGGGAGATAGCCTTCCAACCCAAGGGGCAATCTCTTGCCAATATCCTCTGATCTTTGGGCATGACCACCACAGGTGGAGTAGAGTACCCTCTTGTCCACATCCCCTCCAACACCTATTGTCCGCAAGCCTATACATCTGTGCCAATCTTACTGGGGTTCTATACCACCTAGATAGAAATTTATAGGACATCTCCTGAATCTGTGAGCTTACAGATGTATAGTGTGTGGAGTCAATAAGTTTTTTAATTTGTTGCGTGGTAAACCTGTGATTTAGCTCTCCTTCCCAGTCTCTAATATAGTAAGGTGTTGTTTTTCTCCGTGTCCCTAGGATTAATCTATACATTTGAGACAGTAAGTGTTTGGCCCTCCCAATCTTTACACATCTGGTTTCAAATATAGTAAGCGAATTAAGAGGCCTTATCCTGGTCTTCCATTTTTGAAAGAAGCACCCTAATTGATGATACCTCCACTCCACCATTGCGGCTGTTCCCAAGCTCCGTCTCAATTCAGGTAAGGGGGTCAGGGTTCCACATGGGGCAAATTTGCTGCATGTGGTATCCCTCCCCCAGGCCTTCATTGATCCTACTTCCTCGCCTGGGGGGAACCACGGGAATCCCTCTAAGGGAGCCAAGGGGGATATCCCAGGGGCATAATCTTCTGATTGATTTATTTTATCCCATATCCTTAGTGTATTATTAGTTAATGGTGACATCCATTTTGAGAGCCCTCTTTCTGTCTTCGGTATCCAAGGAGCTCCTGCTAGGTTCCTTCCTGCCATTGTTTGCTCTAATTTTACCCATGTTTTAGTTGATTGATCGTGATTCCAATTTAGTATACGTACTAGTGCCATTGCCCTATAATATGATATTACATCTGGCAGCCCCACTCCGCCCTCTGACTTTTCTCTACACAAAATTTCATAGGCTAATCTGGGGCGTTTATCGTTCCATACAAAGGATACAAAGGCCTTCCGTATGCCCTTAAAAAAACTCTGTGGGAGGTGAATTGGCACTGTATGTAAGACATAAATTATTTTAGGTAGTATGTTCATTTTTATTGAGTTCACCCTACCAAACCAAGTTAGAAACTGCCCCTTCCATTTCTGAAGATCCTCCCTTACCCCTTCCATTAAGGTACCATAATTCAGGTCGTATAAAAGTTTAGGGTCAGGCGTTATATGCGTCCCTAAGTATTTTTTATTCCATGTGAAGCGATATGCTTCTTGTAGAGTGTTCGCCATACTTAAAGATACATGGCTAGGAAATAATATAGACTTCTCAAAATTTATTTTAAAATTGGATAGGGTCCCAAACCTAGATACTTCTTCCATCAAGGCAGGTAATGAAGTCTGTGGTGTGGATAGATAGAACAACAGGTCATCGGCATATGCCGAGACCTTATGTTCATCCGGCCCAATACACGTTCCCTGTATTCCGTTATTTCTTCTTATTTTGCAGAGAAAGGGTTCCAATATCATTGCAAATAATAAGGGAGACAAGGGACACCCTTGTCTCGTACCATTGTATATTTGGAAATAGTCTGACAAAGTGCCATTCACCTTTACTCTTGCTCTCGGGGACGCGTACAACGCCAGCACCCAACCCATCACACGCTCTCCCACTTTCATCCACCTCAGAACCTCAGTCATAAACATCCAGCTAACCCTGTCGAAAGCTTTTTCGGCATCCATAGATAATATTATTCTGGGGGCTTTGTCCGGACCGTGTTGCATCCAATGGAGGACATTTAATGCTCTTATGGTGTTGTCTCTAGCTTCACGGCCCTTCATAATGCCTGTTTGATCAGGGTGAACTAGCTTCACTAAATGATCCTGTAGTCTAAGGCCGGGTACTCACGAGCAAACATGTATGGTGAAAGCGGTCCGTCGGACCGTTTCCACCATACATGTCTGCCAGAGGGCTTCTGTACGATGGTTGTACACACCATCGTACAGAAGTCCGCGCGTAAACAATACGCGGGGCGTGTCCGCGGTGTCGCCGCGTCGATGACGCGGTGTCGCCGCGACAATGACGCGGCGACGTGGGCGGCCCGCCTTTAAAATGCTTCCACGCATGCGTCGAAGTCATTCGACGCATGCGAGGGACGGCGGGCGCCTGGACATGTACGGTAGGTCTGTACTGACGACCGTACATGTCCGAGCGGGCTGAATTCCAGCGGGCTGTTTTAAAACAAGTCCAGGAATATTTGTCTGCTGGGAAAAGGCCCGGCGGGCAAATGTTTGCTGGAATTCGGCCCGCTCGCGCCCACACACGACCAAACATGTCTGCTGAAACTGGCCTGCGGGCCAGTTTCAGCAGACATGTTTGCTCGTGAGTATGGGGCCTAAGTGCCACACTTTTTGATAATAACTTCGTATCAGAATTTAACAGAGAAATTGGTCTATAATTAGCACAATGTTGGGGATCTTTTCCTGATTTTGGGAGGACTGTAATGTGTGCCAATAGTGCTTCTGGAGGAAGTGGATTCAGAATGTTAATCGAATTGAAGTAATCACATATTGGGGCACCCAGGTTTTCAGAAATTTTTTTATAATATAAATTCGTAAAGCCATCTGGCCCTGGGCTTTTTCCTATTGTCAAATTTGCTATTACTCCATGCACTTCTTCTACTGTGATCGGCCTGTTTATCATCTCCGTAGCTTCAGATGGCAGTGAAGGTAACTCTGAGTCCGCAATATATTCCCTAATCTCCCCCACTCGGAATTCATTAGTGGTGCTTGCCGATTCCTGTTGAATATTATATAAATTCTCATCGAATTTATGGAATTCTGCCGCAATTGCCTGTGTTTCTACAATTTTTTATTTTGTATAGTTAAATTATGAACATGTCTGGAATCTTGTTGTTTTTTAAGTTGTCTAGCTAAAAGGCGACCACATTTATTTCCCTGTTCATAAAAACGGTGTGCGTAGTATCTATATTTATTTCTGGTTTTCTGATCTAGACACTGTGTCAGTTTACTTCGTGCCTCTTCCAACCTCTTAGCGTCTGCTGGGTCCATGGAGGATTTATGTTTTATCTCTATCTTATTTATTTCTTCCAGCAGATCTGTTATTTCTTTTTGTTTTTCTTTTTTTTTCCTTGCCCCCCATGCTATCAATTCCCCCCTGATCACTGACTTATGGGCCCCCCAAATAGCCTGTTCAGAAGTTTCCCCAGACACGTTCCTTTCAAAATATGTTTTGATTTTAATGGTTAAATCTTCCACAACGCGGCTGTCGTCTAACAGTGTCTCATTTAACCGCCAAGTTCGTTCCAAGTGGCCCAATGATACTGGATGTAAGGACATAATGATAGGTGCATGATCTGAAATTGTTATTGATTCTATCGTACAAGATCTGATCCTTTCTAGGTAGAACTGGTCCACGAAAAAAAGATCAAGACGAGAGTACATATTGTGTATTTTTGAATAATAGCTATAGTCTTTTATCCCCTCATGCGTTGCTCGCCATCCATCTACCAAGTGGGCAGTCCGTAAAAGCTGTTTTATGTGTTTTAGAGCCTTGAATGATATGGGTGTTTTGCCTGTTGATGTGTCTATACTTGGATTTAATACTAAATTAATGTCACCCCCTAAAATCAGAAATCCTTCTCTATATTTCTCTAATGATTTCAAGGTTTTTATCAGGAAGTTAGCCGTGCCTGTGTTTGGGGCATACACTGAGGCAAATGTATAGCAGTAGCCGTTCAATTTCGCTTTTAAGAAAAGATACCTACCCTCTGGGTCTATTTGTGAAGATATCGCGATAACTGGGCATGTCTTTTTAAATGCTATGGACACTCCCCTTGCCCTTTGAATTGGAGACGGCGCGTGGAACCACTGGTTAAATATGTGTAGGGGCATATTTGGTGTAGCCCCTTTCAGAAAATGAGTTTCCTGCAGAAAGGCCACATCTATAGCATAATGACTTAACTCCTGCCACAAACGTCCTCTCTTCTGGGGTGAGTTTAGGCCTCTAACGTTATATGTTATTACCTTTAATGGGCCTGCCATCCCTTATTTATATGAAAAAAAAAAAAGGAAAAACGCTTCAGCTATTCGCTGCTGTATACCTTTTTTTCTGTTTCCCTGCCTGTCCAAGAGAGGGGAGAGGAGGTGGAGAACATAGACAAACAACCACAAAAAACACAAAACAAAAAAGAAGCAGGAAACCAAATTTCCCCAGAAGGAACAAAGACAAAAAAAATACCCTCAACCCCCTCCCTCCCTTCCCTAAACCCAATACTCTCCTTTGGGTTACCCCCTAATCGGAAGAGTTGTCCGCAGAGGGGTACACCCCCCCCCCCCGCCGACCTCTCCACCTTCCTGCATTCTTGCAGGGTTTCGTAACCCATATATCGGGCCTGGCCTACTGGGTAAAACACCCCTTTACCCCCCCATTCCTCCCTATCCCTCCCCCGGGCCATTTCTTTTTATTCCCCCTCTTTTTATCCCATACCCACTTTGTGGTGGGGCCCTTATGTCTTCTTCCCCTTGGTTTACATTCGATGTGGGTATTGGGTTGGTAATCTCCCCCCCTCAATACTTCAAATGGTACTTCCCCCCCCCCTCTCCAATCTATCATTATACCTTCATTTATATAATATTTTTCCCGATTAGGGGATCCTGAAGAACATTTCCTTATACCATTCTAGACAATTGTATCGATACATTAATAATTAATTACAACCTCCAATAAGAAAAAAGAGAAAAAAAAAAAGTGGGTGTCATCAGTGCCTTAAGTGACCCTGTGCCCTTTTCTTGCATATTCTTTCATTCACTTCTATCGAAAATGTATTATATATACCGACAAAAAAAAAAAGAGGAAAAAGAAGGTTTAAAAATATCTTCCTTCCCTTTCTCCCTCCCTTCCCAAAAAACGAAGCGAAAAAAAAAAAAAAAGTGTGTGTCATCAGTGCCTTGAGTGACCATGTGCCCCTTTCTTGCATGTTATTCCATTCACTTCTACCAAAAATGTATTATATATAGAGAGAAAAAAAAAGGTTTCAAAACATCTCTGCTGTGAGTGCATCTTCTGATGCTTCTTTCAGCCGCTAGCTTTTGCAGGCGGCCGTTTAAAATTGCACCTCCTCCGTTGAGGAGTTCTGCTTCTTTTGGGTTGAAGTTAAAATTGGTTTTGCTGATATATTTCCCACCCCTCGTTTTGACACTGCTTGGGGACGTCCCACTTGTCAAGACTTAAGGAGCTGTGTCTGTCCATGGACGATAAGATAAAATAGGATTATTTGTACTCACCGTAAAATCCTTTTCTCTGACGTCCATGGACGGACACAGCTCCCACCCCTCCTTTTTAGGTTTGTACTGCTTGTTACGAACTGAGGCTGCATCTGCAGTGAGGAAGGTTATGTCTGGAGGGACCGCCCCCTGGCGGGGCTGTTCAACTCTGTTAGTGTAACATGTATTTATTTATCTAACATGTTTCTGCCTAGTCCTCTCCTGTAAACAGGGAACATAACCCACTTGTCAAGACTTAAGGAGCTGTGTTCTTCCATGGACGTCAGAGAAAATAATTTTACGGTGAGTACAAAAAATCCTATTTTTCACAGTAATCAGTGCGTTTTTATAGCACTTTTCGCCATGAAAATGACAATGGTCCCAAAAATGTGTCAAAATTGTCCGATGTGTCTGCCATAATGTCGCAGTCACGAAAAAAATTGCTGATCGCCGCCATTAGTAGTAAAAGAAAAATATTATTAAAAATGCCATAAAACTATCCCCTCTTTTTTAAACGCTATAAATTTTGCGCAAACCAATCGATAAACGCTTATTGCGATTTTTTTTTTTACCAAAAATAGGTAGAAGAATACGTATCGGCCTAAACTGAGAAAAAATAATGTTTTTTTTTATATCTTTTTTTGGGATATTTATTATAGGAAAAAGTAAAAAATATTGCATTTTTTTTTAAAATTGTCGCTCTATTTTTGTTTATAGCGCAAAAAATAAAAACCGCAGAGGTGATCAAATACCACCAAAAGAAAGCTGTATTTGTGGGGGGGGATAAAACGATGCAGTGCCGAATCGCAAAAACTGGCCATGTCCTTTACCTGCATAATGGTTCGGGTCTTAAGTGGTTAATGCAGGAAAGCCTATTGCAGAGACATAAGTGGGAAATGCCAGTGTGTAAAGATTTATATTTGCATAGCTTTACTAATATAAAAGTTTTTTTTTTTTTGTAAATTGATATTACCAGTTACCACCAGCACTTTGGCTATGGGTGTTAACCTTCCAGCTCATCTGGTGATCATAAAATCCACAATGCATTATGCATCAGGAGTGTTCCAGGAGTACAGTGAGACAGACATTCTGCAAATGATTGGAAGAGCAGGTAGACCTCAGGTACAGTTGTTATATATTGTTACAGTAGAAAATATGTAAAAAAACAAAACATTCTTTTTAATTGATTTCACTAGTTTGAGCCCTAGACGCAAGCAGTGTGAAACAGCTTGCTATGAGTATTTGAATATGAAACTGATTTTACTGTGTTCCATATTTGACTAGTTAAACATTAAGGTAGTTCTAGGTTTTACAGTATTTAAAATGTATGCCAAAACTTTTTTGTTTGCCTATGTTATTGTTGTAGAGTTCCCTTGACTTACTTGATTTCCTGTCTGGGTAAACATTGTCAACAGTGCAGGAAATTTGGGTGATTCTCACTGGCATAGATAGCAGTAAAAGCCTGATAGGGGTTCTAACCCTTCCCCATTTGATCCAAAACTAAGAAAGAAACTGTATAGTTCTATGGGTTGTTTATTCATTTTCTGAACGTTATAACTACTTTAACCTCCTGAGTATGCGGTAAGATAGAGCCAGCTGGTAATTGCTTACCTCTATGATGTTCATGATTTACCAAACAGTGGTACATTGAATAGTATGATATACATTAACCATAATTTGTATCTACCTCAGTTTGATTCTACAGCCACAGCTGTTATCATGACAAGGTTAAGCACTAAGGAGAAATATATACAAATGTTAGATGGTGCAGACACAATTGAAAGCAGGTCAGTAATTATCTTCTGATTACACTACTGCCAAACCTTGGTTTGATTAGAAATATTTTGTAGAACTTAAAGCCATAGACGGGGCAACTTTCCATCCCCACTGAGAGAACTCTGATTATTGTAGAGGCTAAAACATCCAATAGCAAAAATCGCATGTAAAATACAGCAGGCTGGTTGTACCCAAATTCAACCTGCCCATACATAGTTAGATTCCTCTTGAATCGGCTGAGATTTGAACCATCTATGGCTAGCTTAAGTACAGTCAAAATGAAATAATATTTTTTTTTTTTAAATAAGAACTGATGATTTTTTTTCTGTTTTTAATTTTGGCTGCAGTTAGGTTTTAAAAATGCATGATATACAAATGTTTCAAGTATAATGCTTGCCAACACAGCACATCAGATATGTTTTTTTTTGGCTTGGCTTGAGTTGGCTTATGCCATGCTTGGACTGCACATGGTCAATAGTCTCATCTCTTACGCCTACAATCAATATAAATATTTTTACTCATGGGTCCTTGTTCTTTTCCCTATACACCCATTATCTCCTTCCAGAATTTAGCTCGTATTTTTCTGAGTAGCAATAAAACTAAACTGAACTGAACATGTTAATTTAACTAGTAGCACAAAATTAAATGTTTCTATTTATTGGAATAAGTATTCTATAATGTAAAGCAAAAATTAATATAAATGCGCAAAAATGTGCAGTATCTTGTTATAACCAATTAAATTTAGAATACTGTGGATTATTATTGTATTTTTAGAGCTTAATTATATTTAGTTACTTTGCATAGCTCTACTTTGCATATTTGGTTTTTATACTGTTAATGCTGCGGTCAGGGGTCAGGTTTAGAGACCAGTGGCTATAGCAGTAGAGGGGCTCCCACGCACCAGCAGGATAAGTTTACAAGCAGGTCACCCTGGCCGATGACACAAGCTAAACCGAGGTGTGGGATTTAAAGCACTGACTGGTATTCATCAGAGCTCCTGATGGTGGAGAGGGGTTTTGCTGCCATGTTCCTCAGGATTGCCCCAGCAGGAGGTGAGCAAGCTGGGGTTCAGTAGCAGATAGAAGTCAAGCAGAAGCGTAGCTAGTAAACAAGCCATAGGTTGATAACAAGTGGTTGCAGGTTGGGATCAAGTGGAAGCATAATTGGCCAAAGGTTGGTAACGAGTGGTAGTGAAAATACGAATGTCAGCAGGAGTAACAAGACTGAGATAATGGCTGGAGAGAGCACAATGATTTGGCAAATAGGAAGTACAAAGACATGGCTTAAATAGGAAGTTCATAGGTGGAGCAAAGAGTCCAAGGTTCAAGGCAAGATTGTGTAAGGAATTGTCCAGTAAACTGTCCAGCATCTCAGTTGGCTCAGCAAGAAGCGATACGGCCAGACACAGAAAAGGTTGCAGGTTCAGATCGGGCTTCAGTTAGTCTTATCGAGGCATACTTTTTGAGTCAATGACCTGAAAGAAGCAAGCAGCAAGTCTGAACTTTTGTGCTGCATATTTGTTCTGGCTCAATACTTAGAACGTATTGAACCCAATAAATCACCATGACAGCAAGGAAACTAAGATTAAAAGATATTGGCAATAGCAGCATATAATTTTGTTAGCAAAGGTCTCCTTTTAAAAAATGTACCAAGGGTTTATATAGATCCCGTCATAGACAGAATTAAGCAGGCAACATCTTTTACCCTAATAATGGGGCTTTGACCCTACTTTGCTTTACCTCCAGTTAGCACATGTTATTTAACCACTTGCTTACTGGGCACATATACCCCCTTCCTGCCCAGGCAAAATTTCAGCTTTCGGCACTGTCATGCTTTAAATGACAATTGCGTGGTCGTGCGACGTGGTTCCCAAACAAAATTGACGTCCTTTTTTTCCCACAAATAGAGATTTCTTTTTGTGGTATTTGATCACCTGTGCGGTTTTTATTTTTTGCACTATAAACAAAAATAGAGTGACAATTTTGAAAGAAAATAAAGCCTTTTTAGTAGTAAGAGAAAATAAAAAGCATGATTAACGTATATGGTATTTATTTTGATACATTCTGAAAGAGTTCAAGCAATGGCGACTCTAGGGGGGGCCAGAGGGGGCCCTGACCCCCCCAACATTATGCTGTGCCCCCCCATTTTGCTCTGGCTGCCTTCATCTCAGTTACTGAAAAAACAGACTGATTTCTCCCGTCCTTAGGACAGGAGAACCAGCCTGTAAATTCCGAGAGTGGTGACTGCAAGCTGAGCCGAGTGTCAGTCTATGACACTCTTTTACAGCCCAGCGAGTCCAGCCACCTCCCCCCCTCACTCTCCTCACATACGAGCAGGGAGGAATACAGCTCCTCCTCCTCCTCCTTTCAGTCCCGCCCACACTATCCCATTGTGCTGTATCTGAAGAGAGGGGATGTGTGGGCGGGAAATACGAAAATCAGCAGCATGTGTGTGAATGATGCCTGAGATTCTAGCCTGGACTGTGGGTAAGTGTGTGCACTGCAGACTGCAGTACACTGTAATCACTGAACTGCATTATCTCCATCCCTTCTCTCCCCCATCTGTCTCCCTCCCCTCTCCTGTTCTTTCAAGACATTTACAATTTACTCTCTGTAACGGTCACCACCGTTTACGATATTCCATTTCATCGCCCCACGACAGCTTATCCCACAGACATCAGACACGACCCATTTCATTTCCCAGAATAACTGAGACAACACAAGCTCTGGTACTGGTTCCAAAATGAATGAATGAATCCTTTAATGGTAACTTCGCTTTCTTATATACAGTACAAGCATGTTACAGTTAATCACAGGGAAAAAGACACACTCCACCCACACATCACACAATGGGGGGGGCTTCATACACATTCTTTTAGATAATGACATTCCGATGAGTTAATTACTACTCATTACCCAGACGGTCTGGCTCCGCATTTAGAGGGGTTAATTTCTACAGCTTGACAAGTCACATTCCACATCTTAACAGTGTCATTAGCATACACAGTGAACAGATCTTAGGAGCAGACCTAATTAGCACAATGGACACAAAACAGTATTCGCATCACAGAATGGAATGTCTAGGAGCAGACTCAATTAACACCTCAAAAGCATGTGTCCCCACATTGAATGAAAACACTCATTTGACGAAGGGAGCTGCGGTGGCTCAACGCGATTGGCACTGCGCTGACAAGCCATTCACCTCTGCAGCTAGGGGTTTGGTGGTCTCAGCCCGGCTCCCGGTGGGTGTGCTATGCGAGGTAAGCCTGCACTTAGTACGCCCACCCCCCTCCCACAAAAACCACCACACTTACACGCACTCGAAATTGGGTTAACATGCACGCACTTTGACCACGCGGTCTCTAAAAAAGAGAGGCGAAGGACTAACGGGGCTGGTTGAGCGGGCAAATCCTCTCACTCCCTTATAGGGAGTCCCTCTGCCGTTGGGCTTCAAAGCGGAGCAGGTAGGGCGGGCTGTGTGGGAGGACCCCCTCACGCACCCGCCATTGCCACCCGGGGCATGGAGAAAGGTGGCAGATTGCCTCTGGGGGAGGCCTGCCTACTCCCAACTCCTGCAGTCCGGCTCCTCTCTCGAGTACACGCACAAAATACAGGGAGTGCAGAATTATTAGGCAAATGAGTATTTCTTTATCGTACATCACGGGACACAGAGCGGCATTCATTACTATATGGGTTATATGGAGTACCTTCAGGTGTAGACACTGGCAATCTCAAACAGGAAATGCCCCTCCCTATATAACCCCCTCCCATAGGAGGAGTACCTCAGTTTTTTACGCCAGTGTCTTAGGTGTTAGTCATGGTTTAGCTTGCCTCCGCATCCTTGGGATTAGGTGAGCTACCGGTTCTGTCCAAAAAAGCCTCAGCGCTAAAGTGGTCAGTAACCGGACCCCAAACCCTTGGGGTATAGCCCATAATGCTTTTCTTTTTAGAGAGCTGGACCCTGGGCCCAGAACTTAGAAACCTTTGGGTACCTAAAGTTTTCTGTTGCCAGGGTGCTATATGGGCCCAGGACAGTGGATCCTTCATAGGAACCCAGGGCCTGAAGGTCTAGACATCCCCACGGAGATGGGGGAAGATTGGGCCTCTTGCTTGGCAAAGTCCTGCGGCATGGAGCAGGTAAGTGAGGGGAAAACTTGTGGAACTTGGTTCTTAGCAGGTTTTTTTCTGGGGGGTCACAGGGGACATGCCTAAAGTTATGCACTGCATCTGGCAAACTAGTCACATATCATAAAGATAGGATGGCTCTCTATGTATTATTCCCCATAAGATGTGACCTCCCTTGTAGTGTTGGAAAAGCATTGAGTGGGGCCTGTGTTATATAAAAATATATGTGTGTGTCAGAGAGCTTTGCTTACCTGCAGGCCTCCAGGCGATGCTCCATTCAGTCTTCCTCCTCAGAGCCTGCAAGCAGGCAAAACGCTGACCTCCTCATGGTTCCAGGCTGCAGGCTGCAGTTTGCTGGAACAGAGAGGTCCCTTCCTCCCAAAATCCCCCCCCCCCCCTCCCCCTGTCGGGAGGGGCATTTCCTGTTTGAGGTTGCTGGGGGGGAAGGGCGGGTCAGTGGCTTAAAGGAAGGGGCGGCCCTTCCTTGTTTGTTCCATCAATACTTTGGAACTGAGGAGAAAGACCAGAGCGGCAGCACGGGGCGCCGAGGACACACAGTGGCCAGAAAGGATATTGCAGTCTTCAGAGGACTGTTTTGTCAAGCCTAGAAATAGGCTGTTTCTTTTCCATCTCATAGTTTTTCTTTGCAATACTACTCAGGGGGACAGAATGTTTTTTCTTTCCTGGATTTGAAACAAAAACGAAAAAAAAAAAAAAAAAAAAGTCATCTAGGGGAGAGGAAGCATTTTTTTTTATCCCCCAAACAGGTGTTTGGACAATTAACTTTTATAGTTCCAAATACCAATAGGTAGCAGGTGTACCTCGGTATTGTACCATGGTATGCCGCTGTTTTCCCTACAGGGAGCCTTGGGGCCATCGGGATCTGGGGCTGGAGCTGACGCGGGTCAGTCCAACCCTAAGATGGTCACGGAGGAGGTATTACTCACCTCTTTAAAAGAGATGCAGAAAAGCATGGGAAAAATGATATCCGCAGCTATGCGGGGCAGTAAGCGGAATAGATCTCCGTCACCCGAGCGCGGACCCTCAGAAGAGGAGGTCCTTTCCTCAGGGGAATTGGACGACCTCTTGGACACGGACCAAGTAGGTTCAGGGATCGAAGACCCGGATACAGAGGAGTCTGGGGCAGTCTCCCTGAGGGAGAGCTGGTGGATTCAAGGATTGTCGGACTTGGTCCATAGGACATTCAACTTGCCAGTACCAGATCTCCAGGTATCGACGGTTTCAGCTTTGGGCTCACTGAGGGCGCCTCAAAGCAATGCTGTGTTTCCGATCCATCCTCTATTAGAGGGAATTTTGTTCCAAGATTGGAACAAGCCAGATAAGATCTTCTTACCACCTAAAAGGTTCTCTGTCCTATATCCTATGGAAGAAAATTTTTCCAAAAGATGGGCTACTCCTGCAGTGGACGCAGCCATCTCATGTGTTAACAGATCGTTAACATGCCCTGTAGAAAACATACAGGTGTTCAAGGATCCAGTTGATAAGCGCTTGGAAGCACTACTTAAGAACTCCTTCACTACTGCAGGGGCAGTAGTACAGCCAGCTGTGGCTGCGATTGGGGTCGCTCAAGCATTATCGGATCAATTTAAGCAGATGCTTAAACTTATTCCGGCCCAGCAGGCAGAAAAATTTTCGGATGTCCCTAAGGCCATATGTTTTACGGTAGACGCAATCAAGGATTCTATCCAGCAAGCGTCACGTTTATCGTTATCCCTTATCCATATGAGAAGACTCTTATGGTTAAAAAGCTGGGAGGCTGAGCCCCCATGCAAGAAGCTCCTGGTAGGGTTCCCCTTCCATGGAGGACGACTCTTCGGAGAAGACCTAGATAAATACATTCAGACCATTTCAAACGGCAAGAGTACTCTCTTGCCAACTAAGAAGAAGGTTCAGGGACCTGCGTTTAAACGACAGTATTCCCCTGGGCAGGGGCCCTCTAATGCCAAGCAGTATCGACGGCCTCCTGCAAAAGCAAACTTCGGCTTCAACAGCAGATCACAAGGACAGGCTGTTAGAGGCAAAAGGCAGTGGTTTCGCAAACCAGCAAAACCAGCCCCCAAGCCAACCTTATGAAGGGGCGCCCCCACCCACGAAGGTGGGGGGAAGGCTGCGACTCTTTTCAGAGATTTGGGAAGCCAGCATTCCCGACGAGTGGGTACGGTCTTCCGTGGCCACAGGCTACAAATTAGATTTCCTAAGGTTTCCTCCTCCTCATTTCCAGAAGTCGAGGATTCCAAACGATCCGGAAAAGGGAGCCGCATTAAGATCGGCATTAGATCATCTACTTTCCCAGGAAGTAATAGTAGAGGTACCAGTCCTGGAACAGGGGCTGGGTTTCTACTCCAACCTATTCATCATCCCAAGATCCAATGGAGATGTCAGGCCAATTTTGGACCTAAAGATGGTAAATGCATATCTAAAGATCCGCTCATTTCGGATGGAATCCGTGCGGTCAGCAGCTGCCACACTCCAGAAGGACGACTTCATGGCGTCCATAGACATAAAGGATGCCTACCTTCATGTTCCAATTTATCAGCCACATCAAAGATATCTACGCTTCATGGTGGCTTCGCGTCACTTCCAATTCGTGGCGCTTCCCTTCGGGTTGGCTACGGCCCCCCGGGTGTTCACGAAGGTCCTAGCTCCAATCCTAGCCAAACTAAGGATCCAAGGGGTCACGATCCTAGCATACCTGGACGACCTCCTAGTCATAGATCACTCGTCTCCTGGCTTGGAGCGAGCAGTGGCCCTCACGGTCCAATACCTCGAGAGGTTCGGCTGGGTCCTAAATCGAGAAAAGTCAGCTTTCCAGCCCACAAAGCAGTTGGAATATCTCGGCATGAGATTAGACACAGAACAACAAGGAGTGTTCCTACCTCTGAGGAAGGTAAAAGCCATCAAGGAATTAATCCTACTGGTTCTAAGCAAGAAAGAACCGACTATTCGCCTATGTATGAGGTTACTAGGCAAGATGGTGGCCACATTCGAGGCGGTACCATACGCCCAGAGCCACACTCGCATCCTACAGGCAGCCATCCTGTCAGCATGGAGCAGAAGGCCACAGGCCTTGGATATCCCGTTGCCGCTCTCATCAAGAGTCCGACAAAGTCTGTGTTGGTGGTTAGACCCTCAGAATCTACTGAAGGGGAGGTCTTTCAGCCCAGTGGCTTGGAAGATAGTGACCACAGACGCCAGCCTGACGGTCTGGGGAGCAATTTTGGATGGTTGCACTCGCCAAGGTACTTGGGCAAAGCCAGAGAAGCAGTTGCCCATCAACATCTTGGAGCTCAGAGCTGCTCGACTAGCCCTCAGGGCTTGGACGTCAAAATTGCAGGGGTTCCCGGTGAGAATTCAATCAGACAATGCCACGGCCGTGGCATACATAAATCACCAAGGGGGAACCAGGAGTCAAGCCGCTCAGAGAGAGGTGAGCTTGATTCTTCTATGGGCAGAGGCTCATGTGCCCTGCATATCGGCAATATTCATTCCAGGAGTGGACAACTTTCAGGCGGACTTCTTAAGCCGCCAGACTCTATGGCGGGGGAATGGTCTCTGCATCCACTAGTCTTTCAAGCACTCTGCCAAAGATGGGGAGTGCCGGACGTGGATATCATGGCATCGAGACTCAACAAGAAACTAGACAGGTTCATGTCCCGCTCAAGGGATCCGATGGCCTGCGGAACCGATGCGTTGGTTTGCCCTTGGCATCAGTTCAAACTTCTTTATGCGTTTCCCCCGCTCCAGTTCCTACCCCGCCTGCTGCGCAGGATCCGGGTGGAGCACATACCAGTCATCCTGGTAGCTCCAGCATGGCCCAGAAGGGCATGGTACTCACTAATCTTAAGGATGGTAGTGGGAGACCCTTGGACTCTTCCTCTACGGCCAGACCTGCTATCGCAAGGTCCGATCCTCCACCCTGCCTTACGGCATCTAAATTTGACGGCCTGGAAGCTGAATCCCTGATTCTCAGGGGTAGAGGTCTGTCTCAGAAAGTAATCTCTACCCTAATCAGAGCCAGGAAACCGGTCTCTAGGGTGATTTATTACAGGGTCTGGAAGGCCTATGTAGGCTGGTGTGAGTCCAAGCGATGGCTTTCTCGCAAATTTACCATCGATAGAGTATTACGTTTTCTCCAGCTAGGAGTGGATAAAGGATTGGCATTAAGCACAATCAAAGGACAGATTTCTGCTCTGTCAGTGTGGTTTCAGCGGCCGCTGGCCACCCACTCGCTGGTTAAGACCTTCCTTCAAGGGGTCTTACGTATTAGACCTCCAGTTAAATCCCCGCTTTGTCCGTGGGATTTAAATCTTGTTCTGTCAAGTTTACAGAAACAACCGTTTGAGCCGTTGGCTGATATTCCTTTGGTTCTACTGACAAGGAAGTTAGTATTTTTGGTTGCCATAGTTTCCGCAAGAAGAGTTTCGGAGCTGGCAGCCTTATCCTGTAAGGAACCATATCTTGTTTTTCATAAGGACAGGGTCGTTCTCCGCCCTCATCCTTCCTTCCTTCCGAAGGTCATATCCAGTTTTCATTTGAACCAGGATTTGGTATTACCATCCTTCTTCCCTAAACCTACTTCCAGAAAGGAAGGGTTGCTGCATACCTTGGATATTGTCAGGGCCATGAAGGCCTATCTTAAAGCTACAAAGAAGATCCGGAAGACAGATGTGCTGTTCATTCTACCGGATGGGCCCAAGAAGGGGCAGGCAGCTGCAAAGTCCACCATTTCTAGGTGGATTAAGCAATTAATCACTCAGGCCTACGGCTTGAAAGGGTTGCCTCCTCCAGTATCATTAAAGGCTCATTCTACTAGAGCCATGGGCGCCTCCTGGGCAGCACACCACCAGATCTCTATGGCTCAAGTTTGCAAGGCGGCAACCTGGTCTTCTGTCCACACGTTTACAAAATTCTACAAGTTGGACGTAAGAAGGAATACTGATACTGCCTTCGGGCAGGCAGTGCTGCAGGCTGCAGTTTGAGACCCTCGGATTCCGGGGGCTCCTCTTGTTCGAGTTAAATTTAAAAATTTTATTTTTCTCAACTAAGTTGGATTTATTATGATTTGAGTATATCTCTAAATTAAATCCTTTTGTCTCGGAGATGTTCTCCCTCCCCTCATTGTAAGCATTGCTTTGGGACATCCCATATAGTAATGAATGCCGCTCTGTGTCCCGTGATGTACGATAAAGAAAAAGAGATTTTTAATACAGCTTACCTGTAAAATCTTTTTCTTGGAGTACATCACGGGACACAGAGCTCCCACCCCTCTTTTTTGAGGACCATTTTGGGAGGCATACTGCTTGCTACAAAACTGAGGTACTCCTCCTATGGGAGGGGGTTATATAGGGAGGGGCATTTCCTGTTTGAGATTGCCAGTGTCTACACCTGAAGGTACTCCATATAACCCATATAGTAATGAATGCCGCTCTGTGTCCCGTGATGTACTCCAAGAAAAAGATTTTACAGGTAAGCTGTATTAAAAATCTCTTTTTTGACCACATCATCCTCTTTATGCATGTTGTCTTACTCCAAGCTGTATAGGCTCTAAAGCCTACTACCAATTAAGCATATTAGGTCATGTGCATCTCTGTAATGAGAAGGTGTGTGGTCTAATGACATCAACACCCTATATCAGGTGTGCATAATTATTAGTCAACTTCCTTTTCTTTGGCAAAATGGGTCAAAGGAAGGACTTGACAGGCTCAGAAAAGTCAAAAATAGTAAGAAATCTTGCAGAGAGATGCAGCATTCTTAAAATTGCAAAGCTTCTGAAGCGTGATCATCGAACAATCAAGCGTTTCATTCAAAATAGTCAACAGGGTCGCAAGAAGCATGTGGAAAAACCAAGGCGCAAAATAACTGCCCATGAACTGAGAAAAGTCAAGCGTGCAGCTGCCAAGATGCCACTTGCCACCAGTTTGGCCATATTTCAGAGCTGCAACATCACTGGAGTGCCCAAAAGCACAAGGTGTGCAATACTCAGAGACATGGCCAAGGTAAGAAAGGCTGAAAGACGACCACCACTGAACAAGACACACAAGCTGAAACGTCAAGACTGGGCCAAGAAATATCTCAAGACTGATTTTTCTAAGGTTTTATGGACTGATGAAATGAGAGTGAGTCTTGATGGGCCAGATGGATGGGCCCGTGGCTGGATTGGTAAAGGGCAGAGAGCTCCAGTCCGACTCAGACGCCAGCAAGGTGGAGGTGGAGTACTGGTTTGGGCTGGTATCATCAAAGATGAGCTTGCGGGGCCTTTTCGGGTTGAGGATGGAGTCAAGCTCAACTCCCAGTCCTACTGCCAGTTTCTGGAAGACACCTTCTTCAAGCAGTGGTACAGGAAGAAGTCTGCATCCTTCAAGAAAAACATGATTTTCATGCAGGACAATGCTCCATCACACGCGTCCAAGTACTCCACAGCGTGGCTGGCAAGAAAGGGTATAAAAGAAGAAAAACTAATGACATGGCCTCCTTGTTCACCTGATCTGAACCGCATTGAGAACCTGTGGTCCATCATCAAATGTGAGATTTACAAGGAGGGAAAACAGTACACCTCTCTGAACAGTGTCTGGGAGGCTGCGGTTGCTGCTGCACGCAATGTTGATGGTGAACAGATCAAAACACTGACAGAATCCATGGATGGCAGGCTTTTGAGTGTCCTTGCAAGGAAAGGTGGCTATATTGGTCACTGATTTGTTTTTGTTTTGTTTTTGAATGTCAGAAATGTATATTTGTGAATGTTGAGATGTTATATTGGTTTCACTGGTAAAAATAAATAATTGAAATGGGTATATATTTTTTTTTTGTTAAGTTGCCTAATAATTATGCACAGTAATATTCACCTGCACACACAGATATCCCCCTAAAATAGCTAAAACTAAAAACAAACTAAAAACTACTTCCAAAAATATTCAGCTTTGATATTAATGAGTTTTTTGGGTTCATTGAGAACATGGTTGTTGTTCAATAATAAAATGAATCCTCAAAAATACAACTTGCCTAATAATTCTGCACTCCCTGTACACTTTTAAAAACAAAAAAAAAACACTTTATTTACCTGTCGGAGTCAGACTTTAAAAACTTCTAATATTTAAAGATATCCTGCAAAACATGAATTATCAGTAATGTCCCATTGCATGTAATTTATCATTTCTCAGTCACCCTGTGCCCAAAAGGGGCACAGGATGACCCTAGACCCAAGAGTCATTAGTGACACTGGCATCCTTCAAAAGTCTCTGGGTGTCACAGGCCATTCTGTTACGCTTTCACTTTCAGTTAGGCAGGTAATTTACAGTGCAAATTTCTTTCCTACATCCACAGATTGCAGGAAAGAAACTTGCATGATTCCCCCATCAACACAGACAGTGCTGACAGGGGAATATCCCTCCTGCCCAGCAATTGTATTCTCCCGACAAACAGTGATTATCACTAGTGGCTATACAGCAACCATTAGTGATAATCATAAGAGAATCTGCTCATTAATGATTCTGCTGAACCAGCTGAGATTTAAACTGTCTATGGCTGGTCTTAGCTCTTAGGCAGCCCATACATTGATCACTTTTTTTCATTCAACTATTAGGTTGAATGAAAAAAAAAAAAAGAAATGATCCAATTCCCCCATCTACACATTATAGGGGGATGGGGGAATCCTCCCAGTGTTGGAATAACCAGAGTCGCTGTCCTGTCCTGGCTATTCACAGCGCTGGTCCCTGTCTCCATGGCAGCGGCGGCAGCACATTGGAACCCAGTGCTGGTTACTTTATGGGGCTTATGTACAGGAGGGCCAGCACAATTTGTTGTTAGAGATGGGCTGGGCATGTTCAAAATTCCACATGCCAGAGCCTGCTAGGAAGCCCACACTGCACAGCGCTAATCACAGGCAGTGAGACATTTCCCAGTCCGCAGCTCTGCACAGATCAGGAAATGTCTCACTGCCTGTGATTAGCACTGTGGAGTGTTGGCTTCCTGGCGGGATTGGGCATGTGGGATTTCAAACACACCCAAGCCCATCTCTATTGGTTGTAGACAGTTGAGCTCCCTGCACGTTGCTTAGCAGCAGTAGAGCCTTCTCTGACATGCTGATCGGGATGCAATCCAGGTGATGCTCCTAGTCAAATCCTAATGTTAAATATCAGCGATTTTATTGATCAAAGCCCACACTTTACAGGCATAAAGCCCACACGGCTGCGGAACATACGTTTGATTATATATATATATATATATATATATATATATATATATATATATATATATATATATATATATATGTGGTTGTACTCTTGATGCTAATAAATACTGGGCCAGATTCACAGAAGAAATATGCCGGAGTATCTACTGATTCGTATCTTAATTTGTGATTCACAAACAAGATACGACGGCATTTGGCTAAGATCCGACAAGCTTACCGCTTCGTACGCCTTCGGATCTTAGGCTGCAATACTTCGGCCGCCGCTGGGTGGAGTTCGTGTCGTTTTCCAGCGTCGGGTATGCAAATTAGCTTTTACGGCGATCCACTAAGCTACTCGCGTGCGTTACGTCGTTTTTTCCCCCATCGCAAAGTTAAGCAATCTTTTTCATGGCTTAACTTTACACATGCCATGTTAAAGTATAGCCGTCGTTCCCACGTCGAATTTTATTTTTCGGCGTAAGTACGTTACGCACGTCGCCATTCACAAACACGTCGGGGCGCCGTAATTTCGCACAAAGCACGTCGGGAAATTTACTAACGGAGCATGCGCAGAACGTTCGGCGCGGGAGCGCGCCTAGTTTAAATGGTACACGCCCCATTTGAATTAGGCGGGCTTGCGCCGGACGTCTTTACGTTACTCCGCCGCAAGTTTATACTCAAGTGCTTTGTGGATCAAGCACTTACGAGAAAAACTTGCGGCGGTGTAACGTAAAGACGATACGTTACGCCGCCGCATTTGTACCTGAATCTGGCCCACTGTGTTTATTAGATCTGACTGGGATCATCACCTGGATCACATCCCGATCAGCATGTCAACAGAGAAGGTTATACAGCATTACTGTTGCTAGGTGACCAGCTGGGGGCTCGGCTCTCTATAACCAATAGTGCCAGCCTTCCCCTGCATGCACCCATAATGTCACCAGCACTAGGTCCTAATAGACTGCCGCTGCTGCCAAGGAGACAGATGCCAGACCAGCGCTGTCAATAGCAGGGACAGGACAGCTGGGGAACCCCACAGTGGCAGAACACCAGCGCCCCGGTGGCAAGACAACCTTTGCAACCCTGAAAGATCTCCCACTGCTTTGGACCCTTATATTTTCTTGGTGTGCTGGTGACATATCTCTTGTTTTCTGCCACCCTGGGGGCCCCAGTATAGTAGGAAGGGAGCTCACTGCACAACATGTAAAAGGGCCCATTGTGGGATCGTAGTAAAGGGCCCCAGGAGATATATATATATAATTGCATTTTATAGTTGGCCCCCCTACTTTTGTCCCTGTCCCACCACGTGCCCCCCCTAAATATGAAAGCTGGAGATGCCACTGAGTTCAAGCAGATATGTATAACATCAATAGGAACTAAAAGAGCACAAAATAAATCAAACATGTTTAACTTGTACAGCATGAAGTTGCATAAAAGTCTGAGTATACTTTAAATGGACATTGGAAAAAATGTGTTTATCTCCTCTTGTATTAGCCTGCACAGACATCTTGTTGAACATCTGAATGCAGAAATAACACTACATACCATCACAGATGTTAACATTGCATTGGAGTGGATCCGCTCAACATTTTTATATGTCAGGACACTGAAGAATCCATCTCACTATGGTATGTTTTCTAATATTTGGCATTTAATTATACAGAGAAAACCAATTGCAGCAGTAGTTAAATATAGGTTTGGTAAAAGGTTAACACTGTTCAGTATACAATAAGGCTTCATTTCCACTGACGTTTTTACAGCCACTTTTCTGAGCGTTTTTTACAGCTTAAAAACGCCTGTCCATGTTATTCTATGGCATCATGCCCACATAGGCGTTTTTGAGCTGCAAATGGCATAGGCGTTTTTGAGCTGTAAAAAAAACGCAGGACCAGGGCGTTCTGAAGCTCCAGAGTAGAGCTGTAAAAACGCCAGACGTTAAACGCGCGAAAACGCTCAAAAACTCTACCGCGGCATTTTTAAAGCTGCAGCTCACAAAAAAAAAATTTTCTTTACAAAATAAACATGGACAGGCGTTTTTAAGCTGTAAAAAAGGCTAACAACAGTGGCTGTAAAAACGCCAGTGGAAATGAAGCCTAATAATTGTTCCTGTGGGTATAAACCCACAGACATACTGCAGACATAGTACAGGAGACGGTCAGAGACTACAGACACGGTACAGGAGATGATTAGAGACTGCAGACATGATACAGGAGATGGTCAGAGACTGCAGACATAGTACAGGAGATGGTCACAGACTGCAGACATAGTACAGGAGATGGTCACAGACTGCAGACATAGTACAGGAGATGGTCACAGACTGCAGACATACTACAGGAGATGGTCACAGACTGCAGACATGATACAAGAAATGGTCATAGACTGCAGACATGATACAAGAGATGGTCAGAGACTGCGGACATGATGCAAGAGATGGTCAGAGACTGCGGACATGATGCAAGAGATGGTCAGAGACTGCTGACATGATACAAGAGATGGTCAGAGACTGCTGACATGATACAAGAGATCATGCATCAAATGCAGCCTACCAGTGCCTACCAAATGCAGCCTCATCAGTGCCCATTAAATGCAGCCTCATCAGTGCCCATTAAATGCAGCCTCATCAGTGCCCATTAAATGCAGCCTCATCAGTGCCCATTAAATGCAGCCTCATCAGTGCCCACAATTGCAGCCTACCAGTGCCCACTAAATGCAGTCTACCAGTGCCCACCAGTTGCAGCCTGCCAGTGCCCACCAGTTGCAGCCTGCCAGTGCCCACCAAATGCAGCTTATCATAGCCCATCAAATGCAGCCTCATCGCGGCTTCTGTGATACACGTCACACTGATTCAATTTCACTGCATTGGATCAATGTTCTGTCTCTCTCACATGAACTGTCTAGGAGGCGGGACTTTGTTACAGCGCTGCCGGGCATTTCAGACCAAAGCTTGTGTGTGTCCAGGGCCGGTGCAAGCATTTTTGTCTACACAGGAGTAGGTGTATTTTGGTGCCCCACCCCCTTCTCCACAATGCAACCCCCTGCTGTCTACAGCCTCGCTGGTACCTCTGTAATTTTGCACTCATAATGTGAAGGGGCGCAACGTGAAGAATGTCACACAACAATGAAAATGTAAGCTGTGCTGAACTGGCATATCCTCCATCACAGCACCCCCCTATTACAGTACAAGTCCTCCCATCCCCCTACCCAGCACAGCAAATCCCCACAAATTTCTTCTCCCAGCAAAAATCCCTCTTCTAGCACAGATCTTCCTCCCAGTTATGGCACAAAACCTTCCCCTCTTCAAATACCCACAGATCCACTATTCCAGTTAAAATCCTCTTCCCCGTTTCTAGCATAGATCCCCCCCCCCCCCCAAGTCCTCCATTCCAGCACAACCCCTTCCCCATCCTGGGTTAAATTCTCTCCCTCCCCCATCCTTCCTAGCACAAATCCTCTTTCCCCCCAAATTCCCTATGCCAGCACAAGTCCACTGCCTAGTTCTGTCATAAATCTTCCCACCCAAATTCCCCTTCCCAGTACAAAACCTCCCTCCCAAACACAAATCATCTTTTTCTTATACAAATTAATCAACAATACTTCCCAAATGTGGGACCTTCCTGAGAGAAGAAAAAAAATCCAGCAAATCCAGACTAAGGGGCAGTTCACACCAACGTGAGTGCGGAAAACCCGTGTTCTGTGTGCGTTTCTTGCACTGCATTCAAAACGCACTGCAGTTGCGATCTGCAGTGGGTGTCAATGTTAACTTATTCAAAAAAAAAAGATATACCTGTGCTCAAATGCCAATAGCTTATACATGTGTTTAAACTATCAGGTGCTTAACGTGTGTCCGCATAATAATACTACAAATTCTGGATGGACTCTCTGCACACTGCTATACCCTTTTCAGCAAACTATGCAATAAAAAAAAGGGACATTTAGTTCACATATATTGCAATACACGTTTAAACCCACCAATTGTGCCAAAGTAATCCCTCTTCTGGCCAGTCCTACACTGCCTTGCCACTGAAAATGCTAGGGGACACACCATGCCAACCGGGGGCATAAAGACCCAAGGTGGAGGAAAGCAACCAGGTTCAGATCTGGTCACTGACCTGCATTACAACAAGACAGTTTAAAAATGAATTGCAATATATGTGAATTAAAAATCCCTGTTTTTCATTGCATAGTTTGCTGGAAAGGATGTATAGCAGTGTGAAGAGGATTCACCCAGAATTTGTTAACTTAAAGGGGTTGTAAAGACAAAAATATTTTCCTCTTAAATTAAAGTCTGACAGTAGCTGATAAAGTAAAAAGTAATGTTTTGCATTATAACTAGTTTGATACCTGCTGAAATTGAGCTGTTTTATTCACCTCCAGCACTCCTGAATTGTTGTTCTCACTGACTTCCTGGTTTGCGGTGCGCATTCATTCTTGCTACATCATGGCCTAATGGGAACTACAGTTCCCATTAGGCTTAGCCTCAATGCCTGGAAGGGATAAGAGAGCATCTTCACGCAGGGCTGTAGTCATAGGGAGGGGGTGAGCACATTCTGCTTTCCACCATGCAAAACGTCTCAGATGCTGGTGGAAAGCAAGAAGAGGAGAGACAGGAAATGGCATTTTCAAACCTGGATTACTGTATTTTGGAAAAACGAGGTAAGTGATATTTGAATGCTCTTGCTTACAGCAATCAATTGATCTAATAAAAAACGAACCTTTAGTGTTCCTTTAATGACACCACAAATGCACGTCGCAAATGTAATGGGTTTACCTGCATTGGATGGTATGGTATAGTACCATGCATTCTGGTTCCTGTGTGTTTTATAACTATTGGTGCCGTCCAGCACAATTTCAGCACATTCAAATGGGCTGAAATTGCACTGCACCTGGAATGCATGTGGCATGCACAGTGTGTTCCTTTGTGATTCATGGGGTGAACCAGCCCTGAGTCCTGGAGCCCAGTGCTGAAAAAAGTTCCTCCATCTGGCTCCCGGGGCGATTGTGCCGCATCTCTATCGGGGTGCCTAGATGCAATCAGTGTCCCCTGTGTAGCAGCCAATATCTCTTTGATTTGGGGGTGGGTAAGAGGATACTGTATGTGCTAGGGAGGAGAAAGGACTTGTGCTGGGGGAGGAGGGGTTATATCCAACCTCCCTCCTAGCACTAGTCCTCTCTCCTCCCAAGTGCCTCCTGCCTAGCACATACAGTATCCTCTTACACACCCTCCCCTACCCCCAAATCGCTGCAATTACTCCTTTCTGTCTTCCCTCCCCCCAAATTATTGCAAGTATTCCTATTTTTCAGTTTCAGGGGGGCCACTGCAAGTCTAGTACTCCTTTTTATAAGCTTACACCCTCAAACTCCCCCCTGTGTCTCTTCTCCTCCCGGCTCCTCCTGCTGTCTGTGTGAAGGAAGTCATTAGAGCCGATGAAAAGGCTGTGGCTTCAGTCCCTTCTGCCATGTGCAGGGTAAAAGGCAGCCTGTGGACAGAGACAATATTAGAGCTAACTTTGTAGCTCTTGGGACACCAAATACCCCTCTCAAGCTGCGTCATAGACCAAAACAAAATGTCACATACTCGTGAAGTGGAAGAAAAATAATAAATGGTTTTCCAAATCTTTTACAAATAAATATCTGAAAAGTGTGGTGTGTGGTGTGCACTTGTATTCAGCCCCCTTTACTCTGATACCCATAACTAAAACCTAATGGGACCACTTACCTTCAGAAGTCACCTAATTAGTAAATAGCGTCCACCTTTGTGTAATTTAATCTCAGTATAAATACAGCTGTTCTGTGAAATCTCAGAGGTTTGTTAGAGAACCTTAATCAACAAACAGCATCATGAAGGCATAGAAACACGCCAGACAGGTCAGGGATAATGTTGTGGAGAAGTTTTAAAGCATGATTAGGTTGTAAAAAAATATTCCAAGCTTTGGACATCTCACACCTCTGTTCAATCTATCATCTGAAAATTTAAAGATTATGGCACAACTGCAGACCTACCAAGACATGGCCGCCCACCTAAACTGACAGGCCGGGCAAGGAGAGCATTAATCAGAAAAGCAGCCGAGAGGCCCATGGTAACTCTGGAGGAGCTTCAGAGATCCACAGCTCAGTTGGGAGAATCTGTCCACAGAACAACTATTAGTCGTGCACTCCACAAATCTGGCCTTTATGAAAGAGTGTCAGGAAGAAAGCCATAGAAGTCAAGTTTGCAGTTTGCGAGAAGCCATGTGGGGATACAGCAAAAATGCGGAAGAAGGTGCGCTGGTCAGGTGAGACAAAGATTTAACTTTTTGGCCTAAAAGCAAAACGCTATGTGTGGTGGAAAACTAACACTGTACATCACCCTGAACACACCATCCTCACCGTGAAACATAGTAGGGCCAGCATTAGGTTGTGGGGATGCTTTTCTTCAGCAGGGACATGGAAGCTGGTTAGAGTTGATGGAAAGATGGATGGAGCCAAATGCAGGCCAATCTTAGAAAACGGTGGAGGTTCACCTTCCAGCAGGACAATGACCCTAAACATACAGCCAGAGTTAGAATGGAATGGTTTAGATTAAAGCATATTAATTTGTTAGAAGCCCCAGTCAAAGTGCTGACCTAAATCCAATTGAGATACTGTGGCAAGACTTAAAAATAAATTCTCGCCATCCAATCTGACAGAGCTTGAGCTATTTTGCAAAGAACACTGGACAAAAATGTCACTTTCTAGATGTGCAAAGCTGGTAGAGACATACCCAAAAAGACTTGCAGCCGTAATTGCAGCAAAAAGCTGTTCTACAAAGTACTGACTCTGAAATGAAAGCCATTTATCATTTTCCTTCCACATAATTTTGTGCCACTTTATGTTGGTCTATCACATAACATTTCAATAAAATACATTTAAAATTGTGGTTGTAACATGACAAAAAGTGGAAAATTTCAAGGGGTGTGAATACTTTTTCAAGGCACTGTGTGTGTGTATCTATATATGTATGTATGTGTGTATATATATATATATATATATATATATATATATATATATATATATATACACATACACATACATATACACTGTTAGCCAGATTCAGGTAGACGTGCCTATCTTTAGGCGGGCGTAGCGCATCTCATATACGTTACACCGCCGTAAGTTAGAGAGGCAAGTACAGTATTCACAAAGAACTTGCGTCCTAAGTTACGGTGGGGTAGTGTAAATGGGCCGGCGTAAGCGCGCGTAATTCAAAGTAGGCTGTAGTGGGCGTGTTGTCTGCTAATGAATTGTGACCTCACGTAAAGGACGCGCCTAACGAACGGCGCCTGCGCCGTCCATGAACGTATCCCAGTGCGCATGCTCAAAATCACGTCACAAATAGTAAATGCTTTTGACGTGAACGTAACCTACGCCCAGCCCCATTCTGAATCGACTTAAGTAAACGATGTGAAATTCAACGGCTGTCCCGACGTCCATACTTAACATTGGCTGCACCATCTTTTTGGTGGTTTATCTTTACGCCTGAAAACGCCTTACGTAAACAGCGTATCTTACATGCGACGGGCGTGCGTTCATTTGTGAATTGGTGTATCTTGCTCATTTGCATATTCTCGGCGTAAATCGCCGTACATGCCCCTAGCGGCCAGTGTAAATATGCAGCTAAGATACGACGGCGTAGGAGACTTACGCCGGTCATATCTTAGCAACAGAGAAGCGTATCTTAATTTGAGCATACGCTTAAAGATACAACGGCGCGGATTCGGACTTACGATGGCGTATCTACTGATACGCCGTTGTAAGTCTTTATGAATCTAGCTACGTATATATACAGTATTTGACAAAAGTGAGTACACCCCTCACATTTTTGTAAATATTTTATTACATCTTTCTTTATTGTACATCACGGGACACAGAGCAGCATAGTTATGACTATGTGGGTTATAGAGCCTACCTTCAGGTGATGGACACTGGCACTCAAAAACAGGAAGTTCCCTCCCTATATAACCCCTCCCATACCGGGAGTACCTCAGTTTTTTCACCAGTGTCTTAGGTGTTGGTCACGTTTGTGAAAGCTCTTGCTTATGAGGTCCTTTTTTGGACTAGAGCAGGCTAAGAATCCGGATCCGTTCAAAGTGCTTCATAGCCAAAGTGGACGGTACCCGGGCCTCGGTTGGAAGAACGAGGTTTGGACTATAATGTTTCACTTTAAGAGAGCTGGACTCTGGGCTCCAGTACTTTGGTCAATTCCACGGCTAAAAGTTTTCTGCTGCCAGGGTGCTATATAGGTCCTGGGGAGTGGTGTTCCTGTCCTGTTGCGCGTGCGGGTCTGTGTCGTGTGGGCGCGCGGGCGAGCAGTCGGGGGGGAGGGACGTCTTTGGACGCCCGCCCAGGTGCTGACATCCTCATGTTAAAAGGCAGAGGATTCAGTTTGCAGATTGGACACAGTGCACGTGCAGTATCTACTGCAGTTGGATGGGCTGGAGCTCTTAGAGCAATGACTGGCGTGGACTCAGCAGGGCAGCAGCTCTCCAACAGTGCAGGCTCTCCTTAACCCTGAATACACTGTTCCTCAGCAGGTTGTATTGGAATCAGTCTTTGTAGCTCCAGCAACAGTGACCAGCTAGTAACTATCCGGACAGGGAAGGATATTGTACTCAGGGTTTAACCCTTAGAGTGATCCCCTCCTCTATTTTTTGTCTGGATTAGTGGGTGTCCCTGTAGCGGGGCTCGGAGGATCTTGGGCAGACCTCTATGGCGCCATACTCCCCCGAGACACCAAAGTTTGGTCCTCAGGTTGAGCCATTGGGGGTCACTGGGGGCTACAGCCGGTCCAACTCAGGCGCCCCCTGTCTATGTTACAGAGGAGGTGTTGGCTTCCACCCTTGGGGGGTTGGAACAAAGGTTGGCGGCATTAATTGTGGCCGCCTTGCCCGAGAGGAAACGGGCTAGGTCCCCCTCTCCCGGAATTCAGTCCCTGGACAGGGAAGATTTTTCCTTTTAGAGGAAGGTGAGGACCAGGCAGGAGAGGAGCTAGAGGGAGCAGATTCTGAGGAATCAACTCTAGAGGGGCCTTTCTCAGCCACTCAAGCAGAGAGGCTTTGGATCCAGTCCTTGACGGATATGGTGCGCTCGGCTTTTAAGTTACCCCGGCCAGTACCGGCCGTGAGCGCAGTCTCCTCCTTGGGGTCCTTAAGGGCTCCACAATCAAATTCAGTTTTTCCGATCCATCCTCTATTAGAGAATCTGATGTATCAGGATTGGGTTCGCCCGGACAGGCTCTTTGTCCCCCCTAAAAGATTTGCGGTTCTCTACCCAATGGAGAGAGGTTCACAAAAATGTGGGCAGTACCCGCAGTAGATGCGGCAGTGTCATGTGTTAATAAAAGCCTCACCTGCCCTGTCGATAATGTCCAAATGTTTAAGGACTCGGCTGATAAGCGGTTGGAGACTTTGCTAAAGGCATGCTTTACCACAGCAGGGGCAGTAATTCAGCCAGCCATAGCGGCTATAGGGGTCTGCCAGGCTTTAAAGGACCAGGCAAAGCAGGTCCTGAGGGATATCCCGGCCCAACAGGCTCAGGACTTGGCTGACCTACCAAGAGCCCTATGATTTGCCGTGGATGCCACCAAAGATTCCATCCAGCAGGTTTCTCGTCTCTCGCTAGCGTTGGTTCATATGCGGAGACTCTTGTGGCTGAAAAATTGGTCAGCCGAGACCCCTTGCAAGAAACTCCTGGCAGGATTTACCTTTTATGGCGAAAGGTTGTTTGGTGACGATCTGGATAGGTACATTCAGAAGATCTCAAGTGGGAAAAGTACCCTGTTGCCGGTAAAGAAAAGAGTCCGGGGCCCCACATTTAAATGCCCTCCCTCTCCGGCCCCAGGGACCTCGACCCTTTCGACAGTATCGATGGCCTCCAGGTCGACCAGGCATGGGGAATAAGCCACAAGGTCAGGCTCCAAGTAACAGGACCCATAAGCCAGGCAAGCCGGCCCCTAAGGCATCTCTGAGGGCCCCCCCCCACTCTCTCGGGTGGGGGGAAGGCTCCGTTTTGTTCAGAGGCCTGGAAAGAGAAGGTTCCCGACATTTGGGTCCTCTCTACGATCTCTTCAGGCTACCAACTGGCATTTCGAGGGTTCCCCCCTCCTCGCTTTCTTGTCTCAAACATGCCAAAAGACCTAGGAAAGAGGAATTCTCTCCTGGCAGCCTTGGATCGGCTTCTAGATCAGGGGGTGATCGTGGAGGTGCCAGTACAAGAACAAGGCCAGGGATACTATTCAAATCTTTTCATTATCCCGAAGCCAAATGGCGACGTCAGGCCAATATTAGACCTGAAGAGCCTAAATCGGTATCTAAACGTCCGGACCTTTCGGATGGACTCTATCCGGTCCGTAGCCACTACAGTGCAAGGCAAAGATTTCCTAGTATCCATCGAAAGGATGCATACCTCCATGTTCCGATTTTTCCGGGTCATCACAAATACGTACGATTTGCGGTAGGTCAGCGTAATTTCCAATTCGTGGCCCTCCCCTTCAGGTTGGCCATGGCTTCCAGAATTTTTACAAAGATCTTGGCACCCCTGTTGGCCAATTTAAGAACCCAGGGGATCTCAGTGATAGCGTATTTAGACGATCTCTTGTTGATAGATCACTCAGCCCTCGGCTTAAGGAGAGCAGTTTGCGTAACTGTACAATATCTCCAGTCACTCGGCTGGGTCATAAACAAGGACAAGTTGGCATTACAGCCAACAAGACGGTTGGAGTATCTCGGCATGTTGTTCGATACGGAAAGCCAGAAGATCTTCTTACCACAACCAAAGTTCAACGCTATAAGAGGGTTGATTTGGTTAGTCCTGAGCAAAGGAAGGCCATCCATTCACCTCTGTATGCGACTGTTGGGGAAACTGGTGGCCACGTTCGAGGCAGTACCCTACGCGCAATTCCATTCAAGGAAATTGCAGGCAGCCATCTGTAACGCCTCTGCCGTTATCCTATCGAGCGCACCTCTATCCAATTCAAGCAGCCGCACTCCGTCCGCGTCACTTCCGGTGCGCGGACGTTTGCGCTCCACTCTGGAACGCGGAAGTGCGACCCAGCGTGGAGCTGTGCTTTTCCCCGCGAATTCGGGGCTATTTAAACTCCCAGAGATGTCGGCAGGGTGTTCCGATATTCTCGTTGGACCCCTGCTGCCATCTGGGACCGGAGACCCTCTTGCCATAAACGCCCTGACGATTGCACCCTGTGGTTCCTCGAGGCCATCACTCACCATCGCTGCAGAAGCTTGGACTCACCTACCTGTATCCACTGGTAGCCCTGATACCAACCCAGCACCTCTGCATCCTCACCATAGCCTGGACCTTCATCTCCCAACAGCCTGGTGAATCCTGGATAAAGTTCTCAGCATACTCCATCAATTCAACCTCATCTTAAAACAACAGAACCGCAAGTATCTAGACAGCAGTATAACAAGCTGTCTTGTCTATTATCTGCTCATTGTTACAAGGGACTGTAATTATATGCCTCACCACTGCACATGCAATGTATATTCCTTTGTGAAATGAACTCTGTCATATGGTAGCAAGTTGGCATAATCATACAACATTAACTAACCATAGAACCACATTCCTAATATTACTGCTGCAGCATATTCTTATAGTGACTAATTCCGTGCTCAAGAGACTGTATATTTAGTTTATATCACACGATAAGCTTATGAAGTAATAAGCTGTCCCCATTTCATGTTTCGGTCTCCCAAGGAGGATATGATGACTTAACCCCATATTCTCAGTTCAGTTTTGAGAGTTAATTGGTGGTTAGACCTGAAAAGCCTCCGCAGCTGAGATCCAAACCTATTAACAAATTCAGAGAGCAGGGTCTTTACACCATCCTTGCTGCCTGGAACAGGAAACCTCAAACGTTGGACTACCCCATGTCTCTCTCGCCTCTAGTCCGGCAGAGTCTTTGCTGGTGGGTGACCCCCTGGAATCTCCAGAAGGGGAGATTCTTCAGCCCGGTCGTTTGGAAGATAGTGACGATGGACGCCAGCGTGACGGGCTGGGGAGCAGTGATGGGGAACCTATCCCAGCAGGGAAGGTGATCAGTTTCAGAAGGGTCTCTGCCCATCAATCAACTGGAAATCCGGGCAATTCGGCTAGCTCTAAGGGCTTGGACAGCGGAGCTACGGGGTTTCCCAGTCAGGATTCAGTCGGACAACTCCACAGCCGTGGCATACATAAACCACCAGGGGGGCACAAGGAGCCGGTCAGCCCAGAAGGAGGCCGATCAGGTCCTCACATGGGCAGAAACGCATGTGCCCTGCATTTCGGCAGTATTTATCCCCAGGATAGAAAATTGGCAGGCGGATTACCTCAGCCACCAACAGATCTCTCCAGGGGAATGGTGCCTCCATCCTCAGGTGTTTCTAGAGATTTGCAGCAGGTGGGGGTCGCCGGATGTAGATCTTATGGCATCCAGGTTTAATGCAAGACTAGACAGATTTGTGTCCCGGACAAGGGACTTATTGGCATGCCAGACGGATGCACTGGTGTGCACATGGACCCACTTCTCCTTGATATACGCCTTCCCGCCTGTGCATCTATTACCCCGGCTCCTTCGCAGGATTTGGGTGGAATGCAAGCCGGTAATTCTGATAGCTCCGGCATGGCCCCCGAAGGTCGTGGTACACACTAATCATAAAGATGTCGGTGGGGGATCCGTGGTCCCTTCCACTTCGGTCAGACCTACTATCTCAGGGCCCGATATTTCACCCTTCCTTACAGTCGCTAAGTTTAACGGCTTGGCAACTGAATCCTACATCTTAGGAAGGCGAGGGCTCTTCAAGCCGGTGATCGCCACTCTAATGCCAGAAAGCCTGTGTCTAGACTAATCTATTACAGGGTCTGGAGGGCTTATGTAGCCTGGTGTGAAACTAGGGGGTGGCACCCTTGTAAGTTTGTTGTTGGAAGGATTCTGGAATTTCTTTAACTAGGTGTGGATATGAAACTAGCTGTCAGCACCATTAAGGGGCAAATTTCGGCTTTGTCTGTATTATTTCAGAGACCATTAGCTACCCACTCTCTGGTCAAGGCTTTCCTGCAGGGAGTCATGCAGATTAATCCCCCAGTTAGAACCCCCTTGTGTCCCTGGGACCTAAACCTGGTCCTCTCAGCTCTACGGAAACAGCCCTTTGAACCATTGAGGGAAATTCCCTTAGTTTTGCTAACTAGGAAACTGGTGTTCCTGGTGGCCATGTCTTCGGCCAGAAGAGTTTCAGAGTTGGCTGCTCTTTCTTGTCGGGAACCATACTTGGTCATCCACAAGGATAGGGTCGTTATACGGCCTCATCCATCCTTCCGCCCGAAGGTAGTATCGGGTTTTCATTTAAACCAGGATCTTATCCTTCCTTCCTTTTTTCCAAATCCGAGTTCTGGGAAGGAAAGGTTACTACATTCTTTGGATGTGGTACAATAATAACCTTGCAGCCCAAGATTGCACAGACATTCGTGAGGAGACCCCCTGGTGTGGATATGACGCCAATACCGAGTATTATTAATTATTAAGGTTATTATTGTTCTTACCATTGCCTGCAACCATCTCCTTTCCATTGAATGGGGCCTTATAGGCTGGTAATAGTTTTGGCAGATTTACCCATCTGCCCTTTTCTGCACAGCCCTACATATCAAGCATATACACTATCGTTTGGTTATACCCTTGGACCGGATACTTCTTTATAGTTGCTTACCAGCAATTGACTGCCCTACCACCTTACGCCATTTTGTCCTCGTGTTAATGAGATTACCCCTTCACTAGGCTGGATCAGTTTATATTCTGAATACACAGCCACTGTGGGGATAACACACGACCGCACGTTGTTTACCTCCATTGTGGCCTAACTACTGAAATATCTATGCTCCTGAGGAAGCGCTATTCCTAAGCGCGCAACATGTAGAGCAAGCCCTCCATATCCTCCAGATTACTACTTGGGTTACACAATATAAGATTGTATCTCTAAATTTGCTTTATATTATATACTGTGTTAACCTCTGTGGAACCAGCTATTCATTTAATTTCTATGTTGATTTTATGTTTATAACTGATTTTATGATATTTCATACCAATACATTTTCTAGTATTTTCATATAAATTGTATCGTGTGCCTTCAAAGCACAAACTATTAGTTTTCATTCTGATTCCTCAAGTCTGTAGGGCGGCGACCTGGTCGTCAGTCCACACATTTACAAAATTCTACCAGTTGGATGTTAGAAGGCGCACGGACTTAGCCTTTGGGCAGGCGGTTCTGCAGGCTGCTGTTTAGATCCCTGCGTCCGGGGGCGCCTATATGTTTATATATGATTTACTTCTGGTTTCCCTCCCCTCATTTGCTATAGGACATCCCACATATTCATTTCTATGCTGCTCTGTGTCCCGTGATGTACGATAAAGAAAAAGGGATTTTTAATAATAGCTTACCTGTAAAATCCTTTTCTTGGAGTACATCATGGGACACAGAGCTCCCGTCCCTCTTGGGGAATATTGGGACCTGTATTGCTTGCTACAAAACTGAGGTACTCCTGGTATGGGAGGGGTTATATAGGGAGGGAACTTCCTGTCTTTGAGTGCCAGTGTCCATCACCTGAAGGTAGGCTCTATAACCCACATAGTCATTACTATGCTGCTCTGTGTCCCGTGATGTACCTGTAAGGATTTTACAGGTAAGCTGTTATTAAAAATCCCTTTTCTCTTCCGTTCATAGAAGGACACAGCCTTCACTGACATTAGGGTTATGCTTCTTCCTACCAGGAGAGTTTAGGCAGAATTTAACAGCACTTAAAATGTTAAAACCTTTCCTTCGTGCCGCTCCTCCCAGGGGGCGTGGCTCCCCCAGGCATAACCCACACCCTGCTCTAGGAGCCTCAGTCTTTTTCTGCCTAACGACAGGAGAGGAGTCAGGCGCTTCTGGAGTCCCTGTACTCTGGAGTTTTTTTCTTGCGATTTTTCTCGCTTTTATTATTTTGTTCCTGCATTTTTGAATCCTGTGACTTCTATCAACAGCTGACTGGGTGACAGGCTGGGTCTTGACTCTTGTAGTCCCCCCCCATGTTCGGCCATCGAGCGTGTGCCGGCCCTTAGCTCAGCTTTGGGACGTCCACGACAGGCCCCGTTGCTCCAGGGGCGGCCGGGGAACTTCGGTTCTAGGGCACACATATGACCGGTCTCTATGGCTTTGTCACAGTGTGTTGGTTCTGTCTGGGATACCTCCAGCGGGGTAGTCGCAGGACGGGTAAGTAGTGGCCCCTTACTCAGGTAAGTGGTCTGGCTGGTGTTTTCCCTGGGGAGGTCGACTGAGGGTCCGCCCTGCTTTCCTCTCTCCCCTTCCTCTCCCTCCTTCCCCTGACTGGGTAGTGGCTGTGAAGGGGGGCCTCCTGGGTTTTCTGTTTTACCACCGGGGCCCGTGTGTTGTTGGGGGACTGTGTTGTTACTCTGGGGGGTGCTGCTGTGTTCTATGAGGTGTTTTTTTACCTCAGACGGCGGCCATCTTGGAAATCTCCTTGGTAACGCTGTGATTCTTCCCTGAGGTGACAGACACAGCACAGCCAGTGCTGCTGTGTGCTGCTGTGTTCTGTGAGGTGTTTTTTTACCTCAGACGGTGGCCATCTTGGAAATCTCCTTGGTAACGCTGTGATTCTTCCATGAGGTGACAGACACAGCACAGCCTCTGGTCTCCTGTAACAGTTTTTGTGCTGTGAAACACTGTGAATCTTCCTTGAGGTGACAGAAACATCACAGCCAGCACATCAGAGCACACCTCAGGTTTTCAGCTCTCTCTGCAGCTGGGTGGGGTGGTGAATACCAGGGGCCCCCATGCTCTGCAATAGCAGCAAGGAGGTGACCAGTGGGGTTTTTTTTTGTCTTGCCTTGCAGGGTGGGTGACTCAGCGCTGACACTATGGAACCTGAGCCAGGTCTCCCTCTCAAGCTATGCCTGAGTTAACCCTTAACGCCCCTTCCCCTGCCACATCTGTTATGTTGGCTGTCCTGGGTTTCTTGCCAGGTTTGATGCAGCTAGGGCCCGGATGGAGTTAAAAAGCGCCCCCTCCCTGAGCCTGCTTCTGGGGATGTCTCCGACACAGAATCGCTGTTTTTTCTGGTTCTGTTATGTCACAGGCTGCGGGTTTAACCCTTATGGATAGTGAGGATGACTCTGCTGCAGTCAGTTGCTGGCAAGAATTTGTTGGAGCTCTTGTTTATGCGGTGCGTGAGACTCTAAAAATTGAGGATGTGGCGGAGACACCTCCGTGTCAGTACCAGCAGACTACCACGCACCGCTGAAGTGTTTCCTTGTGTTCCTTATTTGGTCAATATGTTATACAAGGAATGGGATGCACCGCAAAAAGTTTGTCAAAAAACTTTGCAACCCGTTACCCCCTTGAGGGGGGCTTTAAAAAAAAAAAAAGTAGGTCTCTCCTCCGCCAGTGGACCCCCCTGTGTCCAGACTGCGCAAGGCCACCACGTTGCCTGTGGAAAGGGCTCCTGCATTTCAGGATCCTGCTGATAGGAGAGTGGAGGCCGTGGCCCGCTCCCTATTCACGGTGGTGGGTTTGGCGGTGAGGCCGGCTCTGGCCGGGGCCCTGGTCAGGCCCCGACTAAAAGGGCGAAGCTCCTGCTGCAGGAGCTGGAAGAAGGGGCTTCCGAATCCTCTAGGGACCTGGCTGAACAATTGGTTCAGGGTCAGAATTTTCTCTGCGAGGCGGCCATGGATACGACCCGGGGCTTCCGTCTATGCAGTGGTTCTGCGCCGCCTTGTGTGGCTGAAGAGCTGGTCTGCGGACTAGTCCTCTAAGGTGGCCTTGGTGATGGCCGTTAAGGGTGAACGGTCCTTTTGGGACTTCCCTGAATGGCATCATTGAGGATGCCACGGGTGGTAAGCGCATGCTGTTCCCACAGTCTGGGAAGGGCTAGGGACCTCGCCCTGTGCAGGGACCCTCCTTGCCTACCTCCGAGCGTTTTTTTCGCCCGCCCTGTGCGGTGGGGGTAGGTCTACATGGTGCTTGAATCCCCGCTGCGGGGTAGCAGCGCACCTGATACGCATGCCTAACAAGTCTGCGGACATACCTGCTTCCACCTGAAGGTCTGCTCCAGCCCATGTCTCGGGTGGGAGACTGGCTTCGCGTTACGAAGTGTTTTCCTTGTGGGTACAAGATTGAGTTTCTCTCTTGTCTGCCAAACAGGTTTTTTTCCCTCCGGCCTCCACCGGTTCGCCGGTTGGCTCTGTCAGGGGCTGTCCAGGATCTTCTGGTCGGGGAGTGATTGTGCCAGTTCCCTCGTTGGAACGGTCTCTGGGTTTTTACTCCATTCTGTTTGTGTCCCCACGGAGGATGGGGCCCGGTCAATCCTGGGCCTCAAGTCCCTGGTTTGTTTTGTCAAGGTGCAAACTCTTAGGTGGTGTCGATTCGCTTGGTAATAGCGGCACTCCATCAGGGGGATTTTCTGGCATCCTTGGATGTCATGAACGTGTACCTGCATATCCTCAAACCACCGGAGATTCTGTGCTTTGCGGTCGGGGGGGACCATTTTCAATTGGTGTCCTTCCCATTCGGCGGGTTTTCGCCAAGGTGCTCGACCCGATACTGGCCCGGCTGTGACAGCGGGGGTTTGTTATCATGGGATGTCTGGACGACATTCTCCTACGAGCTTCTTCGAGCTCTGCATTGGTGGAGTCGTGTCTATCACGTGTCAGGCTCTCCGAGTGTTCGGCTGGTTTCTGGATTGTCCTGAAATCAGGGTTGATTCCGTCTCAGGAACTGGAATACCTGGGACTAGTCCTGGATTCCGCCGGGGCGGGAGTGTTTTTCTACTAACAGAAAAAAACTTCAGACTCTGCTATCTGCTGTGCAGCAGTTGCCGACCCAGAAGCGGTCATCTCTGCGATTCTGCAGGAAGGTTCTGTGTCAGTTGGTAGCCTCTTTCGAGGCGGTTCCGTATGCCCAATTCCACGCCAGGGTACTACGGAGGGAACTGCTGTCACGATGGGTCTAGCTTCCGTCATCTCTGGATTACCAGATTCAATTGAGTCATCTGATCATGTCTCCCCTGGTGTGGTGGCTGGCGTTTCCGGTGCTTCGGGCCGGAAAGTCATTTTTCTGCAGGCCACTGGACAGTGGTCACGACGGATGACGGCCTCTCCGGTTGGGGAGGGGCGCTTGGGGCACCCAGTCAGCCCAGAGGGAACTGGACTCAGGTGGAGTCCTGCCTACTGATCAACGTTCTGGAGCTCCGAGCAATCAAGCTTTGCCTTGCCAGGTGGTCCCTGGATCTACAGGGCCGACCGGTCAGGATCCTGTCCGATAACACCACGGCCGTGGCGTAGGTTGATCATCAGGGAGGCACACAGAGTTCTGTTGCAGCGACGGGGGTTCGCGCACATCCTTTCGGTGGGCCGAAGGGTCCGTTCCGGCTCTAACGGCCGGGTACATTCCGGGAATACGGAATTGGCTAGCCGGCTACCTAAGTCGCACTGCACTGGGCCAAGGAGAGTGGTCTCTCCACCCGCAGGTGTTTCGGGGTCTGTGCCGAAAGTGGGGCACTCCGGACGTGGACCTTCTAGCGTCCCGTCTCTATCGGTAGGTGCCACGGTTCGTGGCCAGGTTTAAGGACCCGTGGGCGGACACGTCAGGCGCGTTGGTGGCTCCTTGGGGGTCACTGTCGCCTACTTTACACCTTCCCTCCTCAAAAGCTTCTTCCTCGCCTGCTGCGCTGAGTGGAAGCTGTAGGGATTCTATCAGTCCTGATTGCCCCAGATTGGCCGCGTCACTTCTGGTACGCGGACCTGATGCGTCTGGTGGCAGACGCCTCCTAGCGTCTTCCCCTGGGAATTGATTTTCTGTTACAGGGTCCGATCTTCCGCCCTGTTTCACAGCAACCGGCCTTAGCGGCGTGGCTGTTGAGAGCCAGGGGCTTAAGGACCGAGGCCTATTGGGCTTGGTGGTCTCTCCCTAAGGTCGTTACGGCTTTTCACTTGGATGTGGACATTGTTCTTCCATCCTTATGTCCTCGGCCGAAATGCCAAGAGGAGGCCACTTTGCATCCTCTGGATGTGGTTCGTGCCCTACGAGTGTACTTATATGTTACGGTTCCGTTCCGGAAGTCGGGCTCACTGTTCGTGTCGGTGGCTGGCCCTACAAGAGGGCCTGGCAGTCTCGTCAGCCACCGTTCCTAGGTGGTTCCGACGGATTGTGCTTCAGGCCTATGCCCTGAAGGGGCGTGCGCCCCCCTTTTGGGTTAATGGCGCATTTGACCAGGACGATCGGGGCCTCTTGGGCTTTCCGGCATCATGCCTCTGTGTTACAGCGGTGTTAGGATGCATCCTGTTCGTCAATCCACGCTGTTTCAAAGTTTTACGAGGTGGATGTGTGTGCATCTTTTGATGCCTTCCTCAGCCCCAGGTGTTACGGCGGCAGTTTATGTTTGGAGTTTCTCCGTTGAGCAACTCCGGTTTTTGTTTGGGGTGTAACCTGGTTTGCTGTGTTACTTTCCCACCCCTCAAATTTTTGGACACTGCTTGGGGACGTCCCTAATGTCAATGAAGGCTGTGTCCGTCTATGAACGGAAGAGAAAATAGGATTTTTGTACTCACCGTAAAATCCATTTCTCTGAGTTCATAGACGGACACAGCACCCACCCCTCCTTGGTTTGTACTGCTTGTTACGGACTGAGGCTCCTAGAGCAGGGTGTGGGTTATGCCTGGGGGAGCCACGCCCCCTGGGAGGAGCGGCACGAAGGAAAGGTTTTAACACTTTAAGTGCTGTTAAATTCTGCCTAAACTCTCCTGGTAGGAAGAAGCATAACCTTAATATCAATGAAGGCTGTGTCCGTCTATGAACTCAGAGAAATGGATTTTATGGTGAGTACAAAAATCCTATTTTTTCATGTGACAACGCTGAAGAAATTACACGTTGCTACAATGTAAAGAAGTAAGTTTACAGCTTGTATAACTGTGTAAATTTGCTTTCCCCTCAAAATAACTCACACACAGCCATTAATGTCTAAACCGTTGGCAACAAAAGTGAGTACACTTGTAAGTTAAAATGTCCAAATTAGTCCCAATTAGCCATTTTCCCTCCCCGGTGTCATGTGACTCATTAGTGTTACAAGGTCTCAGTTGTGAATGGGAAGCAGGTGTTTTTAAAATTTGGTGTTATCGCTCTCACTTTCTCATACTGGTCACTGGAAGTTCAACATGGCATCTCATGACAAAGAACTCTCTGAGGATCTGAAAAAAAGAATTGTACTGTAGCTCTACATAAAGATGGCAAAGGCTATAAGAAGATTGTCAGGACCCTGAAACTGAGCTGCAGCATGGTGGCTGAGTCCATACAGCAGTTAACAGGACAGGTTCCACTCAGAACAGGCCTTGCCATGGTCGACCAAAGACGTTAGGTGCACGTGCTAAGCGTATGACTGTGTGTGTATGTATGTATGTATATATGTATGTATATATGTATGTATATATGTATATATATATATATATATATATATATATATATATATATATATGTGTGTGTGTGTGTGTGTGTGTGTGTGTGTGTGTGTGTGTGTGTATATATATATATATATATATATATATATATATATATATATATATATATATATATATATATAAATATAAATATATACACACACACACCTAAACCTGGTCATGCGGGGCAACAGGTGCACTTTAATAATTGCCTTGCCAGCAGTACACACTTATCTTCTTTGCTCAGCAGCCAGAAGTGAATAAAAATACCCAAAACTTCTGGGTATGGGGGAACATGTGGCTCGTTCTCATGTGGCACAGCTGATATTTGGCAAAAGGTTGCACAAACCTTGTCATATGGGGAGGATATAGAAGGGTGGAGTTGCTGGCCCTATTTGTGACTACCAGCAGCTGAATAGAATGGTGGAGTGGTGAATTTTTACTTGCCTCTGGCCTTTATTAATGTTTACTGTTTACACATAATGAGAATCAATAGTGAATCAATACAGAAATAGATGCACATGTACATTCCCCAGTCTGCTGGTCGTTTTTATTTATTTTTTCTATTCTTTAGACTTGGCAGTTGCTAATATTATTATTATTATTATTATTATTATTATTATTATTATTATTATTATTATTTTGTAGGTTTCCAAAGAGGATTAGATAAAGAAGGGATTGAAGCTAAATTACAAGGTAAGAGAAATAGCTGTTTCCTGATTTATTTACCGTATTTATTGGGGTATAGTGCGCACCCCTAAAGTTGGCCAGAAATTCCTGTGGAAAAAAGGATTTTGTACTTACAGTTTTGGTGTCTTGCGCGGCGGCCTCGTCGGGTCCAGCGTCCGTCTGCAGCTTCGGGTGTCCTCTTCGTCGGGTCCGGCGTCCTTCTGCGGCGTCCTCCTCGCTTGTTTCCCGCTTTCCAGCGCCGAGTTTGAATACTGCGCCGGCATATACCGAGCGCAGTACACTCAGGCAGGCTCGGCTACTGTCGCGCTCACGTCCTGTACGTCCAGGACGTGAGCGCGGGAGGAGCCGAGACTGGCCGACTGTACACGAGTGTACTGCGCTCGGTATATGCCGGCGCAGTATTCAAACTCGGCGCGGGAAAGCGGGTATCTGCGTATATCGTGCACCCATGATTTTGCCCTGATTTTCAGGGCAAAAAAGTGTGCGGTATAAGCCGATAAATACGGTATTTATTTTTACATTAAAGCGGTATTAAATCCAAAACCAACAATGTAATATACTGTATGCTTTCCAATCATTCAATGTGAAAAAGTAAATATGGTGACTGCACCCTCTAGAGGGTGTCAACAATATTAGCAGCGCTTGAAGAATAAGTGTGTATTCCTCTAAAGATAAATCAATAAGATATAAGTGACATAAAAATATTCACAAAAATGCAAATTGATGAATACAAACTAACTGAACCCGTGAAAACTAAATAGTGTGAAAAGCAAAATAGTTCCTAAAAATGAGCAATCCTCTGATCTTCAAGGTCTTCCACCACACCACAAGTGTTCAGTGATTCCTTCACCCATCAAAATGGACACTCACCAAAACAATATGCCTCACACGCGCGTGCTTTGGCAGATCAGCTTAAATCAAAATCACTCCAAAGTGTTGGATAGGATTCAATATCCGATAATGCGATCCAAATGGTTCAACATAAGCGATAAGGGAAAAGAAAAAAGGTGCACAATAGTGTGATACTGTAAAACCAGTTTTAATAAAACACCATGCACAAACTACAATGGTTGGACTCACAAACAAACTTAAAATTCCAGCAGTGAATCACAGCAACAAAGTATTCCTTTAAATTTCCTCAACTGGTATGAAAGATGGTCACGGCGGACCTACGATCAGCCACTTAAACCGTCACGTTAGTTCAAAAACTATTCAGAGACTGACTGCGTGGCCACACAGTCAGTCTCTGAATAGTTTTTGAACTAACCTGACGGTTTAAGTCGTGCAGCATTCCAAGTTTGACGATCATTTTGGAGAATTTACCTCTACACTAGAGTTGATTGCAGTGTCGTGGAGTGGTGAGAATCCCTGGCTGGTCGTAGGTCCGCCATGACCATCTTTCATACCAGTTGAGGAAATTTAATCGGATATTGAATCCTATCCAACACTTTGGAGTGATTTTGATTTAAGCTTATCTGCCAAAGCACGCGAGTGTGAGGCATATTGTTTTGGTGAGTGTCCATTTTGATGGGTGAAGGAATCACTGAACACTTGTGGTGTGGTGGAAGACCTTGAAGATCAGAGGATTGCTCATTTTTATGAACTATTTTGCTTCTCACACTATTTAGTTTTCACTGGTTCAGTTAGTTTGTATTTATCAATTTGCATTTTTGTGAATATTTTTATGTCACTTATATCTTATTGATTCATCTTTAGAGGAATACACACTTATTCTTCAAGCGCTGCTAATATTGTTGACACCCTCTAGAGGGTGCAGTCACCATATTTACTTTTTCACTTTAACACTGTTTAAGCAGCAGCTAGGTTTATACATCATTTCTCCCTCAGCGCAACCGTGGGTAATCAGGAGGGCGCATATATTCAGATCACCTACTATTTTCATCAATCATTCAATGTGGTGGCTGCATCCGTTTTCTTTTTTTTTAGACCCCCCCCTATTTTCACTTGGTGATCTGGCTAGTAACACAACTTCTGTATTCGAATGCCCCCACTCTGAAGGAGCACAGGGGCACCTTTGGACAGCATCATTACCAGTCTGGGGGGAGGGGAGTATTAGATGGAGTAGCATATTTAGATACACTAAAAAATTGAAGCCAAGTCCCTGCTTACACTGCAGTTACACAGGCAGTGACAGCGACAGTTTATTTGTTCTTTTGCCATAACCTTTCTGGCTTTCCTCTGCACAATGGGATAGCTAAAGAAGGTTTTCCTTCTGTTACTGTTTGTCCCCTGATTTGTGGTAATT